>NC_091702.1:4938487-5247142 GCF_041296265.1 Equus caballus
TTAGGCTAAGGGTCTGCACAGGCGTGTGGGAAGGACACGTCTTCACCGACTGGGCATTCCAGAGCTGGCGGTCGTATCTGTGGCTATCATCCCAGACCATAGCGAAGGCAGTCTGGCTTTCTGAGCAGTCAGATGCTTCATTCCAGTCACACCAAACTGCTTGCCCCTGGGTGGATGCGCCAGGCGCCTTTGTCACCTCTATGCCTCCGTTGTTACTGCCCATCTGCCTGGAGAGCCCCTCTCCTACGTCTGCCCACTGCCTGCCGCTCATGCTTCCCGGCTCAGGGAGGCAGTCTCAGCAGAGGCCTTCGCTGGCTGGGTCAGGTTCTCTTCTTCTGGGCCTGTCTCTGTCTTTGCACGCCCACCGTCCTTTGTAATTAGCTGCTTGTGTGTCTGTTGTACTGCCTTCTCCACTGAACTGGGGTTTTTTGGATCAGGAAGATTGTGCCTTCCTCATGTTTGTATCTGGCAATAGCACAGTATCCAGTACCCAACACCAGCAGTGAGCTCCATTCTGTCCCTGTCATATCTATGTGAGCTGCACCGCCTGGCGCTGTGCTGTGCTCCAACTGCACAACAGTGCGTGGTGGCCCTGGACCCAACGGCTTTTAATTTCATGTACGTAGTCGTCTTTTTTATATGACTGAAAATTCCTCCAGGGTCTGCTCTCTGTCTTTGCAGCGAATGAATCCCCATTACCTTCCGTCTAGACCCTAAGACTCGAGGTATCGCCCAAGATATTGTTTTTACAATCTCAAGGCTTGTAGCTTCTTTCTTTCTTTTTTTTTTTTTTAAAGATTTTATTTTTTCCTTTTTCTCCCCAAAACCCCCCGGTACATAGTTGTGTATTCTTCGTTGTGGGTTCCTCTAGTTGTGGCATGTGGGACGCTGCCTCAGCGTGGTCTGACGAGCAGTGCCATGTCCGCGCCCAGGATTCGAACCGACGAAACACTGGGCCGCCTGCAGCGGAGCGTGCGAACTTAACCACTCGGCCACGGGGCCAGCCCCATGTAGCTTCTTTCTTTAAGTGACCATATATTTTTATCATATAAACGCAAATTTTTTAAAACCTGGGGCACTAACGGCCTTTATAATTTTACTTTTACAAAAGAAAGAAAAAGCCATTAGCAGAAATAAGCTAGTCATTTTTTTCCAACAAAAACTGTTTTTTCTAAAAAGGTATTTTTTTAGTCTTTTATCTACGAAAAGTGAGTCTTCTGTGATCTCTTTTTCTAAATCATTTGGCGATGAGTATAGTAATTCAGAAAATGACATTGAGTTCTTGGGGTCTCTTGAACTTATGCTGGGGTCTTTTGGACATTTGGGGCAGATTGGCATTTTAAAAAATGAATACTGGTATATAATAATGAGATCACATGGTTTTTTTTTCACTCGATCCTCAAAATAATTTTATTATTGTCATTTTATAAGTGAGGCAAGTGAAACTAGGCAAAGTCATAATGACTCGTCTTGGTCGTGCACGAAATCGGGTCCTTCTGACCCGGAGCCTCTCCTCTCCACACCACGCTGAAAGCTGTCTTTAATTACTTTTCCTCCTTTATTTGACAGAGGCCAACAGGGCTCTTTCGGTAGACTTTGAATCCACGTTTTCTTCATTTTTTCACCTCATCTTTAGGTTGGAAATGCAATCACAAGCTTTTAAACCTGTCCTAACTCTGCTAAGTTGGTCACGTTTTGTTTTATTAAATACTGCTTCTTGAGTTCTAAGACATAGGTGAACAATGTTAGTATTATAGAGTTTGGTTTCTTAAATGAAAGTCATCTATTAAATAAATTGAAAAGAAATATTTCCCCAAGTTAAACAAACAGAGAGCTTTCACTATCTTGGCTCAGACGTGGATTTTCTACCAAATTTTCACTTGGGTCTCTTGGAAAATCTAATCTGAAATCAACCTTGACCTGATTTAATGAGAATGGATTGCTTTATCAATACCACTGTATTTTTGTTTGATTTTCTTACGGATATGGAAGACATCGTGGTACTGGAAATTGTTGGAGGAACATAGAAAGATGCCTCAAGTCCACAGTAGAAAATACTGACCTGCTCCTACGCCGTCCCCTGCATTTCTACCTGCTTTTACATCCTGAGAGGTTATACCCCTGGAGGTTGTCTAGCTTTCTGTTATTTTATATTTAACATTCTCAGGGAGTTTCCTCAATGGTTAGAAAAATATGATAACCCACTCTTTCAGAAAGCCACAGCAGTTTCATGCCAACTTGCCCTAATTAATAGAGCATCTCAAGATGTTTTTGCCATGGCTATAAGTCTACAAGTTTGTCATTGTAATTTTCTCAAAGGAATTTTAAAAGAAAACCATCTTCAATAGCAGAAAACATTTTTCATTATGAAATATTTCAGGGGTATGTAAAAGCACAGAGAATAATAAAAGGGAAATCTATGCATCCACCACGCAGTGTGAGTAACCGAACATGCAGATAACCATGGACGCCGTGTGGCACCTCCGCTCACCCTGCCCTCCCTGTCTCCTCCTTGAGCAGCTGCTCTCTGAATGCGGTGGGTCTCACCCCACGCCTGTGTCTTTACTCTTGTCACACATGGACTTATCTAAAACAATAAACTCAACATTTGATATTATTTTATAGGTTTTTAAATGACATATATATGGTCTCTCAATGTTTGTGTATCCTTCTGCAACTTGCGTCTTGGTTTTGCTCAAGAAGTGTTTTGCAAAATGATCCATATGATTGCACTCAGCTCTAGTCCCTCATTTTTGCAGTTGTATGGAATTACATTGTATGAATAGGCCACAATTTATTTTTCCATTTCCATAGTGGTGTACTTTTAGGTTAATTCATCTTTTTTTGCAATTACCAACAACGCGCCATTGAACATTTGCTCGAGATGTATGGCTCCAAATGGGAAAGTGTATTGATGGCTGCACTTACCAAGTCTATTTTCATCCCTCTCACCAGTTAGACTGAAGGTTTGTTTTTTTTTTTAATCGGCTACCTTCCTTGAGTATGTACTTTCGCCCAAAGTTGTTCTGGGAAACTATTTAGAAGGTTTTGGTGTGGGATACACACATGTATACACACAAACACACGTATATATACACACACACGTATACATACGCACACACGTACAAATGGGTTCCAAAAAAACCATTGGAACTGTTTATTTAGAAAATCTTAAAGCAGGTCAGAAAATTAAATTCCAAGATGTTGAAGTGTCAGATGAGACCTTTTAATAGGTGACACACACCCGTAGCAATGGCATATTGTAGTAACGAGAGTGCCACTGCACCACTATTCTTCAAAGGCTTTCTCCATAGCAAAATGTTTCTGGACAGCTAATTTTTCACTCATGATCCAAATACCACCTTTTTTGAAGGTGTGTATTTTTATATTTTAAAATATCTGCAGGGGAGTGGGGTCCCCACAGCCATTGTTCCTCACAGGAAAGGCCAGAGAATTCAGAACGCTTATCTTTTTTGAAAGAAGAAAATGCCAAGTCAGCTTTAAATTTGCCAACTCTTTTTACAGAACTTTTGCATGGTAAAAAGACTTTATCATCATAGCTCAGCTCAGAGTCAAGAATAATAATGTTCTCCTTTTTCTGATCATATAATCCATAAAACCACTTAATCGGGCCCATTTAGACTGAAATTTCCCACCATCTGCTGGAACTGGGAAAGAGTGAGAGCACCCCAACACGTATTGTTTGGGCAACGTCCTCTTGCCTTCAGAACACCTCCTGTCTAACATACCATCTGATGAGGCATCAGCATCATTTTGCATATCGCATATTAGTAAAGCTCAGTATAAAAAATAAGCGGAAATGGAATTTTATTTTCTAATTCTGCCCCTAAATGGATTATCTCTTGTAGCCCCAGTAGTACACATACATCACTTTGGGGACCACCAGCTAACATGATGAGTGGGGTTCGCACAGACTGAAGGGAGGGTGAGGGTTTTCTGACGGTGGTCATTGTGAGCAGACGCTTGGGCTGGAATGAGCAGTGCGTGTGAGAGAGGCAACAAAGAGTGGAGTTTGAGCACTGGGGAGGACGTGGACCGTGAGATGAAGATAGAAAGGAAGATTGAGGTGGATTGTGGAGGATGTTTATTGCCAGGACTAGGGATTATATTAAAGGCAAAAGGAGAACATCGTGGGACAAATGAGGGACATGATCAAAACTCCACTTTTAAGAAATTCATCTGGCAGCAGAGTGGAAGATGAGTAGGGGAGGTAGAGACAGAGAAACGTTTTTCAAGGGCAATTTTGTGAGAGAGGTAATGCTGAGTTAGCGGATGTGAAGATGCTGGAAAGGAGGAGAAGGATTGGAGAGACTTCACGGAAGTAGGTTTGACTGGCTACATGTCTGATTCTCCTAAGCTAGTAAAGCAGAGGGAGGAGTTGGAGTCCATTGAGGTGTCGAGCTTGGGAGCAGGGTCAGGAGGAGGCTTGGGCAAAGGGGCAGAGGAATGAGTTCACTGCAGACAGTGGACTATGGAAGTGCACGTGGAGATGTCCAGGAGTGACAGCAGTGGGAGTCTGCCCTGAGCAGGTGAACATTTGGAAGCCAGTCCCTGGGAGGAAATAAATGAAGCTGTCAAAGTGTTTCCTGAGATCACCTGCAGACAGTGGAGGGGACCGGAGAAGGGGCTGCGGCAGAGCCTTGGGGGCTGCGGGTGTTTAGGATTCCAGAAGAAGAGGGTGAGGGGCCACCCCAGGGACCCAGCAATGGTCTGAGAGGGAGACAGTGGGGCTGTGCCTGACTCTCCAGCCCAAGATCTCACCCCAACTCTTTGTATCCCCTTTGTCTGCTTTATCTTTTTCACTTGGCGCTTACCTCCAAATTCTATATATTTCTCTCATCTATCTTAACTATTTTGTGTTGCCCTGCACTAACACTCAAGCTTTGGGAGAGCAGGAATCTCTGTCTGTTTTGCTCACTCCCATGTCTCCTGTGCTAAGAACAGTGCCTGGCCCAATGTAAGTGTTCCAGAAATGTTTGCCAAATGAATGAATAGATGAGTTAGCAAGCGTACTGTATCACAGATACCAAGAGGCTGGATGACAGGTGAAATGTTCAATGGTGTTCACTGCTGCTTTTCAAAGGTTTTAAAATAGTTTTTGCTCCATATAAGCTTCAAAACTATACTATGATAAACAAATACCTCCACTGAAGACAAAGAAATGATAATAAATGCAACTCCCTTGTACTGATCACAGAGTACCTGGCAGGTGGTTTATGTTCTTTATTTTATCATGTAACCACTGTATGTGTTAGTTCCTTTTCACAGGTGAGGAAATCAAGAAAGTAAGTAATCTGGCTCAGTGAGATATTAAGTGGCTGGACTGGGTGAAACCTGGGCCTGTGCCCCTCCCACAGGCCTGCGCTGACCTTGAAACCCAGAAACAGAGCCCATGATTCATTCAGTCTCAGGTTTAGTCAGAGAGACCAGTGAGGGGAGAGAACGGAAGTAGATGAGGTGGGGCTGGTAATGGGGGCTCAGATCTGGCCTGCGTGCTGAAAGAGGTGGAAAGGGTTTTGAGCAGAGGAGTCCCATGATTGTCTTAGTTGTTTGAAGGGACACTTTGACTGCTGTGTTGAAAATAAGCTGAAGGGGAGCCAAGGGCAGAAAGAGGGGCAGGAGTGTTGAGACTCCTGAAATAATCCAGGCAGGAAATGATGGTGGATTAAAATAGAGTCACAGTGGAGGAGGTGCTGAGATGTGGTGTGGTCAAATACCCGCTGTTTGAAGATACCTAAGATTTTCTGAAATACTGGATATAAGGATACGCAGATGTGATGTGAGGAAAAGAAAGGAATTGAGGAGGATAAGCCCCGAGGTTTTTGGCCTGAGCAATGAGAAGGATGGAGTTGTTGTTAACCAACATGGGGAAGGCCGCTAAAGAAGGCATTGGGGGGTAGGAGTGGAAAGCTCTGTTTTGGATGTGGTGAGATTGAGGCATTCATTGCGCATCCTCCTGGAGATGCTGAGTAGGCCACTGGGTACCCGAGCCTGGAGTTCAGGGGAACGTGCAGCATATTAGCTGTACATGAGGCCATGGGGCAGGGTGAAATTCCAGTTATATTTAGAAGCAATGAACAAATAGTCTTCAATAAAAATAATGTTTAACGCAAAGTATTCTGGCTATTCTCACCTTTTTATGATAGAAGATCAACAAGCACCGACGCTCAGAGAAGTCACACGAGACAAGCGAGCCACAGCTTTGCTGGGCTTCCCCCTTGGCAGCGAAGCAGTGGCTTGTCCCTTCGTTCAGAATGGGACAGCTGTCAGGTGGAGCCGTGCTGACTGCTCAGTGCAGGGCGATCTCCATTTGCTCATAAACCATGTATTGGCTGGACTGAAGCCTCGTTAATAATTCATTATAAAGTACTTTATGAACGAACGTGCAGTTCCTTTCAGGAGTTCATTTGAACTAGCTGAATGCATTCTGGTGACTAATTCCACGAGCCTAGTAGTCATGAGAGTGTGTCAGCAAATAAGAATTTCAGTGTATCATCAATTGGTATATTGTGTGCATTTCTCTTTGCTAAACAGAAGTAAAAAGGCCTTTCTCATGCACATTTGTAGCTCTCTATGATGATGGCCGTCTTCTGATCCCTCATGTTCTGGGCCTGCCTGTGGGAACACCGGTGTGCCTGTGAAAGGTGCTTGGGCTGGAAAAAGGGGCTGCTTCCCAGACATCCGTAAGTTATTCCACTTTGAAACCATTATCACGTCTTTCTGCCTAATGCCAGGTTTGTTTCACATCTCACACAGGAATTACTACCGAGCTCACCTAATTTGTTTTTGTGGGATGCTGTCATCAAACAGGCGCAATATTTTGCAAATAGAGATCAATCTTTGTTCACGCTCTGAGTGGGGATTTGGAGCGTTGCAATGCTGGTGACAAGGACTGTTAGGATTAGCGCCTTGAAATGTGAGCAGAGGGGGCGATCAGGCCGCCCCACCGTCCCTGTATTTCCGCAGTCACTTGTGGGGCAGACAGTCTCACCCTACTGACCAACAGCTTCTGCCATGGAAACATTATCTCTGCTCGGCTCTGTGTGGAGGGCGCTATTTGGAGCCCCTCTCTCCCTTCACTCGAGCATTTCCGCCTGTCTCCGTGGCACCAGCTCTTTCTCTGACGCTGGGGGCAGCCGGGCTGGTGGCAGCCATGGTGAGTGTGGAGCAGCTGATTCCAGGCCTGGTCTGTCCTTCCATTAGTTGGCCTGGGAAAGTCACTTAATCTAAGTCTCACTTTGTCCTCTATCTAAAATAATGCTACTAGGAGGGTAAAATGAAATAAGAAATGTGAAAATCCATCTTGTGTGAAATGCGAGTAAGTGTGTTTAAGCAACCGGTGATTCAAACAGAAGATTATCTGAATTGAGCTTATCAGGTTTAACAAAATAATGAAATATTTCAGGCATATAAAAAGATACTAAGAATGATATAGCAAACATCCATATGCCACTCATCACCCAGCTTGAAAATAAAACAATAAATACACAGTAGATATATTTACTGTGCGCTCCCTGCCGAACAAATTCCCCTCTTTCTCCCTGCCTTAGTGACTACAATTGTGAATTTGTAGTTCATCCATTCAATGCATAGTTTTAAAAACTGGAATTACATATTTAAGTACCTCTAAATAATATGTACTATTTTTGCATATCTTAAATTTAAATAAATCATGTCTTATTGTATGATTCTGCAACTTACTTTTGGTCCAATAATATACTTTTGAGAGTTGTCTAGTTGGATACAAGCAAGTGTTTCATCCATTTAACTGCTGTATTCCACTGTATGACTAAACTACAATTGATGTGTTCTATTATTTTTTATTGCAAACAACACTTCCTGGCCATCTGGCACGTGCCTCTCTGTGGGCGAGCAGGAGAGTTTCTCCAGGACACTTAGGTAGTGGCTGAATGGCCCCAGGGTGGGCTGTGGGATATGCATCTTTGAAAGTTTGCTTTTATTGCCAAATGGTTCTCCAAAGTGTTGTAAGAATTTACGCCACCTGCAGCAATGTTTAGATGACCCACATTTTCATCAAGCGCTTGGTATTGTCAGAATTTTAAATTGTTGCCAATCTACTAGGTGTGAAATACTATCTTATTGTGGTTTTAATGTATATTTCCCTGATTAGTGAGGCTGACATCCTTTCAGTTTCTGGCATTCACACTTCTTCTGGTCCTTCCTGAACTCTTCTCTCCTCCTCTCCCTCCCTCTTTCCTTCCTCCTTCTCTCTCCTCTGTCGCTTGTCCTTTTTCTCTATATTTTATTGTTGATGTTGATTTGCAGGAGTTCTTTCTATCCTCTGGATATGAAATTATTTGTCAGTTATATTTGTTGCTTGTGTTTTCACTTTTTAAAAGGGTGCCTTTTGATGCGTAGAATTTAAATTTTAACATAGTCAAATTTATCAATTTTGTCCTTTGCATTTGAGCTTTTTGTTTGTGTTGTATTTAAGAAATTCTTCTCTAGCCCTAGCTCATAAATACATTCAATTTACTTGATAAAAGATTTAAAGGTTTTGCTTTTCACGCTTTGGTTTCTAATGCTTCTGCGATTGATTTTATGTGTATGATGAGAAATAAAGATCCGTCATCTTTTCCTTGTAGAAAACCAATGGTCCAGCACCATTCGCTAAAGAGCCCTTCCTTTCTCCTGGTCTGCAGTGCAGGCTTTGTCAATGGCCACGTCCACATTTACACGTAGGTCTCCTTTGGGACTCTTTATTTTGTTTAGTCAACCAATTTATCTAACCTTGTATCAAAACTGCACCGTTAAAATTACTACGGCTTAATAATAAGGGTTTTTGTTTTTGCTTTTGGTGAAGAAGATTGGCCCTGAGCTAACATCTGTTGCCAATCTTCCTCTTTTTGCTTGAGGAAGATTGTTGTTGAGCTAATGTCTGTGCCAATCTTTCTCTATTTTGTATATGGGATGCTGCCACAGCATGGCTTGATGAGCGGTGTGTAGGTCCACGCCTAGGATCTGAACCTGCAAACCCCAGGCCACTGAAGTGGAGTGCATGAACTTCACCACTACACCACCAGGCCAGCCCCGATAAGAAGCTTTGATTTCAGACATGGCATATCCCTCAAACTTGTTCTTCTTCATAATTGTTGGTTGGAGCTTTTTTCTTTTCTGTATAAATTTTCAAATCATCTTGCCAAATTATTTGGAAAATCATGCTGAGATTTCCATCATACTGCTTGGAATTCATAGATTGATCTGGGCAGACAGAATATTAAAGTGAGTTGAAGTACAGTGACTCACTTATTGGGTCATTTTCTAGTGCTTACTTTGTGCCAGCCCCTGTGCTGACGCTATGCAGGGGACTCCGTGATCTGGACCTGACTCGTCGTGCTGCCCTCACCCACTGCATCCCCATCTGGCTCTGCACCTCAGCCATCAGAAGCCTCTTTCCAGGGAGCAAATGCACCACTCCCTCCTCCGTCCTCCTCTCTCTGCAGATACTCTCCCTCTGCACGGCACACTCCTCACTCCCTCTTCTTCTCCCTACTTCTGCTTGCTTTTAGTCTGACGTCCTGGAGAAGCCTTCCTTGCCCCTTCACTGCGGGTGAGACGCTGTGCTCTGGGCTTCCTTAGCATCTCCCATGCCTCCTTTGTCACCAGCTTCCTCACACTTATGGAAATTTCCCACGTCCCCAGCGGACTGTTAACTCGGGGAAGATGGGGATTATTTCATGCTGTTCACGGAAGGCTCCCCAGGACCGATGGATTCCCAGTATCTGGCACCTGGTTGGTACACAATCTCTACTAGAAGCAAGGCCCTGGGGCAGGCAGTTTGGGGGGGTACAAAAAAATTCATCAGACTTGTATGCATAAGCTATAATACAAAGCAAAATGTAGGAATCATTGGATTAAAAATAAGCATATAAAGTGCTAGTGTGTTAAGCTGCCTTCCCAGATTTATTAGAATCAGTTTCCTATTGAATGTATATAGTTTTATTATAATCTCTGGTGTTTTAAGTTATTTTAAATGCAAATATACTTTAAAATTATATTGATATTTTCAGCAACCACCATGACGGGTTAAAACTGTAGAAACCTCTAATTCCACAGCAGGAAAGAACTGGTTCTGGCTCCAGATGTGAGATATGCTATGGGAGAGGAACCTGGGCAGAACAATTTTTCACCAGCCCCCAGGCTGAAGACTCCTCACATTGTTTCTTCATGACACTTGTAGCCTTTGCACAGAACTTCAAGTTCACTAAACACAATCTGAAAATAAAGTGGCCATTTCACCTTCTCATTGCCTGAATTTGGGCTCCTGTCATCTTTCCCCCAGAGTTTTGCTGTGCTACTCCTGTCTCTCTCGTCTGTCCATGGTTCTCCAGGGCCCTAAATTAAGGGTCCCCAAACCCAAATCTGAGCAGTCACTCCCTTCCCAACAGCCTATGATGAATTGCTGGTGGCTAAAGGGTCAAGTTCAAACTCCTAATTCAGCATAGAAGGTCCTTCACTTCTTGCACCAACTTATCTTTCACTTTTTATCCTAACTATTTGGTTTTATATTTATTTTTCTCCCTGTCTAGACTCTGAGTTCCTCAAAGATAGGAAGCCTGTGTTATTCCTCTCTTATCTGTGGTGCCTGGCACCTCCAGGTTACTCAGTAAATGCTAGGTGAATTACTTTTATGCAACTAGAGAGGCTTCTGTCAATTCTGAATGGCTGTTGGTGACATCAAATTGAGAAGGTCATATTTCTTAATTGAATTTTGAAAGGGTATAATTGGTGCTATTTGGTCAAAAGGAAGTTCAGGAGTGAAATTCTCAATTATCGTTTTTTCTTGAGAGCCTTGCCATTAACAGGCACTCATGTGGCTACACACTCAGAATATCGTAGGTGAGGGCTGGGCTGAGGCCGAGCCAGCAGCACTGAGTCCAGGAGGCCAGGGGGAGCCCCTTGTGGCTTCCATGATTCCTGATGTGGTGATAGTGGTGACCGAAATTTTATGATATTGCCAGAGGAATATGTACATGCCTTGGAAAAATAGCATCTGTAAATATCAAGCAAGATGTCATTCCACGGCTTCAAATCTATATTGTTATGTCCCTAAGTCTTTACTATTGTTCATCACGTAAAGTAAGACCAACAAAAGGACAACAAAATCTATTCCAGGGATTCAAACTGGAAGAGGCTGCAGTTTCATGTTGCTTCATCTGTCTGGGATTTGGCCAAAGGGAAGGGAGCAAGCAAACAAAAAGTCTATGAGCTGTCAGAAGAAAACATGTCACCACGCCTCCCAAATGAAGGGAGGCACCTCCAAGTAGCACTAAGCCTAGGGGAGCCACCTGTGTGTAAGGGATGCTGCTCACCTGTCCCCAGATCTTGCCTAACGTCAGGGAGGAGCACTTCATTTCCAGTGCTGCTCCGTGTTTCTGTGGAGCGATGACTAGTCCACTCCTCAGGAAGGACAAGTACGGGGACACTTCCAGTGTCTCCCCAGGGGTGAAAACATGACTTCTCTGGTTGGGGAGTTTGGAGAAGGAACTGCCCAGGCTCCCCTCAGCCCCCTGCAGAGCGTCTCTTCCTACAGTCAGCCTCTCTGCTAGTGTTCTCTGTCCCTCCTGCATCAGCCTGCTGGGACCCGTCTGCCCCTGTGTGGGGAGCCTGCAGTTGCCCAAACGCACCTGCACCTGGGCAAGTCAATCTGTCTAATTAAGAGGTAAATGTTAGAAAGGCTGTTGTGGCTGGCCACACATTTAAGGCACGTGCATCCATCCAGGTCTTGTCAGTAATAAAGCTGATTTTGGTCGCAGTATGTCTGCCCTCTATAACTCAATTGGTTAGAAATTTGGGAGGAGAATAAGAGACGTCACTTATGGTCCTTCACCGCTTCCATTCCCAACAGAACAATCACCCTTAGGCCCCCCATATGTAAACGTGACAGACCCGCATTTAGGATCTGCTCCCCACACCCCCAAGAGAGCAGCATTACAGATAAACCTGAAATCTACATCTCCTCTCCTCCCCCTCCCAGGAACTTGGTTGGTGTGTCTTCATCTCATACAAATTTGAGACTGGGTTGGTAGGTGGCTAGGAGATTTCTTTTTCCCTTTTGTAATTTCACATTAACTCCATTATTAAATTTTTCTCAAATTCACATTCATTGGCTTTCTACAAACTGAAAATTTTCTTTATCAAGTTTGTTAGTGGGAATAATTAGTGGAAGGAAAAGTGACCTGACATATAGAAAATGATGGATTGCTGAAGTTTGAAAAGGACTCATTATCCAGAGACCTGAGTCAAAACTTTCTGTGGGGCTGTGAACAAGTCTGGAGCCCTGAAGGCCTGTATCCATCACACCAGCTTGTAGGGTACACGTGAGGACCAAGTAACAATGTGTAGGAAATGCTTTAGAAACGTCAAGTGCTACACTGATATGACTAGTTTTCAAATGAATTAAGGTATCGACTAGGAAAAACAGAAAGAAGGTCGTTTACTGCTCTTGTAATGTGTGATGATTAAATTTTAGAATTGCTATATATGAAATTGAGAAAGCAGCACAACTCGAGTGAAAAAAAGAATGACTTTGCTGTACCACGTGGTTTACTAGCAGGAGCTTCTAAGACTTGGTCAGAGTATATGGTATTTACACAACCTGTGAGAACACCACATAAGTAACTAACACATAAAATGGAAGTCTACAGCCTTGGGCTATTTTTCAAACGCAGACACCGTTTATCTGCTTATCCTGGGCAGGCGGCAAGTAAACACGCCCCTCTGTGTTCTTTATCAGCAACAAAATGTGAATGTGCTTTTTGGGAAAATGAGAAGGCTTGGGATGACGGGAATTATAAAGTAAATGAATCTATCCTAAACTACTGAAGCTACAGAATTTCTTTAGTTTCCAACTTTAGAATCAGGCAACTGTTGACCGTCCTTTTTAATAGATAAGGAAATAAATGTTCCCAGCTAGGGGCAGTAGACCATGTGAAGTCACAGCAGTGGGCGAGACTGCAGCCTCTCGCGCTGCGTTCTCAGGTGTCCTGGTCCACGAGTGAGTCTCTGGTTTGAACACTGAGCCGCACAGCTGCCTCCCCAAAGTGCAAAGTACCACGCGCCTCGGCCCAGTCTCTGAGTGCTGAGGTTTGCCAGGAAAACGCTGAATTTACAGACTGTTTTTCTGTACAATCTCAAACTTTATAATAAGATGACTGCCTCTGTATATCTCTATCAAGAACATAACTAATAATTTACTGATTAAAACAAGTTCTTGGAAAAATTAAAGACCTAATTTATGACTGGAACCTGAAATAGCCCACACAAGTAGCCCAGCTTTTAATTTGTAAATAAGCAATTGAGTGCATGAGTATATGATAAAACTATGAAAAATGGGGTTGAGGGGAACCTCCAAACAACATTTTGCTTTTTAGGTAAATATTCTACTACTAAAAAGTTGCCAACAATTTGCAACTTATTACCGGATACTGGGGTCAACAACATTTTTGGTCTTTTTTCTTTAGGGCATGAAATAATTATGCTTGTTTTCAAGGAAACAAGAACGTTCTGATACAGTCAGTATGCTAAATACTTAAGGAATGTCTACAATATAAATCTTAATACAAGTGGGCACTGGAGAGAAGTGTTTGAAATGCCGTGGCACATATCTGAGGGCCTTGAGTATTCTCGGGGGAAAAAGTGTTTTCTCCTGGAACGAAACACATATTCTGAGAGTGACATTTCATGTATATCCATTTGATGGTTTAAACCAGAGCGTCCACATTGAAATCAGAGGCAGTGTGGTGTGATGGATGGAAATAGTCCCGGAGTAGAAACTTCAAGATTCTAGTTCTATTTCAGGCTCTTCCATTAACTATTTGACTCTTGGCAAGTCATTTTCCTTCTCTGGGAATCACTTTTTTAAATCTATAAAATGAGGGGATAAACTAAACGAGACCAATAAGCATGCGATTGACCAGGTGACTGAGTCTGTGGCCTATGACGTCGCTGTCTGGAGACGAGAAAGCTGAGTGCAGGGCGACCTGAAGCTCCCCAGCTGAGGGAGCCTCAGGTCCTTCACCTACAGAGAGCGTCTGGGGCCGCGCTGGACTGTTGTGGTGGGTAAGTAATGTCAGGCACGGAAAACCCCTAGCATGGTGCCCTTCACGTGCTATATGTTTAGAATTCGGTAGCTATGATTGTTACTGCGCTCTAGGTGTCTTGAATACTTTATCTCAGTGCTTTACAAACTTTAGCATGCCTCAAAGTCACCTGGAGGTGAGGCTAAAGAATGGGCATTTTTAACAAATTCCCAGGTGACACTGATGCTGCTGGTCCAGGGGCCACACTTTGAGAACCACTGCTTCATTTCATTTAGTCTTCACCAAAGCCCTCTGCTGTAGATAATATCATTTCAAGAGAGAGGTTAAGTAACTCATCCCAGGGCCAACACCTGGTAAGTGAACACTTTCACTTGTGATTGAAAATTCTTTAAACACAAGTTTTTTAAATGGCTGACTGAGATTCTGTTACTGATATTTTTTATTTCTAAGAATCTTTTTATTAGCATTTTAATGCTTTTCAAATTAGAATATGCAGAGTGATTAGGTCAAAGGAACACGCAGGTGGCCCGGCAGAGGAGTGCACGGTCGACAGTGGTCCTTAGCCGAGACTGTGACCCCACCTGGTGGAGAAGCACCTGCCCACTTGAGCACCAGCTCAGCCGACTTCACAACACCAGGTGCACTGAAATTTTAACTTAAATATGATTCCCAGTGATTTCCTAATGACTTCAAAACTATCATAATGTGACAGGGCTTTGAAAGGAAAAGTTCTTGCCTACACAGGAGAGAGCCTGCCGCACCCTCAGGTGCATTAAAGGCAATGGGAATCACCAAATTCTTTAGAGCAGATCATGGCATTTTAAAAGCTGGGAGAATAGACGTGCCTGATTTATGCATTGTGATGCTCTGCCCCTCGGTCACTGAACACTTCTGTCAAAAATTTCCAGATTGCTTTGAAGGGAAGCTATTTAATACATGATGTGAGTAATTCAGGAGAGGAAAGAACTACCAGTTTAACCGAAGAGGAAACGCAGACAGAACTCGGAGACCTTTCCAGATGCCTAGAAGTTAAATGGTCAATCACGGACGTATTAACGGGGTGGGCTAGAGACAGGGCCTGGGGGAGAAAAGCTGCGTGCCTCTGCTGAGCCACATTAGACTTTATATTCCATAACATAACAAGCCCAGGGCCACGGGACTCAGACGGAACTTCATCCTAGAGAAGTAAATAAAGAAGACGCCAACCTCAATTCTGAGAGGATGTAATTGTACAGATAAAGTGCAGTGTTGGTTAATCAAAAATATTTGGTGAATATATAATATACTGTGTCTTTTTCCCCTAACGAAGGCTCCAAAATGAGGTTGCACCTTGCAGTCAGTGGCATTTAAGGATCAAAGAAACATGGCACACGTTTGCACCACAGTTTACTTAGTCGTTCTCTTGTTGTATTTAGTAATTTCCAATTGTTGCCAGGACAAATAGGATTGCTGTGAGCATATTGGTCCCTCGATGTTTTTCTGTAACTGATTATTTCTTCAGGCAATGTATGATTTAGTCTTGAGGAAAGGGAATTTTGAAGCTGTGTAGTAAGAACACAACACTGTCCTTCTCCCCAGTGCGGAAAGGGAGATGCTCCTGAATTTCCACATAGGGAAGCCATCGCGTCGCAGACTCTTCCTCCAGCCAGACCTGGGGGTTATCGCCTTAGGAAGGAGAACCCAGAGGCCAATGCTATTTCCTTTGCCTCTGCCAATCATCTGAGTGAAATGCTGCGATGATTTCCGGTTAGCCTTCCAGACCCTTTCTTTCCTTGCAAGCTGAAGCAGCGTTCTCTTTTGGTAAAACAAATTATTGGTTATTCTTCTTTTGCATCTTTTTCATATTCATAGCTAGAATTGCTGCCCTTTGAACAAGACAATTATTCCCAAAAAGATAGAAATGAGTTTACTTCCCCAATGGTTCTGAAGTAATTATATAAACAAAATTTTAGAATACAAGTGAGGATAGCAAAATAGAGAGAGCTGTTGGCAGAGTTAATTGGCTGATCTTCTGTAGATCTAATTTGGGATGTCAGTTGAATTTTTGGAAATCATTGCTATTACCTTTGAGAATTATTTATTGCTCTGTGTAATTTGAACGTGTAATACATAGTTTGTTTACTTTGGCATTATAGCTTGATTGAAAAAACTATTTCTCTCAGGGAGAGAGAAAAAAATATTTTTGAACCAGTTTTCTACCCTTCCAGCACTGGTTTAGAGAAAACATGCAGATGTAAAATGAGCACGTAATGAATTGTCAGATTTATCATGCTTTCGTTGTTTCCCGACATGGGCGAGCCAGCCGCCGCGCGGTGGGCAGGGCACTCAGGGGCATGAGCTTCCGTCTGGCTTTTGCCACTTGCTAGCTGACCTTGGCAAACTAACTAACCTCTCTGGTCCTCAGTTTTTAACACGTAAAACAATGTAATTGAAAATAGTGCTTTCTTTCTTTCTTCCCTCCGTCCTTCTTTCTTTTCTCTCTCTCTCTTTCCCTCCCTCCCTCCCTCCTTCCTTCCCATCGTCTTGGTCTTCTTCATCTTCTTCTTTTAGGAGACAGTACACTGGCTTTGAAATTAGACACACATTGTTTGGCATCTTATTTCTGCTGTGTGCTGACATCAGCAATTTTCCCAACCCTTCTGGCCCTCAGTTTCTTCCGTTGTAACATGGTAATAATACGTACCTCCAGAGTAATTTGAAGATTAAGTAAGATAGTCTGTGTAAGCAGCTGGTGTGACATATTAGTTATCACATATTAGAGCCTCACTATATGATAAGTGCTATCTCATAATGTAGCTGTGGAGAGCACGTGATAGCACATTTACAGACACTCTTTCTCCACGTTCACTTGGTGTGGAAGGAGTTAAGCCCCGGCGTGGCTTGCTCAGTCTGCCTCTCCTGAAGGTGTGGTGCCTGGGGCCCAGCCGTGACACTGCTCTCTGTCTGCCTGCCCAGAACTTGCAAAATGTCTACTTCTAAACTCCCACTAATTTTAATAATGGCACTTCTTCTTATTTAATGACTCCCTTAAAATTGAAATTTAAGCCAGGATCTTACTTGGTAAAGCTAAGAAATATGTGAAAAATCAGATTCTAAACTTCTTGACGTGGAGCCATATCCACTTACTGAGTCTATCCCCCTTCCCTTGGTGGCATCTCTCTGTGTCACTGGTCACTGCGCCAGCTTTATTGTAGATAACCCAGAGTCATTTCTCTCAGTCCACCCTAGGATACCCAAACCCTCTCCTGTGGAATCTGCAGTGCGCATCTCAGACACAATTCATTTCCTCCTGTACATGAGGGCTCCCTTCTATATCCACACTCTGGAAGACCTTAATAGACATCAGTTCAATCTCAGGTTCATTATTTCCCAGTGTTTATATTTTTGTTGTGTATGTACTTGTACACTTATCTTAGCACAGCATTATCTTAGCACTTGTATATTTATTTTAGCACTAACAAGTTGTAGGCACATTCTAAATATCACTTCAATAAGTGATTGAATGAAGTCGAACAAAGTGTGTAAGTGTGTGTGCATGTGTGTGTGTGCTGTTTGGTAACATACCCAGCTCTAAGAATTTGTTTAATTACTCTTACTTCTGTTTGATCTTCCTGATATTATTTTTTTGTACATCAACTCATAGTACTCACAGGTGCTGGTTATTATTTGAAAGTAAAAATAGTGCACACTGTTTTATTTTTAAACCTGAAGAAGCAAAGATCCAAGATGTTTTTAAAAATTACTCAAAAGCATTTGGCATTGCATTCTCATTGTAAAAGATTCAAATTACAAAGAGTTATCTCAGCAAAATGTGGACGGTCCTCCTCACACTCAACCCCTCAACTCCCCAGAATCCCCAGAACGAACCGGAGTTGATGACCTGGTGTGCATCTTTCCAACCTCCTTCCTACAAGATTACAAACATACGCAAAAATGCACAAATATGCAGATTGCTCATTTAAAGGAGCCCACGTCATGTGCACGGTTATAGTACCACCCTGTTTATCGATGTGTCTTGCCGCTCTTTCTACTACCTCTGTACCATTCACCATCCTTTTTGGAATAATCTAGAGTGTGGCTGTCTTGTAGTTTATTTGATCACTTTGCTCATGATAAACATTTAGATTTTGTTCCTAACCTTTGGCTGTTATAAGCTGTACTGCAGGGTTGAGCATTCATTGTTGTACATACATGCTAGCAATTCAGTAGGACAGATTCCTGGGCGTGATGCTGGTCAGAGAGCATACATACTTACAATGTTGATACATCCACCACTTTGCTTTCCCAAAAAGCTTAGCCAATTATTTCTATTCTTTCCAATTATTTTTCCGAGTGCCGAGAGCAAGGCATTTCCACTGTAAAGAGGAGGATGGTTAATTATCTCCTTATCACAAGTCATTGCTGGATAAATTTACTGATTGTCTACGTGTGTGTATGTAATGCAATGAGTTAGCACAGGATGTTGACTCTTTTATATTAGACTTACATTACAAATCTCCGGAAATAAATAAATGTTTCTGAGTCAGTAGTCTCATTCCATAGGACACAGATCACAGAGATGGAGGGGCTGGACATGCAGAAGGAAAGGGCAGGGCAAACTGTTTCCTATTCTCTAAGACGTGAGTGTCAGCACTCTATCTTTAAACAGAGTTTAAAAAGAACATACTCTAAAAGTATTGTATGGTTAGAATAAAAGACAGAAAGGACTTTTATATTGTTTATCAAAATGTGAAACTCATCAGTATTATGGCTTGCATTCTGTCACTGTGCACAGACAAGGAAGAGCAACTAAAATGTGAAATTAGCTCAAAACTTATGAATTTGGGCAATAAGCATGTCCTAAAAAAGGACCCCAGGGCAACATGGAGGCTCAGAGCTATCTTCTTATTCAACATGTGCTCTATTATCTTGGGAACTCCAGCATCAGTGGCAAAATTCTCACAGCTAGGCTAATTACTTTAGTAAGACCTGCTTTATTTAAAAATAAATCCAAGGCAGATGTTAGAACTGGACCTGATGACCCATATTTATCCTCTTCATGGTGGTTTGTGTCTGTGTGTGGCATTGCACAATTGGTTCCTGATCTCCACTTTGATGATACCAAGCGGCAGTATAATTCTTGCCAAATACACGCGATAGATGCTTATTTTCTACGGGGCTGCTCCAGCCTTCTTTCTCTCCAGATAGTTCTAGTTTCCTCCTAGCTGCCATACTTGCCCCTAGGGAGCTATCTGCCTTGTCAGCTCTGGCCTCCTCAGACCCTCCCCTCCTTCATTCCCACCCCCCATCCCCTCCACCAATTTGAGCCAACAAGCACTGATGCCCACTCTGTGCCAGGCTGCCCATATTAGGCCAGGTCCTTGGATGCAGGAAGAAAGCCCGATCCGCACTCCCAGGAAAACGTCAACTTTGTGGAATTTCCTAGAGTTAATTTGATAAGCTTACTTAAGATCAAATGTTATGGAATATAAAGTCTAATCAACATGTCACTTACTCTTTATAGCATCCATAATTTAACGGAGACCTTAAAAGATGAAGTAATACGAAAACTTCAACCACTGGGTCAAGAGCAGTAGAGCACACTTCTTATTTTCCCTTGTGTTGAGGGATACTTTTGCACCGAGAAGGTGACTCCCCCTCCCTTTGAGATCCCTCTAGCAAACAGGAATAGACACTTTTCTTAGGAACGCTTATATCACACAGACCTGTTCCTGATGTTAACATTTATTTTTTGTATTTACGGCTCCAATCTCAGTTTTATGTATTTGATTTATCTTCCCTTCTCAGAGAATTCATAGCAATACCTATGGCCTGTATGGGGTTGGGCCACGTTTATTTGAGTAGGATTTACATTTCAGTCAAGTGCCCCCCTCTTCACGTGGAAGGAAGCGGCTCCGACCGTGAGGTGCAGGGCCACTGCTCATTGCTCTGCCAGAGCCATGCCTGGCCCCCCAGGATTTCCACACACTGCAGTTGAGAGCCCTGAAGAGGTCCAGGCTGGTGTCCATGGGAATGTCCACAAATTCCCTTGGGGAGACAGAACTCTAGCCATGGACCAGGGGGACAGAGCCACTGTGAGGAGGGTGTCAGCCGGGAGATCTGGGGCAGTTGCAAACCTCAGAAAAGCAAAAATGATTAAACCAAACCAAAACAAAATAATCACCATAGATATGAACTGCTTCTTTCAATTGTAGACTTGCATTCCCACTTCCCACTAAGCAAAGCAAGAAAAGCAAACAGCGCCTTACTCCACGTGAAATAATACTGCACTACATGCTTAAAAACTGGTTAAGAAGATAGATCTTATGCTATCTGCTCTTACCATAAAAAAAGGAAGACAGTCTGAATCTCTGAATTACCAGAGTCTTCAGTGCAAAGTCATCTTCTGAAGCAGCCTGAGCAGACACCTGCTCTCCTGGAGGGCCAGTGCTCGTCCTCACTAGCACACCCTTCAGGAGTCCAGACCACTGTGGCAGACAGTGCTAGCTGCTCGCTTCCTTCTAGAATCCCAGTTTCATCCAGGACAACGGTACGTCCTAGTCAACCTTTCCTCCAGACTCCCTTGCAGCTAGAGTGGCTATTGGACCTGGCTCTGGTCCATGAGATACAAGGAGAAGCTGCTGCCCTGCCCACATTCTTCCTTCCTGGAATGTGTTTGCACAGCGGCTACGAAGATGGAAGCTATGCCCTGAAGAAGAAGCAACAGCAGGTAGACAGAAGGACCTGCTGCCTCCGATGGTGCTTTGGAGCGATGGAACCCACTCCGGATTGCCTTCTGGCATCTTCTCCTGTGTGAGATAAATAAATCCTCACGTCGTTAGCCCAGATTTCTGATTCTTGCTGCAGAAAGCAGATCATTGACACGGCTGCTTTCCTGAGGTGATGTCTTCTTTTGGCATTGCGTTTCTGAGACTTCAAAAGTAATGAGATGTTAAAGTTTCAAAGTTCACGGTACATACACCTGGCATTCCTGGGAAGTGGTAACTGTTAAAGGTTTCTGCAGGCTACAGATGGGGGCTGGAGGTACGAGCTTATTGACCCATCTTCCAGAAGAGCAAAACTAGTCATGATGAAATTGGCAGCTTCTATCTGCATAGTGCTAATAGATTACAAAACATTTCACACAATAATGCACCTGCCATTTATCAAGTCCCTACTACGCATTAGGAACTTCATAAAAATTAACCCTAAATTCACGTGGCAACTCTGCAGTGGAGGTGTTACGATGCCTGCTTCACAAATAAGGAGACAGAAAGAGAGTAACTGGCTCAGGATCGCAGAGCTAGTAAGTAGGAGAGCCGGGATTCAAACCCTCTCTCGGATGCCGAAGCCCGTGCTCTTTCAGCAAGTTTTCCTATAAGTGTATTACTTTATTTCCCCCCTTAACAAGCCCATAAGGTAATTACATTTCCCATTTTACCTAGAGGAAAGTAAGTGTTCAGAGATATTGGTGACTGGCCCCAAATCTCACAACAAATCACTTTATGTTCTCAAAGTACCATTCTTTCTACTCCGCCAAAATGTAGCCCTTCAGAGATTTCTGGAATGTTTTCCTCCTACTAATAATTATTAAATGCTTACTAGGTGCCTGGTACTATGTGACTTTTTCTTATTTTATAGATGAGGAACGTGGCCCTTACAGATGAAGTAATTATTCAAAGTTACCCAGAGAAGTAAGTGGGTGACTGGGGATCTGAGCCCAGGCGGGCTGGCTCCTCAGCCTGTCTCATCTGCTCCCTGCCTCTCAGACACTCACACCATTCTGAGACAATGAGGAGAAAGGCTGGTTACCCAGGAAGCGTGAGGGAGCAAGGGAAAAAGAATTTCCTGAAATTCCTTAGGAACCAAGTGTTGATTCTGAGAACTCTGCTTCTGTTTGGCTGAGAGAGAAGGCTGAGGCTTGTTCCTCAAGGTCAAATATATAGGGTGTTACAGACAGAGCTGTGAAATTACTATCCACGTCCTGGATGTAAAATGTCCATTTACTCTTTAGAAACCAAAAGGGAGAGGAGAACCCAACACACTGAAAAACTAAACGTTATCATCTTTAATAACCCAGCTTGGAAATTAATGAGCTGTAAGAATCGGAGTCATTTTGTTCTGGCTCAGGCAGAAAACACTGATGGAATTCTGTGCCAGTGCATTGTCGAGCTCTGTGATGGTTCCCCTAAATGGTCAATAGTTTTAATTCGTATATAATATGTGATTTTAATCAGCCTAGGCAACTGTTTATGCAGGGTTTATCCACAGAAGCTGTAACATGAGCAATATTTAAACAGAGCCTCTCATCTTATTTTTCAAAGAAGATAAATGTCTGTATTTAAGAAAACAGAAACTTTTCTTTGAGTTATATCAACAAAATATAGATGAGGTCCCTTCACCCCACATGATGACATACCCACCCAATTCTGATTCCAAGTTAGAAAAGCTTCTTGGCATCTGTCGGCCACTGCCATTTGTGCATTTGGAACACCCCGGCTACCATGAGAAATGCACCTCTGGCCACCGTTACCCCTGCCACAGGAGGTCTAACTGCACCGGTTCCCTCTTTAACTGAATTTTCACTTTTCAGCCCGTTTTAATGATGCCATATTGATATAGCCTAAGGGTAAACATTAGAATATACTTTTAAAAAATTGTGGTATAATTAACATATAACATTATATTAGCTTCAGGTGTACAACATAATGATTTGGTAGTTGTATATATTGTGAAATGATCATCACAATGTCTAGTTAACATCCGTCACCATACATAGTTACAAATTTTTTGTGTCTTGTGGTGAGGACTTTTAAGATTTACTCTCTTAGCAACTTTCAAATGTGCAATACAGTATTATTAACTGTAGTTAATAGTAAGTTTTTCATTTGTATTAAATATTTGAGAAATGAGGTAACTAGTTAGTTGAATGATTTGGTTTATCAGCTAACATATAACCTGCATGCATCATAATTTTCAACTACTCAGGATGCAGTATAAACCCTGTGCTTAAGCCGGCTCGCGTGGACTGTGATTAGCGATGGGCTCTGGCCTCTTCCCCACCCCCACTTTTGAATGCAAGAGCAAGTGGGACTTCTCTGGAGTTGTCTTAGTGCACAGCATGCTCTTTAGGTACAACAGAAGCTTCACTCTTTTCATTTTGCACGCCTCTGGGGACATTACAAACCAGCTGAAAATACTGTGTTTTTTAATTCACTGCACAAGAAAGTGACCCCACATTTGGGTTTTCTGATTCCACTGATCACATCGTGATGGGGCTTTGTTGTATTCAGTAATAGTAATAGTTATTAGTTATTGAGCAGCTACAATGTGCCAGAAGATTACCAACACATATACGTATGTGTGTATCTACTTACGTATATATATATCTTTGTACATACATTTACTTGCTTTTATTTACATATGTAAATCTACATACAGCCGTGCACATACAGTACGTCAAGACTGTTATTGGTACAGAGTATATTTGAAAACCATTATCAAATTTATCAAAAAATTTATTTCCAATCAATTCTGAATACCAGCGTGTCTCGATCTGGTAGAAGTAGGAGGCAAGAAGTTACAAAGTAATTCATGCTTCACAAGCTTTCTGGAAACTTTGGATTGTTCTCACTTCTCCCACTGCTCGCTGCAGATTGAACTGGTTTCTATCTAGACGCAGTGAAGAAAGCGAGATCGCTGTGTCAATCAACCCTCTGTCTTTCACTTAGAAAACACAAAAACAGCATCTCTCATAGGGAAGCGGAAATAACAAGGGCAATTTAAGTACCCATAAAAGTGATTACTAAATTTGAATTCTTTAGGGAAAAAACCCCCAAAACAGCTGCCTGGTTAATGGCTAGTGAAAAACTGTGGGAGCTCTGTCAGGGATCCCCAAATTGCAGTTAAACTAATTGCTTGGGAGGCTGCTTTGAAGACGGATAAAATATATTGCTTAAGTTTTATGGTAAGTGACAAATGGTGTGGGAGTCCTGACCTGCTCCTCCTTAAATCCACACAGCCAGTCCAGACCCCCGAGGCTCCCGTCCTCTCCCCTTCTGTTTGCCATTGCCCCTCATCCCACTGCCTGGCCGTTTGCTCATTTGTAACTGAACAAAAATGTCCTACTCACTGTTGGGCGCTGCCAGAAATGTGACTGCAGGCCCTTTTCCACTGTCACTTACACCTGCCCCGAGGTGGGGGCTGGAGGGTAGAAGAGGCCATTTGGTCTCCATGTCAACCCATGCATGTCTCCATTCAAATTCTCTCGAATTTCAGAGGTGGGGAAAGGGGTGTTGGCATTTGGCTGTTTATGTCTTTCTCCATAATCCTTAGCAGCGAAAGTGTACATATACTAGAAAAACAAACTCAAAATGTCAACTATTTCTATTACTGGCTACGAAGTACAGATTTATGTAAAAAGAAGTACATATTTATGTGAACTACCTAACAAGGAATACGTGTGCCATAATTTTCCCAGTGCTTTATGATTGGTGCCTGTAGGCTGGGCTACTCAACAGGATGATTAAATTCACGAGCCACGTTCAGCCGAGTCTCTCTTGACTCCTGCTGCATCTCATGGAGTCATCCAAGGCTCCAGGAGCTCGTTGTTCCAGGATTCCTGCTCAGGGCAACCTCCTAACTTAATTCCAAACTCCTTACGCTTTAGGATGGATTTTCTCTCTTTTTGAAAGGTATTCCTGCCTCCCCCTTGGAGGAAGGGCATGGGCAGTAAATAGAGCTGGCTGCCTTCTTTCGCCTGGGTGGGCGAGACAGAGGATGGAGGAGCGACGCTGACCTCAGTGCTGATCTCCCTCGTCTCCAACATTTCTTTCTCGAAGAATGTTCTTGTAATAACATCAAGAGGAAATGTAATTTATGTAAAGACTCATGCACAATGCCTGACGTGAGTAGGAATACGGTAAGTATTCATTTTCTAAGCTTTTATGAATCCCACCCGCCCATCCAAATGTGCATCTATGCGCACATGCAGCTTCGCCAGAAACTTAGCCTTGGCTCAGTCAGGGCATGCTGGCTGCTACTCTGCTGTGGTACAAATCATACTCCCCAACCTCCGTCTTATTTTGTCTCACTTTGCCTGATTTTCTGAAATTCCCTGGAGGGATTAATGGGGAGGACATCTTGTGATTTCCTAATAGGCTATTAGGTTAAAAGGGAGAAAAGGTTTTATCTTTTCTGTGATACAAAATAAACAAGTAATGTTAAGTGTAGCAGCTACTGTCTTCTCACGTCACAGCCTGCAGCCAGGTGCTTATAAAAGGCACAGGCATGGATTACACAGTGCTGTTTTCCCAGCATGACCTGCTGCAGAACCAAAACCAGAGAGGCCACTGGGCCCACCAACCAGCAGCCACTCCTGCCTCTTGAAGAGAGCAGAGCAGAGCCCCCTTGAAGAAGCATGTGTTGGTGATAGGGTTGCCAGATTCGGCAAATAAAAATACAGAACACCCAGTTAAATTTGAATTTCAGATAAACCAATTTTTTTTTTTTTTTTTGGTATAACTATGTCCCAAATATTGTATGGGACACACTTATACTGAAAAAAGTCTTGTTTATCTGAAATTCAAATGTAACTGGGCATCTTGCATTTTACCTGCTAAGCTTAATTATTGAATATGCAAGAACTATATGACTAGATTCACTCTTAGTGATCTTTCTAGAGCTCTGGTCTATATTACCTAAAACTCTTTTTTAAAAAAGGAAATAATTTATATGTGGGTGGCTCTCACACTTAGGGTACATAAGAATCCTCTGCAGGACTTTTAAAAACACAATTTTCTGGGTTCCCATCTCCAGAATCCTGAAGCAGTAGGGTCTGGGGAGAAGCCTGAGAATTTGTATTTCTAATAAGATCCCAGCTGCTGTGGCTGTGGGTCACAACAGATGTCAGGGTGGATTTTGTTTGCCAGGTCACCACAAGCAACCTTACACAAGGAAAGAGCTTGGTTTAGCCAGAGAAGAAGATGGGAAAGAGAAAGGGGGCATTGTTTGAAGCAGTTCTTGTTAAATGAGAGAGACGGTACTGTTCTTTTTCCCTGAAAGGAGAGGTATATGGTATTTTATACAGAAATGAGTAGATTCTCCCAAACCGTCATCCATTTTACCCCTTCTCCATAAGCCTTGATTGAAATTGTCAGCCTAGAAACAGTAAGAAAATTATATTTATCTCACTTTGTTTTGGCACTGAAGAAACATGTGAAAGAGTTACTGGGTAAACTCTTACGACCAAATACTAATGATGGCATCTTCTGAGGGAGGAACATTTTCTAGAAATTTGTGAGAAAAGTGAAGCAAGAGATTATTATACATACAGACACATATACTGTACCAAACCAGAGATATCGTCCATTCTTGTCTCTTTCAGGATGGAGCCTTCTTTAATTCTAACCTCTAAGGAAAATTCATTCTGACCACAATCCACCTAAAGCAGCTACAAGTGGGGAATGTGCCGTATTCAAGGGTGCTGGGATCGGAGGCTGCGAGCTCAGCCAACGGCAGTTATCGTTCTCTCTGTTCAGGAGGGTGGTGGACTCCAGTCGCATGGTCTACACAGGAATTCCGGGTTGGCTAGTTATTAGCTAGGTGATCGTGAGAAATTCCCAAAGCCTCTATGAGCCTAATAAGTTTCCCCAATTCTGGAACACAGATGGAAACATCTTCTGTACAGTGTGGTTGTGAGGCTCAGGGAGACGGTATCGAGAAGGGAGACTCGCAGAGAGGCTGGCGCACTGCAGAGGCTCAGTGACTTCAGCCCATATGGAGCACGCAACCCAACATACGGGAGCACTTGGAACCTGAGTCACAGGCGCTGTGAGCACTTTTCATCTCCTCCACACATACCCTCATAGCTGCTGAGTCTTTTCCTGCCTAGCTTTTACTCTGACAAAAAAAATACATGCCTTTTTTTGTAGGCTTTTGTTTTAGTTACCAGAAAATAGCAAGTTGTTCCAAGCAATCTGCAATGAATAGAGAAACTAACTTTTAAATTATATGAATCTTTTTTTTTTTTGCTGAGGAATATTTGCCCTGAGATTACACCCATGCCAATCTTCCTCTATTTTGTATGTGGGTTGCTGCCTCAGCATGGCCACTGAGTGGTCTCGGTCTGCGCCTGGGAACTGAACCTGGGCTGCCGAGTGGAGCGCACTGAGCTTAACTGCTAGGCCACAAGGCCGGCCCCTATATGAATCTATTTCTTTGCTTGGTGAGGAAGATTGGCCCTGAGCCAATCTTTTGCCAGTCTTCCTCTTTATGCTTGAGGAAGACTGTCCCTGAGCTAACATCTGTGCCAGTCTTCCTTTGTTTTGTGTGTGGGATGCTGCCACAGCATGGCTTGGTAAGTGGTATGTAGGTCCATGCCCAGGATCTGAACTCACAAACTCCAGGCCATGAAAGCAGAGAGCATAAACTTAATCACTACACCACTGAGCCAGCCCCATGAATCTCTTTTCATCTGTCATCCTTTGCTCCATGGATCCTGTGAGCTGCCAGATCAGGACTGCTGAGCCTAGCCTTCCTTCTCTCACTGAGCAAACTTCTGCCCTCCAGCCAGTGGTCTAACCTTCTTGGGCCCTAGTTTTGTCATTTGCAAAATGTGGGTAGAGGGGCGACCTGATGTTTGGGAAATTTTTCTTTTAAGATACAGCTCCCATGTCTAAATATCCACTATTAAATGTAATTGAATAAAAAATTTTTAAAAGCTAGGCAACCTTGCCTACTATTATGAAAAATAAATGACTTGATTTTTAAAAAGCTAAGCAACTTTTCTAACCATATACAGATTCAATCTGACCATATGTAGGGGGAAAAAAGAACAGCCTTCTTGGAATATTGCAAAATTTATGACATAAAGGCTATTCCACTTCCTGAATACAGAATCCTGCTGTCTTAGCCTTCTTCTCTGTGCACCACAACCATGACAATGGCACCTGGGAAACTCAGCATTGCTTGATTCAGCTTTTAGATTTTTTGAATTTTATTTATCATATATTTGGGGGTTTTTTTCCAAGTTAGAAAAATAATACATGAGAAACTATGGAAAATTCAGAAAAATTTAAAAGAGAACAATAATCATTAGTAATCCTACTCTCTAGAGATAATCACTATTAAAACTTCAACACTAAATTCTAGTCTCTATTCTTAACTTTTTATGACATTAGCATTTATATAAAATTTGAAAATCTGTTTTTATGGCTTAACATTATATTAATATGTATGCATTTCCTCAAGCATTTAAAACCTTTGTAACCATCATTTAAAAAATTGCTACATATGGAGTAATGTCAGCAACATGGCAGAGTGGCTGTTCCCTTTATCTCTCCACCACTGAACTACAACTAAATGGAAATTCATTGTTCAGTGACCCCCCACACAACACAACAGGACGCCTGAGAGACACATAGCTAAATATCTGAAGGGGGAGGGATATCCCTGGGGAGGGGGTAGAGATAGTTGAGCACTGCCTTGCATGCTGGTAGCCCTGTGCACATGCATGACCACTCTCCCAGCTGGCGTGAGTGCCCACGATACCACTGTGGCCCCGAAGGCAGGAGCGCATCTTGGCATGACTGTGGAGCAGGCAGCAGCAGCCCTGAGCCCCCGTGTGGCTGCTCTCCTGTCCAGCAGGGGAGCACAGTGCTGCTGCAGTCCCACAGAGTGGCCCAGGCTCAGACCCTCTGAAGAAGCCCCACTCTCCAAGCACAGTGGCTGGCGGGACTGGAAGATGAGGCGGTGGCAGATGTACGCACCCAGGTGAACGTTTTCCTGGCTGGCACCAGCGATACCCCACAATACCCCACAACTCCCAGCAAAGAAGCTGGGATCAGAAACACAGTTCCTGCTTTCCTGCAGCAGCAGCAGGAGGAATCTGCGACCTGAAACTACCACAGATGCCCTGGAGAAATATTAGTTCATCAAACACCATGAGAAATTACAGCAACAGTTCAGAGCAGAAGGAGAATGACAATTCTCCAGAGAGCAACCCTGAAGTCACAGAAATTTACAATCTAAGTGACAGAGAATTCAAAATTGCTGTCATAAAGAAACTCAGTGACTTACAAGAAAACTTAGAAAGACAGTTCAATGAGCTCAGGGATAAAATTAATGAGAAGAAGGATACTTCTCTCAGTATTGAAACTATAAAAAAGAGAGTGAACTATAAAAAAATAATGAAGCAGAAATTCTGGATATGAAAAACACAATTAATGAAATAAAAAGTAATCTAGAATTCTTGAAAAATAGAGCTGATGTATGGAGGAAAGAATTAGCGATTTAGAGGATAAAAATATAGACTTGCTTGAGGTGGAGGATGAGCGAGAACTAAGATTTTAAAAAATGAAGGAGTTCTTCGAAAAATATCCAACTCAATTAGGAAAAGCAACATAAGGATTATAGGTAGTCAAGAGGGAGAAGGGTGGGAGAAAGGAGCAGAGAGCTTGTCCAAAGAAATAATAGGTGAGAATTTCCCAAACCTGGGGAAGGAACCAGACTTACAAATCCACAAAGCTAAGAGAACTCCTAATTACATCAGCGCTAAAAGACTTTCTTGAAGGCATATAAAAGTAAATCTGGCAAAAGCCAATGATAAAGAAAAAGCATTAAGGGCAGCAAGGCAGAAGAAAATTACCTACAAAGGAACCCTTATCAGGCTTTCAGCAGATTTATCAGCAGAAACCTTAAGGCTAGGAGAGAGTGGAATGATATATTAAAAATACTGAAAAACAAAAACTTTCAGCCAAGAACCCTCTATCCAGTGAAACCATCCTTCAGATATGATGGAGAAATAAATGCTTTCCCAGATAAACAAAAGCTGAGGGAGTTCATCGCCACAAACAACCCCGACAAGAAATGGTTAAGGATGCCTTCATACCTGCAACTAAAGGGCAAAGGACTGCAAGGCTATGAGCAAGGAGATAAATAGCCAAAATCAGAAAACTTCAGCTCCCTTTCAGAACAAGGTAGCAGATACTTAATTATAACTTAAAAGGTAAATGGAAGGAAGGCCTCAAAAGTAACTATAAACTCTTCAACTTAGTCACAAACTCACAGCGCAAAACAGAATAATTTATGACAACAATAAATCATAAGGGGAAGAGGAAAAGGATGGAATTTACTCAGGCTAATGGAAATAAGAGGCTATCAGAAAATGGACTATCTCATCTACAAGATCTTTTATACAAACCTCAAGATAACCATTGAACAAAAACACCAGAGCAGAGCCACAGTACAAAAAAAAAAAAACCTGAGAAAACCTCCACAGAAAACCACCAAAATAAAATGGCAGCCAGAAACACAAAGAAGAGAAACAACGGAAATATAGAACAACTGGAAAACAAGAGATAAAATGGCAGTATTAAGTGCTCATATATCAATAATCACTCTAAACATAAATGGATTGAATTCTCCAATCAAAAGACACAGAACGGCTGGATGGATTAGAAAAAAAAATCCAACAATAGGCTGCCTCCAGGAAACACATCTCAACTCTAAACACAAACAAAGGTTCAGAGTGAAGGGATGGAAGACGATACTCCAAGCTAATGGCAAACAACCGAAAGCAGGTGTTGCCATACTTATATCTGACGAAGTAGACTTCAAGATAAAAAAGACAATGAGAGACAAAGAGGGGCAGTATATAATGATAAAAGGGACACTCCACCAAGAAGACATAACACTTGCGAATATATACGCACCTAACACAGGAGCACTAAAGTATATAAAACAGCTGTTAATACACCTAAAGGGAGAAATTAACAGCAACACAATAATAGTAGGGGACCTCAGCACCCCACTGTCATCAATGGATAGATCATCCAGACAGAAAAATAGTGGATTTAAATGAAACACTTGATCAGATGAACTTAATAGATATATCTAGAACATTTCAGTCAAAACCAGCTGAATATATATTCTTCTCAAGTGCAGATGGAACATTCTCAAAAATAGGCCATATGTTGGGAAACAAGGCAAGCTTCAATAAATTTAAGAAGATTGAAATCATATCAAGCATCTTTTCCAACCACAATGCTATGAAACTAGAAATCCACTATAAGAAAAAAGCTGGGAGGGGCTGGTCCCATAGTGCAGGGGTTAAGTTTGGTGAACTCTCCTTCAGTGGCCTGGGTTTGAGGGTTCAAATCATGGATGTGGACCTACAACACTCATCAGCCATGCTGTGGCAGTGATACACATATAAAGTGGAGGAAAATTAGCACAGATATTAGCTCAGGGCTAATCTTCCTCAGCAAAAACAAAAAAAAAAAAGAAAAAAGAAAAAGAAAAGAAAAAGAAAAAAGCTGCGAAAGTGACAAATAGGTGGAGCCTAAACACCATGCTACTGAAAAACCATTAGATCAATGAAGAAATAAAAGGATAAATTAAAAAATACCTGGAGACAAATGAACATGAAAATACAACATACCAACTCTTATGAGATGTAGCAAAAGCAGTTATAAGAGAAATTCATAGCAATACAGGCCCACCTCAACAAACAAGAAAAATCCCAAATAAGTAATCTTAAACTACACCTAATAGAAGAGTAAAATAAGAGCAAACAAAGAAAAAAGTCAGCAGAAGTTGGGAAATAATAAAATTAGAGCAGAAATAAATGAAAGAGAGACTGAAAAAACAGTAGAAAGGATTAGTGAAACTAAGAGCTGATTCTTTGAGAAGATAAACAAATTGACAAACCCTTAGCCAGACTTACCAAGATAAAAAGAGAGAAGGCTCAAATAAATAAAATTAGAAACAAAAGAGGAGAAATTACAACGGAAATGGCAGAAATACAACGGATTATAGGAGGATACCATGAAAAACTATATACCCACAAATTGGATAACCTAGAAAAAATGAATAAATTCTTAGACTCATACAACCTCCCAAAATTGAATCAAGAAGACATAGAGAATCTGAACAGACCAATCATAAGTAGAGAGATTGAAACAGTATCAAAAACCTCCCCCAAAACACAAGTCCAGGACCAGACGGCTTCTCTGGAGAATTCTACCAAACATTCAAAGAAGATTTAATACCTATCCTTCTCAAACTATTCCAGAAAATTGAAGAAGATGGAATGCTTTCTAACTTATTCTATGAGGCCAACATTACCCTGATTTCAAAGCCAGACAAGGATAACACAAAGAAGGAAAACTATAGGCCAATATTACTGATGAACATAGATGCAAAAATCCTCAACAAAATATTGGCAAGTTGAATACAGCAATATGTTAAAAGGGTCATACACCATGATCAAGTGGGATTTATACCAGGAATGCAAGGCTGGTTCAACACCAGCAAATCAATTAACGTGATACACCACATTAATAGAATGATGAAAAAAATCAAGTGATAATCTCAATAGATGCAGAGAAAACATTGGATAAGATCCAACATCCATTTATTGTAAAAGCTCTCAATAAAATGGGTATAGAAGGAAAATACCTCAACATAATAAAGGCCATATATGACAAACCACAGCCAACATCATACCTAATGGTGAAAAATTAAAAGCCATCCCTCTGAGAACAGGAACAAGACGGGGTGGCCCACTCTCACCACTCCTAATCAACATAGTACTGGAAGTTTTGGCTGGAGAAATTAGGCAAGGAAAAGAAATAAAAGGAATCTAACCTGGAAAGGAAGAAATGAAACTCTTGCTGTTTGCAGATGACATGGTTCTATATATAGAAATCCCTAAAGAATCCATTGGAAAACTATTAGAAATAGTCAATAACTACAGCAAAGTTGCAGGGTACAAAATCAATTTACAAAAATCAGTTGCATTTCAATACAGTAATAAACTAGCAGAAAGAGAAGTCAAGAATACAATCCCATTTACAATCACAACAAAAAAATAAAATATCTAAGAATAAATTTAACCAAAGAGGTGAGAGACCTATGCAATGAAAACTATAAGACATTATTGAAAGAAATTAAAGATGATACATTGAAATGGAAAGATATTCCATGCTCATGGATTGGAAGAATAAACATAGTTAAAATGTCCATACTACCTAAAGCAATCTACAGATTCAATGCAATCCCAATCAGAATCCCAATGACATTCTTTATGGAAATAGAACTTAGAATCCTAAAATTTATATTGAACAAAAGACCTCGAATAGCCAAAGCAATCCTGAGAAAAATGAACAAAGCTGGAGGTATCACACTCCCTGACTTCAAAATATACTACAAAGCTATAGTAATCAAAATAGCATGGTACTGGCATAAAAACAGACACAGAGATCAATGGAACAGAATTGAAAGCCCAGAAATAAAACCACACATCTCTGGACAGTTAATCTTCAGCAAAGAAGACAAGAACATAAAATGAAGAAAGGAAAGTCTGTTCAGTAAATGGTGTTTGAAAGACTGGATAGCCACATGGAACAGAATGACAGTAGGCCATTATCTTGCACTGTACACAATGGATTAAAGACTTGAATGTAAGACCTGAAGCCATAAAACTCCTACAAGAAAATATAGTCAGTACACTCTTTGACATCGGTCATAGCAGCATCTTTTCAAATATCATGTCTACTAAGTCAAGGGAAGCAAAAGAAAAAATTAACAAATGGGGCTACATCACACTAAAATCTTCCACAAGGCAAAGGAGACAAAATGAAGATAACCCACCAACTGGGAGAAAATATTTGTGGATCATATATTTGACAAGGGGTTAATCTCCAAAATATATCATGAACACACACAACTCAACAACAAAAAAACAAACAACTCGATCAAAAAATAGGCAGAGGATATGAACAGACGTTTTTCCAAAGAAGATATATAGATGGCCCACAGGCATGTGAAAAGATGTTCAACATCACTAATCATCAGGGAAATGCAAATCAAAACTACAATGAAATACCACCTGACACCAGTCAGAATGGCTATAATTACGAGGACAAAAAATAACAAATGTCAGAGAGGATGTGGAGAAAAGAGACCCCTCATACACTGCTGGTGGGAATGCAAATTCATGCAGCCGCTATGGAAAACAGTAGGGAAATTTATCAAAATAATAAAAATAGAAGGACCATATGATTCAGCTGTCCCTTTACCTCATATTCATCCAAAGAACTTGAAATCAACAATCCAAAGATATTTCTGCATCCCTATGTTCATTGCAGCATTATTCACAGTAGCCAAGACATGGAAGCAACCCAAGTGCCCATCGACTGATGAATGGATAAGGAAGATGTGGTATATTTATACAATGGAATACTACTTAGCTATAAAAAACGGACAAAATTGTCCCATTTGCAACAACATGGATGGACCTTGAGGGTATTATGTTAAGTGAAATAAGCCAGACAGAAAAAGATAAACACTGTATGATTTCATTCGTATGTGGAAGATAAACAAACACATGGACAAAGAGAATAGATTAGTGGTTACCAGAGGGGAAGGGGGCTGGAGGGTGGGTAAAGGGGTAAAGGGGCACATATATATGGCGATGGATAAAATTTAGACTATTTGTGGTGAACACAATGCAGTCTATACAGAAACTGATAAATAATGTACACCTGAAATTACGCAATGTTATAAACCAATATGACAAATAAAATAACTTTTAAAATTGCTATATCTATATTTACCATAGTTTATGACAATGCTTTATGTTGAGACTTTAAGAAAATTCCATATTTTTATATAAATAGATTTAGTTTTTGTTTTGCTCGGTTTTGTTTTCTGCAGTGTGGTCCATGCATCACAGTGCATAGTGATACCTTCAATAAAAATTAAATCACTGGGTTTGCTCCTGTAGAAACTCTCTGTAGTCAGCTATCTGGAGCCTCTGTCAACCAAAGGTAGCATTTGCTCCGTAACCACAAACGAAACACCCTCTGTAAGGGAATCTTAAGTTGAGGAATTTAAGACCTTCTAGAAGAGGGATGGAGATTAAAGACATTATAAATATTAATGACAATAAACTCAAGCCACTATCACCTCAAGATCATATCGACAGCATGCTATACATCATAAATTAATCCTAGTGAGTACGACACAGCCAATTGTGATTGCCCAGACCTTGACTGCCATGAAACATCTTGGATTCTCCCTTGAAGTCTCATTAAAATGCCTGTAAAGTCATTTTCTTTGTTTGTTTGTTTTTGTGAGGAAGATTAGCCCTGAGGTAACATCTGCTGCCAATCCTCCTCTTTTTTGCTGAAGAAGATTGGCCCTCAGCTAACATCCATGCCCATCTTCCTCTACTTTATATGTGGGATGCCTACCACAGCATGGCTGGATAAGTGGTGCATAGGTCCGCACCTGGGATCCGAACCAGTGAACCCCAGGCCGCCAAAGCGGAATGTGGGAACCCAACCACTGTGTCACCAGACTGGCCCCTGTAAAGTCATTTTGAACTGCCCACTGAGAGGCAGAGTTGTTCTCTGACCAGCCCTTCACTCCAACATTCTTTGAGTTTTTCCAACTCTGCCCTGTGGACTTCCAGAGGCCTCTCACATCGTCCACAGGCGCCCAGTGCAGCTTCGAGCACAGCCCCAGGTCTCCGGCTTACACAGCTCCACATCTGCTTTCCTACAGATGTAGAAGTGTGGACCGCTGCCCGGTTTGCTTGCCCACAGCTTCCTTTATTTCTCCTGAGACCTCATGATAAAAGTTTCAACTCCTGCCATAACATTTTCCTTCCTTCCTGTTTCTATTCCCAGCTCTCAAATTCTTCTTTTCCTAATTACCTTCAACTGGAGTGACTCCCAGATAATGAAACATTTTTGAAGTTGCCAAAAACAGATGCAGAAGTGAGACTACGTGTATGAAAATTTAAGAACAAGAAACTCAAAGATGCGTGTTGGGTTTGTGGAGGGCGGTGTTCTATATTTGTCAGCAAGAAGCTTTTAAGAGAAAGTCAAACCACAAAGTAAATAAGCTCATACCAAGCTTAGTTGTTTTTATTGAGATGCAATTTAAATACAATAAAATTCACTCTTTTAAAGTATATGGTTCAGCAGTGTCTAATCCATTCACAGAGTTGTGCACCCTTGCCTGCTGTCTGATCCCAGGACACTTTCTTCACTCCCCCAAACGCTGTGCCCATGAGCAGTCATCTCCCATTCATCTCTTCCTCCAGCTCCTGATAACCACTAATCTACTTTCTATCTCTATGGGTTTACGTATTCTGGACATTTCCCATAAATGGAATCATTCAGCATGTGGCTTTCTGTCTAGTTTCTTTCACTTAGCATAATGTTTTCAGGGTCATCCATGTCATAGCCGTACTTCATTCCTGTTTCAGGATTGAATAACATTTCATTGTATGATGTACCATATTTTGTTTGTCCATTTATCAGTTGATGGACATTTGTGTTGTTTCTGAATTTTATCTATGAATAATGCTGTCATGAACATGAGTGTACAAGATTTTGCACGGATGTATGCTTTCTATTCTGTTGGGTATATGCTTAGGAGTGAAATTATTGGGTCGTATGGTATCTCCATGTTTAACTTTTCAAGAAACTGCCAAACTGTTTTCCAAAGCAGCTGCATCATTCCCACCAGCAATATGTCAGGGTTCTAATTGTTCTGCCTTCTCATCAGCACTTGTCGGTTATTGCCCATTTTTTTTTTATCATAGCCGTCCTAGTTGAGTGTGAAATGGTATCTCATTGTGGTCAAGGTTTAATTTCAAAAGTAACAGCCAAAAGACATCCCAGGATGGGTATAGGACACATTCGATCTAATTGTCTGCACTGGAGGTCTCTGATTGGCATCCTCAGGGGCCAGACTTGTCCAGTGGATGGGTTTCTTTTGGCCATTAGGTGGGCAAGAATGCTCCTGTTCTTCCTGTGTCTTAGAGCTTCCCCCTCTATCTTATCTAACATCTGTCTGGGTTCACTCCTTCATGTTACCTGTCTGGCTCTGTGAGCACAAGTCTTGGACCCCATTTATACTTTCTATTTCTGTATCTGGACATCTTTATCCTATTACTGTTAAAACACTGAATCTGGATATAGTTTAGAAAGATTTTGAAGTAGTGAGTGTTGGAGATTATGCTCTCTGAAATGCAAAACTTAATTTTGCAATTTTCCAATACAAATACACTTAATTTTTAAAGATATTCTATGAATCAGGGCCTTACTGCTTTTCCAGTTGCAGCATGTACTGGCACATCATTTTTGGGATCATGCAAGCCTACTGATCAAAGACCGCCAGGAGCACACCTTGCAGACAGTCCATCTTCCCTAATACTGTTGCTTTCAGAAATCTTGAGGTTAAAAGGCTCTATGGTCTGACAGAGTCTATGAAATAGTCAGAAACCAGGCAAAGCTGAGATCACATTCCTAAAACCAAATCGCTGAGGTGCTAGAGGTCCTTTATGAACTGGGGTATTTTGATTTTGTATCTGTAATAACAGGACTCTAGGACATCAGAGAGTGGAGGCTAGTGATTACGGAAAAATGTTTCAAAGGAGATCAATACACTTAACAAGAGATAAGGAATAGCCTGCTTTTAGAGTGAATTGGTGTCCATCAGCTACCAGACATTTTTTATTTAGAGACAATTCTAACCTATATTTTGGAATAAGAGGCTATCTGTACTGAAGCTTGGAAGACAATTGGGGTGGGCGAGAAGAAGGGAATCAAATTCTTCACAAAATAGATGATCTTTTCAAAATATGTTACATCAATTACTTAGCACTTGAAATATTAACCATGCCAGTTTCTTCTCGATTTCAGTAAGTCTCTTTTTGAAATTCAGTATATGGATAAATCAAGAGTAAAATATCTGCAAATCCAGATGCTTCATCCTTTCGATGTTTATGAACTTTTAGATTTTTGATGTTTTCGTGGTGGGTTTTTTTTCTTGTCTGCGTGTTCAGAATCTTGTAGTCACGGTTCCTGTAGGGTAGATCTTGGGGCGTTAGAAGCCTGTTTCCCAAATTCAATAAAAATAGGTTTTCAGCACTGCAACAATTGTACAGGTGCAGCAAAATTGGCTTGTGAGAATTAATAGGGTTTCCCAAAGGGGTGTTTTCCTGTCAAACCTAATCCTCGTGATCAACAACTATAGCTCCAAGTAATTCTTTATGATTTCTTTTATTCATGTTTTTCTAAGCTTATTCTTACATATCCTCCAGGGTAACTTTTATTACAGGAATTGCTGGCTTTTCTGCCAAAAAAAAGAAGCATACTTTATATTTAGATAACAAAGTAAGAGAGTCAATGTTTTTTTCCCTAATGGTATTTTTAAAAATATGGGCAATTTTTATAATTCTGATCTTTTCTTCAACTGCAGCCTAAAGCACTGACAGCAAATTGTCTCATCTTTTTCAATAACTGGCGATAAATTACACAATTTTTGTCAATACTTTTGTAATGGACTTTACTAAGTAATTTGGCCTATAGCCGTACATACAATTGGTGTAACTATTCCAAGTGGACCTGGGGTGATATGATTTTTACTGAGTCCACTGAGAAAACAGAACCACCCCCAGTATTCTTTCTATTTTTCTATATGATAAAAATAATGCCCATGCGTTGGGAGCAGTGACTCAGGATCCTCGCTGCCTATGGTGTTGACGGGGTGAGCCCAGGCGAGTAAGAGAGGACTCCATAGGGTGCACTTGGTCTTCCACTGGGTTCCCCGTTCACCCTGCAGCGGGAGACCTAGTCGAAGGGCAGCACAGCCCTTCCCCGTCCCCTGCCCTGACACACCACTCAGAGCCCCTGCTGGCTTCCCAGCTGCTCACATCAGAAGACCCGGCGGACCCTTCAGCCTTGGGGCCTGCGGGCGGTTTCCTTTGGCATAGACTGGTGCTTGTCACTCCTTCTTTCTTCTTCACACTTTCCATCCTTCCCCTGAAGCTGTCAAATGTCTCCCAGGAAAACATTTTTAAAGTGCATGTTTACTTAGGAATATTACAGAAAGACTGGAAAATAAAAGTCAGGGGTGGCAGCAACACAACCGCATCTGCTTCTGTGTTTCAGGAGTACAGCACATTGAGGCAACAGAGGAGAACAGTTAAGAACCTGCCTGCGTTCAACCACTGGCAATTGTGTTTCACAGCTGCGTAGCCTAGGCAAGTTACTTAACCTCCCTGTAGCATGAATTCCTAACTGGCAAAAATGGAAGTCATAGAGTTGTGAGGATTCAACGAGCTACTACACATAAGGTTTTAGAATACTGTTTGGCACAGTGTGAGCTCTGTATGCGTTTGCTGTTATCCTTAAGCGGTATTTTCCGTCTTCTTTCTCTGCTACATCTCTTTAAAAACACACTTGTGTAGATAATGTGCACACAGTGTTGCATGTGTCATTGAGGATTATAACAATCGCTTCTCATGCTGTTTTATAGATTGCATAATTAAAATTGCTGTGACTGCACGCTATTCTATCTGGGACAAAGGTTAACATTCAAGTTGATTCCATTTTCTCATTGTTACAAATACGATGACTGCCTTTACGTAGGTATCATTTTCTTTTATTTGAATAATTAATAAGGTAAAAAGTAACCAGAAGAAGGAAGGCTTTTGTATTTCAGAAGTGTCTTTCTGAATGGGATGTACAAATTCCTACTATCAGCACCAAGGAAAGAGCTCATCGATGTTATTGTGCACATAGAATAGCGTGCCATGATCAAAATAGTGTGCATTTTTATATTTATCATATTAAAATATTTCAATAAGTTTGGCTTGGTAGTTTTTACCTTTTTGTGGCTGATGTGATGAAGTACTTTGCCCAATTTTCTATTGCAGAGTTTTAAGATTTTCTTATTAATTGTGTTGCATTGTAGGGTACAAATATATAACTCTTTTGCTGTCTTCACTGGGAATACCTTCTACTTACTCATCGCTTTTCTTTTTAAAATCTTGTTTATATAGGAATATATGTTCTAGACAGTTGGATCTATTTTTGTCACTTGTTTATAATATTTCTAAATTTTAGAGTCCTGGCCAATTATTTTATTTTTTAAAATTTGATACTGATCATGTAAAAATCTCTATGAAACATTTTATTGCATGTGAGGGACAGATCTAAAGTGAAAGCGCATCACCAGTTACCATGTGACAACTTCCTGAAGCACTCCTCCCTGTTATTGGGACGAGGCCTCTTTCCCCCACACACTTCATTTCCATGTGGAATTGGGTCGGCTTTGCGCTCATATCTTCTCCGCTGGGGATCAGTCTATCCTCCTGTACATAAACCGCTGCTTTAACTCTTTGCTTTCAAATACATTTTAATATCTTGTAGGACTAGAGACAACTCCTTTCCAGAGGGAACTTTAATGGTTCACCTTTTTTTTAAGTATATGTGTGTGTTTTGTTTGGTTGTTTATTTACGTAAAATTCTCCCTTTCTAGGTCGACAGTACTATGAATTTGGATACACTTCTGCAGTCCTATAGCAACCACCACCCCCAAAGTTCTCTCGCACCTTTTTTGTAGCCAGTTTCCTCCCCCGGCTGCCAACCCCGGCAACACTGGTTTGATATCTTTCTCTACAGTTTCCTTTCCCGGAGTGTCACATAAATGGAGTCACGTATTAGGTAGGCTTTTGAGTCTTGCTTCCTTCTCCTGGCATAATGCTATTGAGATGTGTCCACTTTGCTGTATGTATCAGTGCTTTGTCTCTCTTTATTGGTGAGCGGTATTCGCATTATATGGATATACCACAATCTGTTCACCCATCCACCAGCTGATGGACGTTTGGGTTGTTTACAGCTTTTGACAATTACGAATAATGTTGCTACAAACATTTGCATCCTGAGTTTTGTGTAGACAACTGTTTTTTCTCCGGTTGAATTTTCAGAAGATATTATTCAATTCTGACAAGAATCCTATTAAGAATTTGATTGGGATTGAATTCTACCTAAATACCCCCACACCTATAGATATATATGTATATTTGAGGGAGAGGAAAATGACGTCTTCCGACATGTAGTCATCTCATCCAGGAAAGCAAATAATTCATGGCTCTTCTATCTCTCAAACGCTCATTTCATCGTGTGAAACAACCAAAATGCCCATTGAAGAGTTTTTGAAATTGCGTAAATGTTTTTACAACAATGTGATAAACCCATTTAAATATAATGAAATTGTTCTTTGACATGGCAAGATATTTATAGCATATTGCATATTTTTCAGTGAAAAAATGAGATTACAAAAAGCATGTACAGTATGACCTGGTTTAGATCATATTAGACATGTGCGTGTGTGCACGTGCACACGTGCATGTGCACATGCACAGGGAGAGGAAGAGAGAAATAGAAAGACAGAGACATACAGAAATATTTGGAAGGATTTTCCTCAAAATATTAACAGAGGGTTGTATATTAAATGTATTAACTGGAAGATTAGATTTTGGGTGATTTTCACTCTTCTTATTTTATTTACTTATTATTTAAAGTTATTTTTCATTTAGGGGAAATAAAAGAAAACAGGCAGCAGAGGTGCCAACAAAGGAGACGCAGGAGAAATGGTTGCAAAAATTTTAGAAAAACCTTCAGGAAATGTCTATGGTCATTAATCAAGAAGAGAAAATCAAGGCGGATGTGCGCAGGGCCGTGGCTGAATAGATGACACAGCAGTGATCTATTTTATTGGTAGCTTTAATGCACATCACCTCTAGTGTTATCTACCAAGAAGATCCCATTCCTCTGTCATCCTCTAGTTCAAATCCTACGTCTTCTTTAAAGAGTTGACTGACCATGCAACCCAGCTGTGAGAGCTCTCTTCTCTGAAATTAAGACAAAATAATCTATTTTATTCCAAATCCAGTAATTGTGTAGCTCCTTGAGTCGCCTCCGTAAGAGTGTTTCATCTGTCACTTCAGTAATACATCATTAACAAAGCTGCCGCTTCCGGAGGGCTCTCCTTTGGTCAGGCACCTGTTGAGTGCTTTGCAGACTTTTAATTCTTACTATCATCCTATGAGGTCATTTGTATTATCCCATTCTTTTTTTTCCATCTTTTCCCCAAAGCCCTCCAGTACATAGTTGTATATTCTAGTTGTGAGTGCCTCTGGTTGTGACATGTGGGATGCCACCTCAGCGTGGCCTGATGAGCAGTGCCATGTCCACGCCCAGGATCTGAACCGGTGAACCCCTGGGCCGCCGAAGCACAGCCTGCGAACCCAACCACTTGGCCACAGGGCCGGCCCCTATCCCATGTTTATAGATGAGGAAACCAAGTCACAGAAAATCTTGTCAGAGGTCATAGTGCCAGAGCTGGGATTCCACCTCATTAAGATTCCGACTCTCATATTCTTAACAGCCGCGCAATACTGTGTCTGCATGTATCTGCTGTTTTCTCCAATTAGGTTATAATCTTCCTGAAGATCTACCTCTATATTGTTCCTAGTTCCTAACCAAGTGACATTTAAATATTTTTACTTACTATGATATGGTTATTTTTGAAAGGAAAATTTTTTTCTAAAGAATTGTTTCTATAAATAATCTCTCAAAACTGTGTAACACTGAAAGTGATACGGAAATGCATGAGGGAAAACAATTAGCTCATATTTAAACTCTCGTTAATTTTTCATTTTATTTAAGTCAATAATATCTGCTCATTGGTGTATTTAAAGAACCTGCTTTTCATGACTGAATTTCATTTATCTTCTGCTTCACAACGAGGACTCAGGCTTAGCCGGACTTTATGCCAATATCTCCCATCAGATCTTGCTGAGACCCACGGTGATCATCCTTTATAGCATTAAGCATAAAAGAAAGATGCCTTAGAATTATCCTGATAATCGTAGTTCCTGGTCTGCCATTGGATAATGTTTCATCATTAGCTATAACAGAAAATCTTATTTCAATGAATAGAAATGTTTACTGCAACTCAAAGGAAATATTGACCTTGGCTTTGCTTTAACCAGCATCTATTCCCCAGTTAAATAAATATCAGTATTTCCCTGAGCAGAAATCAAGACCTATTTACCATAAGACTAGGACATCTCATTTAATCCTGCACCAGATAGCCACACGTCATCCAGTGACGAACACAACAATTCAATCAAAGTTGTTAAGATGCTTTCTACCTCCCAAATCCTAACTATGGGTCAAGATGAAGGGTTTCTCTCTCTCTGTCACACACACACACACACACACACACACACACACACACAGTCAAACACATCAACCCAGACTTGTAGCAAAAGGACATTGGAATGTAAGACGTTGGAAGTGTTTGTTTCTCTACTGCGCACTTCCTTTCTTCCGGTTTCGGTCTGATCTCTGCCAAAGCAGCAGGAATGTTTCTACACAGAGCAGCAGTAGAATACTCAGTTTCCTGACAGTGAGCGAAGCTTTAGCCCAGAAGAATCACTGTCTTGACAACACTCTTGGTTTCCGGGGGGAGGGGGTGGGGGCCCGCACTGAGCCCCGGGGGCGCGGAGGTGGAGGGTGCTCATGCAGCGAGAAAGGCTGTAGTACCCTGCTGAGGCAGGGTTCTTTCTGATGTGAGAAAGAGATCCGGCCCTTACATCACCTACAGAAAACTATTTCCAGTGAATATTTTGAAATTCTTATGCCAGTGTTTATCATACGCATATTCTAGTGTTAAATGTTAAGGGGACAAAAGGAACTCTGTGGAGAAGTTTAGCTGTGCCTTGTCCTACGTGTGAGCATGCAGTAAAGCAAACAGATGAGTTTAGATAAATGAAAATCAATACACTTGGAAAGGCCTCTTTCATTCAATTGATTCACGCTCAGTGGGTAATAGCACAGCAGAATGTGGGATGGTGTTAACGTGACCCTGGCGCAAATCCCATTTACAGGAAATACAGTAACTGAAGTGGATAAAGGCGGGAGGGGATTTAATGAACCATAATGAACTCTTTACTGCAGACCTTTGTAAATGCTTTTAATAGGGCCTTCTCACCTACCATTTGAACTTCCAATGAGGCAGGATAACCCTTTATGATACGTATATTAGTTTTCAAAATCTGAGTCAGAATAACAAAACATATGCTTGTCTTTAGAGACAAGAAACACTGAATGTTAGAGCTGGAAAGATCTTATCTATAGAAGAAGAAATGGAAGTCACCAGAGGCATCATTTATTGCTCAGGGTCACACAGCAACTTGGTGGCCAAGAATTCACCAGAACTCAGCCAATTCACAGTACAGTGTGCTTTCTTTCCACAAGTCAGTTTGGAGATAATGGAATGACAAGTGTGCAGACAGTTGTCAACACCTGGGGAGGTTGTCAGTGGGAAACGGGGCCACACAAGAGTCCAACCAGCTGGTGCTTAGACAGATTCTTTCACTACAGTGAAAACTTTTTGTTAATTCCGGTACAGGAAAAGGAAAAAAATCACATTTTTTTGACTCAGCAAATCCGTTTCTGGGAATACATCTTGTACAAATGGTCTTACATGTGCACAGACACAGATGTAGATGAGAATGCTCATTCTGATGTTGTTTACAATGGCAAAATTTATAAACAACATAAAGGACCATCTGAGAGGGGCCAGTTAAATGATCAAAGCACATCTCTATGATAGATTACTATGAAACTGTTAAATAAATTGAGAATTATTGACATGGACAGACATGGAAAGATGTCCAGGATGCACTTTGAAATATAAACAACCAGATATATTCATAATATAATTTAATATATAGAATGATGTTATTTATATTAAAAAATAATATATATATATATTTATTCTCATCTTCCTACCGTGTCATACTTCTGGATATGAGGAAAGGTTTTGGGCAGTGGAGTAACTGAATGTGACCTTGTAAGACTGGGAGAACGCATTGTAGCAGCTTTATTCTTTTGTAAAAAGGATGCGTCATTATTATGTACATAATGTTTATGAATGTGGGCTTTGGAGTGAGAAAGACAGAAATTTGAATCCTTTCTCTGTTTCTCACTGGTGACGTGACCTTGGAAACATCTCTCCACCCCCGACCCAGGGTTTCCTCTCCTGTAATCTGAGGGTGATAGTAACTGCCCTCAAAGTTTGGATGCAAGGACTAACTGAATTATGAGATGTAAAACACCAGGCACAATACTTGGCAAGTAGTCCTCAATAAATGTAACTTCTATAATTGTGGTTGTGTTTATAAAAATTTGAAGTAAATAGAAAAATACCAAGGAGAAAGTAATCATCAATGAAATTCAACCACCTAGACTTTACCTCTGTTATTATTTGATGATGTCTTTCCAGAAAGTTCTACAATATGTGTGCTCTAAAAAAAATTTATAAACTATTATGTAGCCTACTCTTTTGGCTGACAATATCCTGTAGACTTTTCCCCAGGCCTCTATGCTAAACCACAACTCTGTCATCTCCACAGCTGAGCTGCATCCTGCGGCCGCTGGCTCCTGACCACTTACTCAATCAGTCCCCTACCAGTGGACACTAGAGTTGGCTTCTTCCCTGCCTTTGACTTGACTACAACGAACATCCTGCGTGAACATTTTCTCACCCTTGTGCAAATATCTGGAGGAGAGGAATGTTAATGGATGGAAATGCCTAGGTGGGATGGCATTCCTGTTAGAGAAATCAATACGAACTAGAGCTCAGGGGAAGACAAGTTCCCAAGGGAATGACCAGAAGTTTAGTTTCAGTCCAGATCATGGAGTTTGGCGTTCCTTTTATAGGCAATGGGGAGGCACTGAAGGTTTTTGAACAAGGCAATGACACGATCAGATCTAGGGTTTAGGATGATTAATCTGGACGCTGTGGGAGATCAGATGCATAGAGGGAGAGAGGAAAGAAGTGAGAGTGAGTTAGGAGGCTATTGAGCAGAGCAGGGGCAAGTTAATGAGAGCTTCGACAGGGTGACGGCAGTGGAAATAGAGAGTGACAGGCTCCAGAGACCCTGCAGATGCCGCAGTGGTAGGATGGCTTTGCAATTTACAGGCAGGCTGGGCGGAGGTGGGGTGGGAGCCAGGCTGGGGCAGCCCTGAGTGCTGTCGCTGTACCTGCATCGGCACTGGGGCTAGTGGAGAGGTCTGGTGGGCTGCTCCCCAGACTGCCAACAGTGGTAACAGTTCCCTCCATTTCCCACCAGACACCATCAAGATAACAACTATCAAGAGTCTGGTGTATGTACTTCTAGAAACTTTGTGTCTGTATTTTCATACATGTGGAAATACATAAACATAATTTTTCTAAGTGTGGGATTTGCACTCTGCTCCCAGGCCCTCTCATCAGGGCTGCAGTGTGCTCCACGGTGCAGGCTAGAGCTGGGAGACCGGTAGCACCCTCCGCAGACGTCCGGCCGTGGGCTGAAGACTAACAGTGGAGGGGAGGGGAGCAGTCCACGGGAGGTGTAGTGAGTCTGAAGCCCCCGGGGGCAGGTGGAAACAAAGGCATGAAGAAGTTAAAAGAAGAGAAAGAGACAGTTTTAAGAGACAGTTATGTAGAGAGGGTAGTTGAGGGTGAAGACAGAATTCCAGTTCCTAAGGGAAGTCTGGTAACCAAGAATCCAGCAGCATTTATGGAGCCTCAGGATGTGCCCAGCACAGTGCTGACCTTTGACTCCAGGGATCAGTGCCTCCAAGTCAGAAGTGTCGCCCTGGGACTTTCTGCTATTCCTGAATGCCCTCTAGCCCTCAAGTTCCATGAACTTCCTGAAATGGGTCCAGTTGCAAAATGTCTATGGAATTCCGATTGTTAACAGAGTCCCTTTACCCTCCACAGAATAACAAGCTACTAACTTATGTTTTCAACGTGGCAGAGGAACACTACAGCTCTTCTCTCTGGTCCAAACTAATGTGCATGAAAGGTTCTTCCAAATTAGCCTCAAAAACCCTCCCAATCTTATCTCCAGCCACTTTGCCCCGTGAACCTTGCTCATAACTCTCTAACCATCCCAGTTGGTCCAGGACTGAGGGGCTGGGATGTGGGACTTCCTGTACCTGTTTGCTTGTGGGACTTACAGTGCTAAAAGCTGAAAGTCCTGGGCAAACTGGGACGAGCTGATGACCCAACCAAATACAACAGGCCCTTTTGTGCCATCTGTGTCCTCAGATGTGCTGTTTCCTTTGTCTGGACTGTCTTTGGAGATCTTGTTTACCACGTGACTGTCTAGTCATTCTCTAAGACCCCCTTGCCCAGCCTGTCCGGGTGAACTGACTTGATGCCTCTGTGGAGCTTTGTTGGTTGTCTCCATAGCCACACCTCACCAACATACCTTGATTTTCCTTTAGTGACTTCGCCTTATGTGGTTTGGATGGAATTGACGCCACCCACCTTCAAGGGTGGGTGCTAGTTGGTGTAAGCCAATCCATGAATCCCTTTCCCCAAGCACAGGAATTGTTCACACAAAGGCCCAGGAGACAGTGAGAATCCTACAACTTGTGGAGAGCCACTGGAAGCTTCCTCTCACTGCACTTGGGTAAGAGTGAGAAGTTGTGAAGTCTGCAACTGCCGATGGACTTTCATAGCCCCAACGGTGGTGCCAAGGTTGACAGGGGGCCACCACGGAGCCTGAGATGGTACCTTGTTTTGGTCTGCTAGGGCCGCCATAACAAAGTACCGCACACTGGATGGCTTACGCAACCGAAATTAACTTTATCACGATCTGGAGGCTAAAGTATGAGATCAAGGTGTGGGCAGGGTGGGGCTCTTCTGGGGCCTCTCTCCTTGGCTTGTAGGTGGCTATCTTCTCCCTGTGACTTCGCTTCGTCTTCCCTCTGTATATGTCTGTGTCCTCGTCTCCTCTTCTTTAAGGACACCAGTCAGATTGGATCAGGACCCACCTATATGGCCTCATTTTAATTTAATTACCTCTTTAAAGACCCTGTCTCCAAATCCACTCAAATTCTAGGTACTGGGGGTACGGACTTCAATGCACACATTTCTGGGGGACACAACTCAGCCCATAACTTATCTATAATTGTCGATGGCAGAGAGAAAGATAAAGAGAAACCAGGAGCTTGTGACACTGAGCTGCTGGATCCATTTTCACCTTGGAGCAGAAGTACCTGTTGTAGTTGTGTAAGCTAATAAATCAGCTTTGCTGTTTGCGTTTTTCTTTCTGTCCTTTGCATTGGAATATTCCTATCTGATGTAACTTTGTCACACTTGTTTGTGACACAGCACTTTTCACACAGCACTATGATAACTTGTTCAGAGGTTGACCTCCTGCGCTTGCTTGCGTGTAGACTTCCTCAGGCAAGGACTATGTTATTCACATCTCTGTGTCTCCAGCCTCAGACAGACTCTGCACATAGTAGGTACTTGGGGATGTTTGCCAAATGAATAAACACTGATTAGCATTTTGAGCACGAAGCCAGGAAGAGTTGACCTAAGAAGTGCTCCTCTCGACCTTCGTTTTATTCATTTTATTAACTTTTTTGATTAGCATTTTCTGGGCCATAACCTTAAAATGGCTGCAATTAAATCACCGAGCTTCCATCCAAGCCTTATAAAGCCACCCCTGGGGCCTGGAGACAACCTACCGGGGAGAGCAGCAATCAGAAGCATGGGGACTTCACGGGGGCAGCAGAGTGTGCAGGAGCAGCAGACATGATTGAGTACCTATCGTGTTTGCAGAAATAATAAATGTGCCTTCACTACATTTTGCCTAATAAAAAGAGGAGATAAGAGAAACTTACAATTATCCTCTTTGAATTGTCAAAAATATGTGTAATTTTAGATGCCAAAGTTTAGAACAACGTGAATAATATACTTGCAGAAATAGCATAAAGGTATTCAGTAGAATCATAGAAGTGCACATGAAGGTGTATGTTAAAGTTCACTTTGTAAAAAGCTCTTTTTTTTTTTTTAATCAGAGCATGATCTCAGCAAAGGGCCTCACTTTCCAGGGAAAACGCAGCTCCCCTAGGATTTTGTTTTTCCATTCCAAAGCCAGATAAAAGAACAGGTTTAGTTTTCTCTCTCTCTTGACTTTCTAGCTCATATGGGTTAAGAATTAATCCCCAAATGGCATTTCACCATCCTTCATCATGTTGAAATGTCATGAACCGTTCTTCTCCAGTATACAAGTTCTCTGAGCGTTTACTTTCCTGTGCTTTCCACTGAAGGTGAGTTTGGCTTCAATCCACAAAACTCTTTTACTGCCTATTACAAGGAGCCATTACAACCATCCCAAACTATTAACTTTAAAAAAAAATGTCAGTTCATTTGTTATGAGGCTGAACTAAATGTGGAACTTTTAACTATCATCCAATTATTCCTTTATTCTTTGTTCCAGGAGCCAGAGAAGAAAAGAAGCCCAGAGGCCACGCTTGTGCCCTGAATGCCTTCTGAGAGCCTGCCCTCCTGGGCCGTGGTTCTCTCTCGGCTTGCAGAGGCTGTAGCCCAGCACATGCTGGTGGGAGTGCACGTGGGGGCCAGAGGGAGGTCCTGGGCAGAAGATGGACTTTCACAGGGGAGAGATGCATGTGGGGCATGCTTGGTCTTATTCCTGAGAAAGGACAACCAGCGGTGGGACAAGAGAGTGTCACTGGATCAGTGCTACGGGGTCACACAGGCGGACACATTTGCATGAAAATCACTCATGATGATTTCATATTATTTTTTCTTTTAGATTTCTCCTGGATTATTTCTTCAGACTGCATCACCTTGCAAATATACACATGATAAAGTGCTTTAAATTCCCTATGTAGAAGACATCCTCAAAAGTTTTATTAATTGTTAAGCCAGCTTTGAAGTTTAATATATTTTTCTAGCATTCTTTAAAAATATATTTCCTTTGACATTTCATCTTTTTCGTAACGACATAATTCCACTGAATCAACACCTAATACCTGATATTTTAAATCAGATATTAAACAAACTAAACCTTCTCTTTACAGGCTTTTCCTTTCCCTTTATCAAAACATCTTCTATCAAGATCTTCCTTTGCTTTTTCAATCAACTCATACTTGGTTATTAGATTAATTCTCCCAAAGCACAGAACCAATTTTGCAACCTCACTACCCCCAATAAGACATATACATATTAAAAAAAATGGAAACAGTATAAACATAATAGCAAACAACAACTACTAGGGATGTGAAAGACAGCTATTCACCATATTTCAACACCAGGATATCACATCACACATGCATCATTAGCCCAACTCACAAATCTACTCTCATTTGTTTCTAATGATCTTCAATTAGATAAGCTATTATTCTTGGCAATCTTCTACTTTTTTAAAGCAGCATTCCCTAACTAGAAAGTTGAGTGACTTACAGGCATGTACCCATGTCAGTACCAGTGTCCAGAATTTCTCATTATCTCTTATTATAAAAATATCATGTATAAGTGAATATTTTTTATAGAAACAAAAGAAATATGATGCCTATAAGCTTATTTAATTTTTGGCAGAAATTCTTATTTTAAAAACATCCAAATCATAATTATATTGAGAGTTTTATTTTGCCATTTTAATTATACAAATTCAGGTCAACAAATAGATACCATGTGAGGACGATGTTATTTTGCTTATAACAATGCTTCCTGGTATTGTTGTGTGCTTCCATAAAAGTTTTTATTAAAAATCCTGATCTTCAAATTTCCCACTCATTTTTATGAGCACACACTAAAGTGGCCACAGGGGGCTCCTCACTCTGCGATACTTCCAAGGCCAGGTTGGGATGACCCACAGGTTTTGGGAGAAAAATGCCCATCGAGATGATGAATTATTTTATGAAGTGGAAGTCTGTTAACTGTTACACTCTAATTTCATTCTGAAACCTATTAATAACTTCCGCCAAATTCTGTGTGTTCCTCTGTGCCCCCCGCCGCCCGCATCTAGACAGTTCATGCACGGGCAGTGTGTCAGCTACCCGTGGTCTGGGAGAGGTATCGTATGTGAGCGATAAGCATGTCCACTTCCTTTTGCACCAGGACCTTCCCGGTGTGAACTGTCGGGTAGGGAACTGCATGCCGCTCGTGGGGAGATTCCGCGAGCAAGCAGACACGGAATAGGTTGGATAAGCAAGGACTTGGACAGAGGGGGACCAAACAGAAGCAGAGGGAGAAGACCACGAAAATAATCCAGAATGAAGGAATTATCACGTAACAATAGTAAGAAAGCTGACTTTTGGTGAGTATATACCATGTGCTAGGCCCTCTAACACTTTCCATGAATTAATGAATTTAGTGTTCTCAACCCCCCTGTGAGGTAATTCCCACGTTATAGACGAGGAAACTGAGGCAGAGGAAGGGTAGGGAACGTGCCCACAGGCACACAGATGGTAAGCGGCCGAGTCAAATTCGAACCCAGACAGTCAGGCACGAGAGTCTGCACTAAAGAAACGTCCCGTTTTCACAAATGCAGGGTTTCGTTTTCTACATCAGAGCCTTTGTATCATTGGTGTATAACGACTCGTTTTAAATGTGAGGGAAGGGCCCATCTCCACAGGACCAGGAGAGCTGGCTTCAGGCTTCTTCCAAGATCACTGGGCCCTGGAGGAGAATGCTGTCGAGCACGAGGCATGGAGTTGGTTATGAGTTTTGCTCATCTTTCCTATTCAGAGTATGAAAGCTCCCAGCATCCAAACAAATGAAAAGATCAATATATCTGATTTTCCCTAAAGCGAGGTCCATTATTCTATCTTACCATTCTCTCAACACAGAGAAAAGGTGCAGAAACACTTTTATTCGTTATGTTAAACAATTTATGTGAGTCTCACAATATTCATCCGCGTTTAACACAGGCACAAACCATAGGCAGCATCATCCAAATCCTGCCACCAGCCAATCCATTGCGCTCTAGCGAGGGGAGGACGAGGCTGCGGCAGAGGGGTGTGGTCTGTCATCCTCAACCGGGCCAGCAGCCATCTGGTCAGAGTGAGAAATCCCATTAAGTTATTTTATTGGGTCAAAGCTATATTTGAGTGGTCATTTCAGAGCCAGACTCAGCTCAGCTGGCTAGATGCCCTGAGTGCAGGTACACCCTAGGCCCACAGAGGAGCCAGAGGCACTGTTAGTAGTGGCCCTCTGCCTCCACTAAGGCTGCCCGCCGCCCCAGGGTCTGCCCTATCTCCACCCACCTCACCACCCAGGAGCCCAGGATGCCTCGCACCCAGTCCTGCAGCTGGGGCTTGCAAACCTGCTTCTTAGGGCTGTTCTTGCCAACTCGGCCTCCTGGCCTCTTCAACCCCACCTGCCTTGCTCTGCTTCAAGCCTCTGAGGTGTGGCAGTAAAATAGGCTCTGGATGGGACACAAGAACCGTTGTCATTGTCATTACTCTCGTGTCGCCTTGACAGTCACATGATCTTGCTGAACTGAGTTTTGACACCTAAGAAATGGGTATCTCCAAATCACAGGGCATTCATAAAGGGTCTTTTTTTCCCCTCTTAAAATAGCTTGAGTTGTTTCTACCTACTTTTTGACTCTCACAAGATTTATATACTTCTAAGACATAGCTACGACAATGCCTTGAAGTGTTTTATAAACTGTAAAGGGCAATGCCATGCATTATTGTTACTGCTTTGCTTATTCGACCAAAGTCTTCCAGGGACATGGGTCTTCTGGTGGCTCACCCCTGGCCTGACACTCACCAACAGGGAAATATTAAATATCTGCTGCAGTCAGCATGACTCTAGTGTGAGTCCTTAGACCGATACCCTGGATCTGGTGAGAAACGCGTCCCAGCCTGCTGACTGCGCTTCCCAGAAATCACAGGACACAGCTGTTGGAACTCACTGATTCCTCTCCTGCTATCTGAAAACAAAAATCCAGGGAAAAACTCCGATTCCTTTTCTTTTTACCCTTTAAATAAGTGGCAAGCAGCTGGCTCTCACCTGCTGGGCCCCGACTCTTAATCAAGTATCTTGCTCTACGTCTCAAAATGGAGGAAGAGCTTAAAAATTTTCTGAACAACATAATCCGTTTGAAGAGAATTTGCTACATAGTTCTTGACTTCTGTTTAAATATGTGATACCCAAGGCAACTCCATGCTTGTTGTTGGATGTGAGAGGAGCCCTGCGCTCTACTCTTTTTTTGGAGAAAGATTAGCCCTCAGCTAACTGCTGCCAATCCTCCTCTTTTTGCCGAGGAAGACTGGCCCTGAGCTAACACCCCACCTTCCTCCACTTTATATGTGGGACGCCTACCACAGCATGGGTTGCCAAGCAGTGCCATGTCTGCACCCAGGATCCGAACCGGCGAACCCTGGGCTGCCGAGAAGCAGAACGTGCAAACTTAACTGCTGTGCCACCGGGCCAGCCCCTGCGCTCTACTCTTGACTCAGCCTCTGATCGCTGTCTGATCCTGTACAAGCCATTGCCCTCTCTGGGCCCCAGCTTCCACAGGTGGAAAATGAACAGTTGGCTTTTGTGGCCCTTGCCGCCTTCATTTCTGATTCTTTATCAAAGACTTTGGACATGGGGAAGACCAAGAGTTTCTGGGTCCAAAGTGGGCCCCAACTTGTAGATGCGCACGAATAAGCATAAGCTAAAAATCGACCTTTGGGCTCATAAAAATTCTATTCTTGTCTGCTATAGGGAACACCATACCCATTATCTTTAATAATGAGGGCCCTCTTCTCAAAGCCAGGATGGAATATAAACAACACTCAGCTGGAGGTCTGGATTTAGCCTTGCCATGACCATCCCTGTCTTTACTGAGTTCTGCCACCTGAGACCTGGAGACGCAGTTGTCCCAGGCTGACATTCTGAATCAGTCTCCCGAAGATTTGGCTGCAGGATTGGTAATGTAAGTGTAGAACACGCCGCTTCTTAGGACTCACTTTTGTTGTAGATTTTGGCCTCACACCCAATGCAGGCGGAAGGCCCTCACTCCTATCCCAGTTACAGCTTGGCTGGGAACAACCTCCTGTCTCAGTATTTCTCTCCCTTGGCTACATATTGGAATCACACGAGTAGCTTTGAAAAATCCTGATGGTCAGGCTACACTCCAAATCTATGATATCCGAATCTTTAGAGGTGGGCCCCAGGCGTTGTTGTTTCTTCAAGGCACCCATGTGGCTCCAGTGTGCAGTCAGTGTTGAGAACCACTGCCCTCTATGAACCCTCCAAGCGTGAAGTGAGATGAAAACAGCTGGGAATTTTGAAAGTCTACAGAACAGAGAGTTAAACGCCCAGGGGAAAGAGACCTGGACTTGCCTAGACCTGACAATATTGTGGCCTGGTTGAGCTCAGGATTGGGGCCACGGAGTAGGAGTAGCTTGATTCTGAAGTAGGATTGCTGAAATGATGGGCAGGGTAGAGCAGGGCACTCCGGCATAGGGGCGTGTACTGTCTCAGTACTCAGTGAGCTAGAACCAGAGGCAAGCGAGGCTTGAAGGATGAGCAGAAGGCTTGACAGCTGGAAGGTCAGAGCAGGTGACAAGCTACATCCAGGAAAGTGGCCCGAGGAGCAAGGATTAGGCACTCAATCAAGGAGCCCGGGTTAGGACTGTAGGATTGGAGCCTCTGTATGGTCATAACAATGAATATTTATGGGATGATTTAAGTTTGCAATTTGTTTTCACATCTCTTTGTTTTATTTGATTGTTATAGTGAACCCTCTAAGATAGGCAAGGCAGGCATAATTTTAATGCCCACTTTGTAGGTGAGAGAAATGAAGTTCAAAAAGGTCTAAGGACTTCTTTGAGGTCACATAGCCAAGAAGTAGCAGCAAGAAGAGCCTTGATGACAAAATAAAAGAGCTTTGCTGCATCAAGGGGGATTTCTCGTTTAGGGCAGAAACCAACTGCTAATGTTGCTGGTGCTGACACACACACTCACTGATATTTAGGCAGCACTTTACAGTTTACAGAGCTCTCTCATGTAGCTTATCTCACTGGAAACTCACCACAACCCTGTGATACCGGCATGGCATCGTGCAGACGAGAAAACTGAGGCTCAGAGATGAGACGTTGCTTGTCCAGGGTCACACAACTGGTTGAAAAGCAGACCCTTGATTCCAGGTCTGGGTGAGTGCTCCCTTCTTGGTTCCATGCTGTCTCCATGTGATTAGCAGACATTTGGTCCTGTCTAAGATGTCCATAAGACATTTGATCCATGCCGAAAGGTCCTTGACATTTGGCCCTGTCCAAAACATCCGTGAACATATTTGGTCCTGCCCAAATGGTTTCCGGAAGGGGAAAGAAGCAAGTTTACTTGGGGATCAAAGTCCAGCCCTCTTTTCCACATCCACCACAAGCCCCCTGCCCTTCAAGCCTTCTCTGACCTCTGCCTCCTGACGGGCACCAGCCAAGCCCTCTTCCCAGCTCTCGCAGCACTTTGCTTATGTCTTTCTTGTAGCACGCTCTGCTTTATATCATGGGTTTCTATGTGCATCTCATTTTCCCTTCTAGATTATAAACTCCCCAAGGACAGTCTTATTTATCTTTGCATCTTCTGTAGCACCAGACATATTATTCAGTCAATAAACATGCGTTGACTAAGTGCTAAACAGTTGTGAGTGGATTCAGATGTCAACAAAAATTCTTGGGAGTGAATTTTAAAGAAAGTATTGATTTAATCTCTTCAGATGAATACAACCGGAATGGTATAATCTAATTTATACCGAAGGTCAGTTAAAGCATAGTTCATGCCTTTCTAATTGACTGTTTAGTTAAACCTAAAATGACAACGTAAATAACATCATCAGACATTCACAGTGGAAATGTGTGCTCTTAGAGAGGACATAGATGAATGGCTGTGATGCTCATGTGGTTTATCCATGTGCTCTCCTCGTTATTTTGACCACAGTGGCTTTGTCCAACACTGTCTTCCCCCATTTATATAATCAGACAAGTGTCATCGGGGTTAAGAGGGGTATGTAAGCACTAATTTAAAAACAAATGACCACCCATGTGTACCATAACATTTGCCCTTGAGACAGAGAATGGTGTTCCTAATTGTATGCTTATATCAAAATCTCAGCTCATTACAATGAATTAATAGCAGTTCAAGGACTCACAGCCATTATAAGAGTACTAATTGTGAAAAGTTAGGTATTTTGCACATTTTCAAATGTAATGATTTTGTTCTAGTAAAGAGTTCCAAAATTCTGATATAGGATGGGCTTAGCGGGGGTCATTGGACTGAAGAGAAGAAAGACACTTGGCTTGAAGCTGCATTTATGGAGCAAGCACCATGCTTCCACTTAGTCTATTTGAGGGGGCTTTGGGAGCAGAGGCTGAAGGAGATCGTGCGAAGGCGTTTCACCACCATAGAAATCCAGTGCTCATGCTTTGTAACAGATGTGCTATCAAAATGTGCTCCTTGTCCCAAGTCTGACTTGACTTCCAAAAGCCCCAGTGACCGTGAGTAACATTGAAAATACTAGTTATGAGTGGTGCATTTAGAAGCATGTAACTAAAGTGTTCTATCAACATAACAAGTGATGCTGAAGGCATCGCAGGGTTAGAGGCACTTTGTTGCTGCTTAGATGCGGGCAATAGAATCCACTGATGAAATGCTGCTCATTTCACACGCCTCATGGAGTCGCTTAATTGTGAATTTATGGTACGAGTCCTTACTGTGATTTTACTGTCAGTCAAAAACATGGTCGTGTAGAACATTACTGAATGTGAGACAATATTTTAGCATAGGGAGAGTGAAAATACTTTTAAATTAAGTAGACCAATTCACTGAACTTGAAACCTTGAAATCTGTTAATTAAAAACGTGTCTGATCTTGCCAATAGGAAAGATGTAAAAGCTTACTATCGACAGACTCTGATTCCTTCGGGTCACTGGAGGTACTCTCTCTCCTCCCCTTCCATCTTCCCTTCCCTTCTCTTCCCTTTCCTGTTCTTCTTTTCCTTTTTCTTCTCTTCTTTCCTCCTTTCATTCTTCCTTCATGCTTCAAGCTCACTTACTTCATCATCTCCATTCCACAGATAATAATTTATTTCTCAGACTGGGAAGTTGAAGTTCAACATCTTTCTAAAGGATCAGGCTGAGAATTTCATTTCTAGTTTGAAATTAACAATCTAAATGGCATCGGACGAGGCGTTTTGAATCAGGTGCACTTTGAAAGGTACACATAGATTTCAGGTTCTGCATAATAAATGAATTATTTGGGTTTAAGTTTCATTTAGTATCCATGTGTTTATTTCTTATTTTATGATATGGAAAAATGACATACATGGGGCCTTTTCTCCTTCAAATAATGAAAGTACCATGTGAAGCATTATGATATATGACTGAAAAGAATTCATAGTCCTGTTACTAGGATATTTTTCTTCAGTATTGCTAACATCTTTGTTCCTATTGGAATCCTGAGCCTCATTTGCAACAGGGCACAATTAAATCCCTATTGACTCCCTTTTCCGTATCTCTAATAAAGAGGGGGGAGGATAAGGAAATACATTGGTCCTTGCCAAGGAGACCTCTCTTTTCCTTCTGCATGTATCACCATGTCTCCTTCTTGAGTTTATTGTCTTATAAATGGCTTTGATTCAGCTCACAGGCTCGTGTTGTTATCCAAGATCTACACACAATTTTACAAATGAAGTCAAGAGAGGTACAGCAGATTAAATATTGATTTAAGTGTAAATCCATCCTTTCTAGCATCTGGGCACAGCAGAGGGGCATCGGGTCAGCTGCTGGTAGGGCCACCTCTCCACGCATGATTAAAGCTGGCCATGATTATGCAAGCTAAGGGCAGCTGGAATGGGGGAGTGCGATGGCAGCTGAAGACACAGGAAGGAATGGCCATGCTTTGATTTCTTTTTCTTTCCAATTCCCATCATCCTTTCAGCACCTGAGTTGAACAATATTTTTAGATAGAGATAGACAAGGAAATTGACAAGGTTATACAGGGAGTCAGAAAACCCAGACCCACTTCCTGGCTCTGTTGCTGACCAGGCCTGGGTAACTTCCCTCTGAATCTTGGTTTCCTCAGCTCTCACTGAGGGCGATCATTGCCTCCCGGACTACCCTACCCGCCAGCACCCTGCAATTCCCCAGTGATTGGTCCCTAAGAGGAATCTTTTTAGACAGAAGAATAGTGTTAAAAGGAGTTTGGATTGCCAGACCTTTCCATAGTCATGAACTTATTTGGTCCTCAGAATAACATTATCAGGTGGCAAGCAGAACGTGACTACCTCCATTGGGAGAGGAAGGAACTGAGACTCAGAGGTTAAGTCACTCATGGCAGTCAGCAGAGGAGCCAGGAATGGGTTTTCCAAGGCCCTAAATAACCCTGTCTACCCCTGCGTGGATCCCTCGCTCCTTGCTGAATAGCGTAGCGTGAGACCTCGATTCCTTTAAGCAAAGGGTAATCTTAGAGCTCCAAGGACATAGTAGGGCAAAATTGATACATATTTAAAAATAAGTGCAAAAGAAAAAAGTTTGAATGTGGGCAGTTGTGAGTTAGAGGAAGGGGGTACCAAGAAACTGCAAATTTATACAATACATGCACCCTTCTCACTCATAAATTAATATGCTATGTTCAAGGCAAACGTGTGGTGGTGGTCATATTGAGGAACAGGGTCGGACAAGAATCAAGGCATTTTGGTTCACAAACTTGATCTACAGGCCAGATTACTTGGTCTGGCATTGAAACCCTGGGCACCCTGAATCCTGCTGCTTTTGCAGCCTCATTTCCCATTAATTACTAACACAGCCCTCTTCTCTGGTTCAGCTTCCTCACTTATTCATGTAGAAGCCAGGCTTGTGTTTCTCCCTAAATGATGCTATCTCAGCCACTCTTCAAAGTCAAGTTAAGCCCTATGTCCTCCATGAAACTTTCTTAACCATTTCTTTTTTCTTTTGCTTTGTTTTGAGGAAGATTAGCCCTGAGCTAATGTCTGCTGCCAATCCTCCCCATTTTGCTGAGGAAGAGTGGCCCTGAGCTAACATCTGTGCACATCTTCCTCTATTTTATATGTGGGACGCTTGCCACAGCATGGCTTGATAAGTGGTGTGTAGGTCTGCACGGAGCTTTCGAACTGGTTACCGGTGAACCGTGGGCTGCAGAAGTGGAGTACACAAACTTAACTGCTACACCACTGGGCTGGCCCCTTCTTAACTATTTCAAGCCAGAACAATCATTTCTACTTCTAAACAATTACAATATTTATTACCATACAGTTCATCTTTGTTCTTAGTCTACACTGGTTACGTTACTTAACTGGCATAATTTATACGTGTGTTGTATAAGTAATATTTTATTTATATTTACGTATAAATATGTATAAATAAGAAATGTTTTATATATGTGTATAAAGAGAGAGAGTTTGTATTTCCATATAGATGTAAGATACTTAAAGAAATTTTACATTTTTCTGTGTCTTCTTCACACCTAACATTTATAGAATATCCTCAAAAACAATTGTAGCATAAAGGATGAAATAAACAAAGGAGTAAGTGTGTGCGACAATATACTGTGATCTTTAAAGAGGAAATGCAAGCACTGCACAGTGCACTGATTCTTATAAATTTCAGTCCTACACAGTGCCAATTAAGAATATATCTAGATACACATCCCATTTTCCATAAGAACCACACCCAAAGTGACAGATATAAACTGCAGGGTGCCGGGAACTTTCTTTATAGAGAGACCACAGCCTACTGAGGGATATCCTGACTTCACCCAGAATTCCTAGGAGGTTTGTCTTGAATGGCTTTCAAGATCTGCTCCTGAGGGCACCTGGTGAAAAATACCTATGATTTCTCATTTATTAAGCTTCTACCAAGGACCAAGAACGCTAACAAATTGATTCATTCAATCCACACCATTACTCTGCAAGGTAGCTCTTATTGTCTCCATATCACAGATGAGCAAACTGAGACTGAGGTAAGTAGCTTCCCAAGGTCCCAGAGTGTTAAGTGTCTTTTTGACCCAGCACTTGGGGGGGCCCTTTGTACAGGAGTCCAGCATGTAACTGCCCAGTGCACCTTGATGAATGTTGATGTAAGACTCTGGATTCTTTCTCCTACACCTTTATCAAAGAGAGTTTTGTCTCTGGTCCTAGAATATCCAATTCGTTTTCCTCCTTTGCCACATCCATAAGCAGTATGGCAAATGGCCTCAACATGGTCTGTTTGCACAGAAACCCCTCACCCATGAGAACTATGGAGAACCCATGTCACCGCTCATGCTCTTGACAGAGCCAAGGTCAGAATTTACTCTCCTCTGGAAAACCTTGAAATGGTTCTCCATTGCCTTGAGATGGTTAACAACCTTCTTTGATTTCTTGGCACACGTCTAGATGTTAAAATTGGGGCAGAGGCAGGTGCCCAGGTGAAAGCATTGGCTGGGTGGCATCCCATGTCTGAACTATGTCCTTGGCTGCCTTTAGCGCTGGAGGTGGTGGTGGAGATCGCCCCATTGCCCTGCTTCTGCTCATCTAGACACAGGCAGCACTCTCCGGTTGCAGTAAGTAGTGTCTTGTCCTGTCCCCCGTTCCACTGCTCTCTGCTAGTTCCATGCAAGCTGTACACTGCCCTCCACTATGACACACGACCCACTTGGCTTATCTGAAGGACGTCATCAGAACAGTCCACACTCTGTGTGTGTGTGCCTCTGCTGTAGCAAAAACACATTTTCATTTTAAAGGTAGCATACCTCTCAGGGTTGCTGGCACCCCCATGTTCCGGGTACACCAGTTACGAGGGCAAAGGTCAACATCCTGAGCCTGGTATTTAAGACTCTTCACGATTTGGGCCCAATAGAACTTTCTAACCTTCCTCTAACTGCTCATCTTCACTCCCCCAGGGTCAGGTTACGGTCACCCAAACCTTGCCCCTCACTTTCTACCCTCTGTGTGCTGTGATGATTCTGTTCCCTCTGCAAGAATGTCCATCCTCCTCACCTGTGAACGTCAAGGCCAAGTGCAGTCGTCTCCAAGAAGTCATTCTCAGCTTTTTCCCCTGCTTCCTGGAGACCGTCCCTTCCCCCTCTTGCTCTCTGCATGGGGCTTGTTAGATCTCTCTCACTTTGTCTCTTGTGTTAGATTTACTTGTAAATACATCCTAACTCTTTTATTAAATTGTAAGTGCTGTAGAGTATGATCCATGGCTGATTATCTGCGCTGCGTGCCTCACTCAGGATGAAATCAATCCACCTCATTTGACAGAATGGGAAGTTCTTTAAGGACACTCCTGCCATGTTGGTTCTTTTTTCAGGCACTGCAATTAATTTTTCCCAGTTCATTTTGTATCACCTGCCATTTGTGCCCTGCCTGTATCCTCTGGGCCTACCCTGGAGTTGCCTGCAGATGGTTCCTGCATGTGCAAATGGCTTCTGGAGGGCATTCTCTGACTGCAGGGGCATGCCCCGCCTGCGTTGGGATGGGGGTAGGCCCAAAGTACTGGAGTGACCCTACTACTGTCTTCAGCACCCCAGGAGTGACCTCAACAAGGGAGGAGTTGGTGAGTAAATGCCCCAGCTTCCTCTCCCCTCAAGGGGGATGGTTTTGAAGTGTGTCCCACATAGTGTCGCTGAGGGTCCTTGGTGGGATGGAGCTCCCCTTGTCCACAGCTGTCCTCCACACTAATGCACCCTTCATTGTCTTTCCTCCTTTCCTATTCTCACTTCATATCCTCTCTCAGTGCTTCCTAAATAAACTGCCTGCTCCCAAATTCTTGTCTGAGGGTCTGCAGTTGGGGGACCCAAACTACGACAATCCCTACCCTCTTCCTACAGTCTTCTGGAAATCAGATTTGGTATCAGAATATGGAACACAGTGAACCTGATGGACCGACACACAAACTGGCCTCATTATCGCCAGCAGGTCCTAGCAGGTGGGGCTTGTCCAGAGGACACGTGAGGCAGCAGGGCTGGCAGAATAAGTTCGCTGGAGCCTCAGAGCCAGCCGGGCCCGAGGCCAGAGGCCTCCACCTGGAAACTGCTGCTGTTTTCAGAGTTGGGAAAAGTGATTGGCTCCACTGAATGAGCCGAAATAATACAAATACCATTCAAATAATGAGATGAAAGCAGTTATCGCAGATTTACGAGTTTTCAAACATGCTCGCTTATAACACTGAGGATTTCAGAACTGGAATCTCAGCTCAAAATCTAATACCTGATTAGAAAGACTAATGTTCTTCACAGTAATGACATTTTCACCTTTACAAAAAGAGCAGTTTACTTTTCCAACTTCCTCCTCTTCCTAGCCTAGCATGTCAGAGAAAATCGCAGTCTCACACGTGAAGTATTTTCAAGCTGGAGGCGGCAGGTTCATGGAAAATTGCTCTGAGTGTATCTGGGCGCAGCCCGACTCTCCCAGCTCTATATTATTGACGATAAGCATGGCTTCCGAGCCTCGGCTTTGTCAGATTTTCCTATTAATTGTTAATGTAGCCACTAAGTCTCCCTGGAGTGTGTGTTATTTTCTCATTTATAAAATCACAAGCCTTGAGATAATCCCTCCTCGGATCAATAAAATCCTCATCAGACGGCTGTAACGCTGCCCGGGGTGGCCATTCGGCCCCATGCAGTGGAGCGCTGCCCCTCGCTCCCTGGGAGTTCGTCCCCTCCCTCCACCCCGTGCTAGCCCACGCTGCAGGTTGTCCTGCGGCCCCAGCTCATAGGTCTGACTACGTGGCTGCCCTGCTCTGAAACCACCAAGAGTTTCTATAGAGTTTTTTAAAAAAAATCTACCTCACATCCGTTTTCCCCTCCCAGCAGAGTCCCTCTCCTTTCTTTTTAGATTATTACTCTTCCCTTTTGTATGAAAACGTGAAAGGGCCTCGGATGCTCTTTCCACAGCCCTTTCCTCTCAGGCATGGGGAAGACAGGGGACGAAGCTCTGCCGGTTGGGTTTTACCCCTCTAGACTCTGGATCTTCGACGTGCAACAGAGGACAGGAGCATGGTCGGAGCTCTCGTGTCCTGACCACACCCTTCCTGTGGGTACTTCTCTTTGCTGGCTGTCTGGAGCTGCTGTTCTCCAAGCCATCCTGTCAGTCTCCACGCTGGTTCCCAGGCTCCCTGTAAACTCTGTCACCCCCAGTGTACTTGTGAGGAGTTCCTTCAGCTTCCCATAGACTGTTTCTGTTGTGTACAAGCAGAGAGCTCTGACTGACACAGCTCTCCATTGCCTTCAGTATAAAGACTTATCATCCCAGCTCTCACCTGTTCTCCCATGTCCGCTCTGCACTTTGGCCACACCAGCCTAATCACCACTCCCTGGACACAACACAGTCACACAGTTGTTCACGCTGTTTCTTAGCAGACCATCCTTCTCCCCACTGAGAATCCTTGCCTACAGTTCAAGGCCAAGATCAAAGGCCTTCCTCTGTGAGGCTCTCCCTGACCTCTGCATCTGCTGCCTTCCCTCCAGGCAGACTCGACTCTCCCCTAGCCTGGGGCCTTATAGCTTGTTGCTCCAGGTAGCACTTATCACTCTTCCTCAGGTCTATGTACTGGTGTGTATGAGGTCCCTAAAGGCAGTGTGAGTCACTTAGTATTTCAGTCCTCATCACCCGTGTAAGTCCTGAGGCTGTCATTTGGTGGCTCAGCGTGCTGGCTGGGAGTCTCACAGCCCTGGGCTCCAATTCCAGCTCTGCCCCCGGGGAGCTGCTTGGCTTTGTGCACGTTACTGGAGCCTTCTAAGTTGACTCACCTATAAAATGGGGTGCTGACTTTAGAGGATGGTTGTGAAGGTAAAATACGGCCTGGAGACAATAGTCATCACCACCAGGTTCTCAATAAATGTTTGTTGAAAGAATTACTGAACAGGTTCAAGCTTCCTCTAGCATCCTGATAAAAACAAGTAATCCACAAATGAAACATGTAGAATCATCTAAGGGTAATGAAAAGCACATCTTCGAAGGAATTATAAACATGCACGCCAAGGCCTCTCTTCTGGTCAGAGTCTAGCAAAATCAGCTGCTCATGGGAAAGACTGGTTTTGTGTGACCATTCCACATGATCTCACATGTAACAAGAAAGCTGGAAGTGCCCAGCCTGCAACCACAGTGATTATGGTTCTCCGGACCCAGCCATACAAAACAACTCTCTTCTCTCATCGAGAAAATGGCCTATGCAGCCCTACAGTGTGCTACTGGGTCACTCGGTGCTCTAGGAAACCAAGAGATATTATTTTCTGCATCAAAGCGGACTTCAGTTACGAGTAAAGGAGCCTTTGAGTCGAGTAGGAATGCTAACCTGCTCAGAATATCTCTGCTGAGTCAACCAAGTGAGCAACAGGGACCGCAGGAAGGGCTGGGCTGGTTTGCACATGAGTCTATTTATGTAATAGGATAAAATTTCTGATATAAGTACAGATGGAGATGTAGAGAGTATGGCCACACCCTGTCTGTCTTGGGACACTGTGAGTGCTCAAAAGATAGCAAATTAGGAGTAAAAATATGGTTGGTGATGAATTAGGGGTGAGGAAATTCTTAAGATATTTGGCAAAAGAAAGAAAGCAGGGCAAATCACACAGTAAAATCTTCATTTGTTGTTCCCCTTTCTTCAGGCTCTAAAATATAAATCTTGCAGTCTGCAGAAGCACACTCTCCCTGAGCAGAAGACAAAGCAGACCAGCCACATCACTGAGCAAACTGAGATCTTAAGCAACTTGCCCAAGTTCATAAAACTTCTCAGTGGCCAAGGTAGGATTTGAATGAAGGCCGTCTGGCTCCATGAAGGGTGTTCTTAATGCCCAGGCTGTGTTACTTCTCACTAGTATCTTTCTTTCTCAAAGATTCCATGCTTCCAATATCAGAAACTTGGTCTCACCTTTAAACATAAACCTTGTCTCATAAAACTAACTTTGGTATTCAAAATATTCTCCACTGCAGGGTTTTCTTTGAGCAAGAACTCGGGCTTGTTGCCCTTTAGCTAAGGATGAGCAAGAGAATGGCTTTGGATTCCCTTCACCGGAAGTGGACTTTTGAAAGACAAATGGGGATTAATTTTCTTTCTTTACTCTTTCCTTCCTTCCTTTCACATTTACTGCTAATGTGCCATAGGACAGGAACCAAGCTAAGCAGAGAAGATAAGAGATTGAAGTCACAGTTCCTGACACTAAGGACCTTAGAGTCTAGAGTGAAACGAAAATCCGTAATTCACAGAATAAGTCCTGAGGCAGCCATGGGCTAGGACGACATGCCAATAAAGAAGAAGACAAGAAAGAATCCTAGAGAAGGAAGATTTACGTGTTTGAGGATGAGCACAGAAGGATGCAGCCAGATAGACAAAGCAGGAAAGGCCAGCTCTGGCTACAGGTGGAACATTTTCAAAGGCATGCAGATGAGAGAGAGCACGGCATTCTTAAGGCCCTTCAAATGGTTGGAGTGACTGGAAGCTATGGGGTATCTGGGGCATCAATGAAGATGGCTCAAGAGATGACCAAGGATCTGCTAAGGGAAGAGCTCATCTACTAAGGAGCTTGGATTTTGTAAGACAATAGAGAGTCTCATAAATTATAGTATGAACTTAGCAAAGGGCCGCAGGAGACAGGAGTAGAAAGCATGAACGATATTTCTATTACCAATCAATCAACAGTAGTTGGGTATCTATACTTCGAGTCTAAGAATTGGTAGGAGTTGTTCATGCTCATTGTGGCTCATTTCACATGATTGCTCTTTAGAATTGTCTAGAGGACAGGTGAAGGACCCTATAGATGGATGGCCCTATGAAAGGTGGACTCCTGGCACATGTCGTATGCACTGACCAGGAGGCAAACTGACATTCAGGCCAAGAAAACCTCATTCCATTGTGCGTGGCACATAAGCCCTTACTGCTCACATAATGAATGTGCCACTTGCCCTCTTGTATTTAATTCCTTTTGCAAATACCTTTCAGGGAAACTTGGGTTCCAACCATTCTTTATCTTCTATAATGTGGTCAAAATAGACTCCACTCTCCCAAAATTAATTATTTTAGCCATTAATATTCGGAAAAAGTCAACCAAGAAAAGGTACTCTAGCCCCAGTGAAAGGCAAAAGGAAGGGAACCACTATGATCACTTACTGGGGAGGCAGAGTCTTGGCTAGACCCTCTAGGGGTCATTCTCTTAATCCTCTGGAAAACCTGGTTTGGCAGGTATTCTTTGCATCTTACATCAGAAAACTGAGGTGCAAAGAAGTAAAGAGCACTCAACGAGTAGGTGCTGAAGGGATCGCAGCTCAGGTCGGGCTGACTGCAAAGCCTACGCTCCTAGTCTACATGCACAGCTTATCTTAAAAGACCGGGAAAAGTTAAAGAAATTAAGTGTGAGAACGTGCGTGGATGTGCGGAAAATTCCAGCGCTACTATTTGGATACCAGGGCTGATTAAATCATTTCTAATGCTTTGGGGCTACTTTAGGTGGCGACACCTGGAGAGCATTTTTAGCAGCTTTCGGTTCTCTATCATTTTCCAGCTGAAGCCTCTAGGCTGGGCTGTCAGATCCCATCAGTTAAGACACACGCTTAGGAGGTTCTTACTTCTCAAACGAGACTAATCTGCTCTTCCCTGTTTGGCCTGGCTGTCAGCATCTCCCGCTGAGTGACATGATTCAATAAGCTTGGCTCTCAAAGAAATTGAGTTAGATTTTAGGAAATTGTTACACCCCACCTCTCCTCAAACATCTCTGAGGATTTGAGCCTGCCATGAGAGAAACTCGCACCTGCTTAGTGGGAGGCGTGGCACACACTCCGTCTGGAGGGGACAACATCATGCAAAGTGTGGCATTTCCACGAGCACCACTGAACATGAACACCACCTTATTAGCATGTTTCAAATATTAGGAGATCAAGACTACATTTACATGCATACTGTCTGGAATAATGTGCCTTGTGCTGTGAATGAACCTTGAACTTGTGAGGCGCCTAGGGCGAAGTTCTTCCCCTGCCTTCCTCAGTTTGCGTTTGGTCATCCTGAAGATCCCAGCAGTCCCAGGGGCCACACTACAACACGAGGCCACTTACTGGCACCTGGAGTCAGAAAGCTGACAACTGTGATGGCGACGACCTCCGTGTTCCCAGGTGGGCCAGCACTTGCCATGGTGGACGCAGGGGGAAACATTTTGGGGCTGGTTTTGAGTGTTTTTTTGCTTTGATGTGGTTGTTTTGAGAGCAGAGTTGTGTAAAGAGGTAATAATATCCATTCATCTGTCAATGGACACTTAGGTTGTTTCCATATCTTGGCTACTGTGAATAATGCTTCAATGAACATGAAATGCAGATCTCTCTTCGAGATTCTGATTTCAGTTCTTTTGGCTCTATACCCAGAAATGGGATTGCCGGATCATACGATGGTTCTATTTTTAATTTTTTGAGGAACCTCCATACTGTTTTCCTTAGCGGCTGCACCAATTTGCATTCTCACCAACAGTGGACAAGGGTTCCCTTTTCTCCACAACCTTGCCAACGCTTATCTTTTTTTTCTTTTAATAATAGCCATCCTAATAGGTGTGAGGTGATATCTCATAGTTTTGATTTGCATTTTCCTGATCATTAATGATGAGCATCTTTTCAAATACCCGTCGGCCTTTGTACGTCTTCTTTGAAGAAATGTCTGTTCAAATCCTTTGTACAGGTTTTAATCAGGTTATTTGTCTTTTTGTTATTGAGTTGTAGGAGTTCCATCATCAGATGAATGAATAAAGAAAATGTGGTGGGTACACAGAATGGAATATCATTCAGCTTTAAAAAAAGGAAGGAAATCTTGCCGTTTGCAACAACATGGAAGAAGAGCTTGGAGGACACGGATAATGAAATAAGCCAGAGGTAGAAGGACAACTACTGCATGATTCCACTTCTACATGGAATTTACAACAGTCACCTCATAGACACAGAGAGCAGCTTGGTGGTTTCCAGGGTGTGGGGGTGGGGGAGAAATGGGAAGTTGTTGTTCAATGGGTATACAGTTTTAATCAGGTTAGAGGAGTAAGTTCTAGAGATCTGTTGTACAACATAGTGCCTACGGTTAACAGCACAGTGTTGTACACTGCAAAATTTGCAAAGAGAGTAGGTCTCGTGTTAAGTGTTCTTACCACAGGAAAACAAAAGAGACGTAAGGAAACTCCGGGAGGTGTTGGATTTGTGTATTATCTTGATTGTGTTGATGGCATCATGGGTGTTGTTATACATATTAAATATGTGGAGTTCTTTGTATATCAATCATCCTTCAAAAAAGCTCTTTTAAAAAAAAGAGGTACTAATAACAGCAGCTGACAAAGGGCAGCCATCTCAAATCCTCTCTGAAACTTGGCAGACTATAATGCAAATTACACCGAATATCTCATTTAACCCTGGACGCAAACTTGCTGGGCATAATTACCTGTGTTTAAATGATGAGAACTCTGAAGCTTGGAGAAGACATGTGACTTACCAAAATCCAAGGCTACTAGAAGCCAGACATTTTGACTCCAAATATTCTGTTCTAATGCGGCCAAGTGTGCACGGTACCTGGCACATAGTAATTACACACAGAAGTGAAAGCTAGTTGCTGTCCACAGTCATGATTAACTGAGTCTAGAAAAGCAAAGCTGGATGAACCCTTAAGGACCATCCACTTTATCTCCTCATTTTACAGGTGGAGGATAGGATGGGGTTGGAGTGAAAAGTATCAAGCCACGTCTGCTCACACTTTCTTCTCAAGGTCAAGGGAACGGAGAAGAGCAGGGATAGCCAGAGAGCAGCAGACACTGTTGGTTGATCTCAACCTTCCTTTCTTCTGCCACTTCTCCTTACAGAAGGTGTACAAGCCGGAAACTCAATTTCCCAGCCCCACTTTAGGGTAGGGATGCCCTGCGCCCCATCGGTAGGGACACGTAAGGGGACATCTGCTGGAGAGGTTTAGGAAAAGATACTCCTCCCTGCTAAATGAAGAGAGGCACACGGAAGCCCCTCCTGTTTCCTGCCTTTGGAGATGATGGATGAGGATATGATGTCTGGAGTTTTGATAGCCATCTCTCTACTGAGAGGGGAGGGCCAGTAGCATTGTTGATACACTAACCTAGCACCATGACCTCAGGAAACTGAACCATTTTCAGAACCATCTAACTCCAGATTTTGTTACTTGAACTGTACGTGTCCTTAAGGTTTAAGCCGCTATTAGTTGGTTTCCGGATATCTGCAGTCTAATGCATGCTAACTGATGCAGAGCGGGAATCAGCAAAGATTATGCCCTGCCTTCCCTTCCTCTCTTTCAGGGCCCTGGAGGGATCCAGGACTTGGGAAAAGCTCCACTAGATCGTCAGCTCCATTAGAACAAGTGTCTGTCTTGGTCACTGCTGTTTTCTGTACCTAGCAAAGTGCCTGGCACATAGTAGGTGATTAGTAAGTATTTGCTGATTAATTTCAATTAATTAATCAATCAGTCTCTTCACAAATATTCACTGTGCACTCCTATTCTATGCCAGGCACTAAGATAGAAGCTGCTGATAAAGCGATAAATGAGGCGTACACTCTCCTCTTAATAGGCTCGCAGTTCAAGACGGGGAGGCAGATATGCACACGCAACTATGATGCACGTAAGAAGGACTGTCACAGAGAAGAGGACTGTGAATGTTGGTAGGGCTCGGGGATGGAGTACCTCAGGCTGTAATGGGGAGCAGGGCGGGGACAAAGGGGCCACCTCTCCTCACAGACCCTGCTCTCATTTTCAGTCTCGGTATTCAGCTCAAATAGCAAATATTTATTCAGCACCCACTCTGTACATGACAGTATTCTTGGTAATCATTAACAATAATCATAAAAATAGCTAACCTTTACGGTACTTATATAAGTCACTGTTTTCTGTGACTGACATATATTTATCTATTTCTTCTTTGCTACAGCAAGGTACTGAGGTAAGTACTGTTATTTCCCCCATTTTACAGTTGGAGAAACTGAGACAGAGGAGGTGGAAGTTAATTTACTGGGACAGTAAGAGCAGAGCCAAAATTGAATGCAGGCCGCCTGGCTCCGGAGGCCAGGTATTAGCCACTGCATGGAACACGTACTTACTTTCTCTATGTATTTCTAGTCACTTGAGAAGAATGGAAGTAGATGATTTCATTGCCGTGCCGGTTCCTGCATTTGACCCGGACACCCATGTTGCTGGACCTTAATTCTATCCAAGAATGTAGATTGCTCCAGCCGTGTTCTTCCTCAGGCAGTCGCCCTTTTCTGCAGAGCGTACAAGTATCCTAAACCATGACTACTGTGATTTCCACCTTTGTTTTAAATGTGGTCACCAAAGGTCGAAGGCTGGGATTGGGCTGAGAAAGTCTTTTCTGTCTGTGGAAAACGAGTTTAAAGACGCTTTCCACTAAAGACACTTTTTCCTTACAAAATTCGAGAAATGTGAAGTCTAATTACTTAGCTATGCCAGATATGCTTTTTCAGCTTCTGCCAAACTGAGCTCAACACAAGCTGTGCCCACCCTTGCATACACAATGAGTCTCATTAATTCCCTCTTCCCTCCAAGCTCACCGAAGGAAAATAGAAACAAAACGGGGCAGAGTCTTCTCTTTTTAATGTGTCTGTGTTAGAAGCTCCACCTCAAATCTGGCTCTTTCCATACATACAAGGGCCGCCTTGTCGGACCAGCTGGACAAGCGAGGTCAGAACATACAGAAACTGTGACTACCAGTGTTGTTTCTCTTGGGAAATACTATAAGAAAGAGTCCTTGCTGAGGAGATCTGTGAGGACAGGAAGCAACACATGGAGCCACGGCTGCCTCCACTCCCGCCCTGTCATTCATTCCGTTACCAGCAGAAGCACTGAACAGCAGTCTCCCCTGCGATTTTGCTTTCCATGGTTCCAGTTACTAGTGGTCAACGGGGGTCCAAAAACATTAAATGAAAAATTACAGAAATAAACAATTGTGTTTTAAATTGCATGCCATTCTGAGTAGTATGATGAAATCTCACGCTGTCTTTCTCCATCCTGCCCGGGATGTGAATCATCCTTTTGTTGGCTCCTCAACCATCGACGTTGTCATGGCTCAGTGATCTTCCTTCTGACGTATCAACACACCGTCAGAAGGTCCATAGTAGCTCCATGCTACATCACAAAGTCTGCGTCACTCCCCTCCCTTCCTTTCCTCACATAGGCACTGTGTCATCTCACATCATCACAAGAAGAGGGGTGAGTGCAGCACAATAAGGTATTTTGAAAGAGAGACCACATTCACATAACTTTTATTAGAGTATATTGTTATAATTGTTCTATTTTATTATTAGTTATTATTGTTAATCTCTTGCTTTTTCTAGTTTATAAATTAACCTTTATCATGGGTATTTTGTATAGGAAAAATATAGTATATATAGGGTTTGGTATTATCCGTGGTTTCAGGCATCAACTGGGAGTCTAGGAAGGAAGTCCCTGTGGATAAGGGGGCTAATGTGCTATGTTAGATGCCACAGCTGACACAGTTTAGTGATAATGTGCTCAGAGTTAGACTTCCTCAGGCATGTTTAGCAGAATAACATGACATGGTGTGTATAGACTTCATTATTTCACACCTAATGAATCTCAGATCATCTAAGAATATCAATCATCTCTAATGTGAGATTCTCTAAACTTATTAACTGTATGAACCTCAAGATCTAGCTGCCAGAGGTAGTGTAAAAAGATGCCCATAAATTCTTTGATACTCCTCTTCTCAAAAGGCAGAGCCCAATTCCTACACCTTGAGTGTGGGCTCTACTCAGGCAGTCAGTTCTAACAAAGAGAACCTGGTAGCATGAAGCTGTGTGACTTCCAGTCTAGGTCATTGAAGGATTCATGACTTCCTCCTTGTTCTCTCTCACTCACCCTCCCTCCTGGATGGCCTGCACCGGGGGAGCCAGCTGCCACGTTGTGAGGGTACTCAAGTAGCTTATGAAGAGATCCACATGGCATACCTAAATCTCCTGCCAAAAACCAGCACTAACTTACCAGGGCATGAGAGTGAGCCATTGGAGGGGGCTCCACCAGCCCCAAGCGAGGCTTCAGTCCCAGCTAACATATTGATCACTGCCTCATGGAGACCCCGAGTCAGAACCACTCAGCCAAGCTACTCCTGGGTTCCTGACCCACAGAAGATTTCCCAGAAGACTGTGTGAGATAGCAAATGTTTACTGTTTCAAGCTACTACCTTTTAGAATAATTTCTTATGCAAAAACAGACAATTAACATACTTCCAGAATAGAAAGGTAGAGCTCCACAAAGGAATGACATAGGACCGATAGCAGACTTCTCATCAGCAACAGTAATGTCCGAAGATAATGAAACACCTTGAAATGCTAAAGAACACGTCATCACTTCTCCCTACCCTCTCCCAGTGTTAACGCCTCCACTTACTTCTGAGTCCAACCTTTCCTGCCTCCCCCTGGTCTTCACTACATCCATTACTACCGTCTGTATTTCAATGCCTCTTTCTCTCCATGACTTCTTGCCTACAGACATATAAAGATCTCTTTCATCCTAGAAGAACAAAACGACCACAAACAAACGAAGCTCTTTATTCGATCTGGCTTCCCCTTCATTTTCTGCCTGTTTCCCCACCCCCTCCTCCTCCTCCTCCTCCTCAGCTGCCTCTGCTCCTTCACAGCCCACCCCCTTTGAACTCTGCCCCACCCCTGCTTCCCCCTCCCCACTGAAACTGCTCTCCTAAGCATCACCAAAGTTTCTAATTGTCAAACCCAGTGACCCCTCAAATTTCATTGCAACAACCTTCCGTGGCAGCCAAAATCAGAAGACAGCCCCTTGTTCCAGGGCCGCTCTGTCCCCACATGTGCCATGCTCACGGCTCAGCCGTGGCCACTCTGCCCAGTTCACTACTGCTCCTCTCGCATCTCCTCCAGGGGTTCTTTTTCTTCATGCTGTTTTGCTCTGTTTTCCTCTGCAAATTAACTCCTCTATTCCTCGAACTCTCATTAGAAAACCTCTCCACAGGAGATGCTCAGTGTATACCTAAAATTAATCTTAAAATTCCTGGCCCCGAGGTCGGTTCTTCTCCCTGGAACTTTGGCTTCAACTCCCACCTACTCTTCCAGCTTTAAATTCCCTCTTCATTTCTGGAATCTCAAGGCATCCTTTGCTTGCTTGAAGCGCTGCTCTGTCTTTCTGTTAAACGTGTTATTATCTGGAGGACAGCTCAATGCATTGTGGGGACAGGGGTGGGGCCCTCCTGAGCAGCCACGTCTACTCTATTGCAGACCGTTCTCTTAGTCAGGTCTGTCATTTAGACACACGCCTGCTTGGTTCATCCCTGCCGCTCTATGGACATCCCCTGAGGGCAGGGCTCCCTCGTGTTCTTCGGCAGTTTCTGACATGCAGCTCTCACCCGAGAAGTGCTTAACAGATAGAAAAAAGTCACATATGAAGCATCTGAATTTCTCTCTTGAATGAACTTATCAAGCCTAATAACTGTTTATTTCCCCTCCTTGTTTTTTTCCTCTCCAAAGCTCTAAGGAGCATACGGCGTCCTCAATATGCACAAGAAAGTCCTGGGAAACCAGAGCAAGCTGTGCGCACAGAAGCGGAGCGCGATGGAGCCGCAGGAAGAATTCTTTTTTGTCTGCTATAATCACTAGTTCTGATTACTTTCCTGGCTCCTGGTTTTACAAATGTAGGTTGATTCTAAAATTAGAATAGATTACTCCATTTTATAAATCATAAATATAAAATGAAAGAAAATTTCCACAGGCCTAGGCTTTTCCCCACTAGAAAATAATAAACGAACTTGATTAGTGGTTGCTATCTGGATATAGACAACTAGAACTTACATGGAATATTGTTATTTTTTAAAAACACAGAAAACATTCATAGCAAAATGCTCATTTCTAATCACTAATACGTAAAGGAATAGACATCTCTTTGTTTTTCTATATTTACAAATTTAAGGGTTATTTCACGCATGCCCTCTTTTCTAAGTTTAAAAATTTCTCTCTTCAGATTGGGAAACAAACAAACCCCAAGTAACCACCTTACCAGCATGTCATGGTCCCACGTGAGAAAACACTTAGCAATCGTTCCTTCTTAGGGCTCTTACACAGCTTTCCCCAGAGCCATCACGCCACTGATGCTCGCGAGCAACTACTGTGACAGTTTAGTAACAAATCTGATGATAAATCCATCTTTCTTGGCATCTGTGACACAAATTCTTCAGAGGCTTTATTTATGCAATTTAGATCTCCAGGCTTAAAGTGTGTGATAATTTTATTTCATAAAGGCCCCAGGCAGCAAAGTATTTATTTTACACTCCTGGACCTCATCAAGGAAATGGTATAACCTGTTCTTGTGTTTATCTTTTTGCAAATGAGCAACATAATATGGAGGTGCCACCTGCTTCACGGTGGGAAGGAAGGGTGGCAGAGCAGGAGAGAGGTGGAGGATTAATTAGTTAATATCTATGAAGTGCTTTGCAGATGGAGCATGATATGCAAGTGTGAATTTTAATTATGGTTCCCTGCCCTCCTTGGCAGATACAAATAGGATAATTTCTTAGAATGAGAAGCAATGGTCTAACTTCTCACTTAGAGGCTTTGATTTCGGTGAGCAAGCTTCTCTGTGGGTTTTTGTGGTGATGGGAATATCTATACTGCACCCCACCCCTCTGTGGGGGAGATAGGAAAGGTGCTGAGGACATGTTACTGCATTCTCCCTGGCCCCAGAAGTGGGGGGCCCTGGGGAAGCTGTTCCATAGTCCTCTTATGAAATCATCAATTAGTTTATGGCTATCACTGGGTTCTGTTGCCATCACATATTCTTTTCTCTTGATGCCTATATTGTTTGCTTTTTCAGAGAACAAACAGTTCACTTATGGAAGAGTCTTGGAACCTGAAATTCCACTCCTAGGTATATAACTAACAAATGTCCGCATATTTCCACAGTAGGTCCGTGCACTAGAATGTTCATGGCAGCATTATCTGCAATAGCCTCATGCTGGAAACTGTCTAAACTCCCACGGAGAGTTAAAATGATAGATCAATTGTGGTGTATTCACACAGTGGACTACTATACAGCAGCGAGAATGAATGACCTATAACCAAATGCAGTGAAAAAATATCACCAACATAAAAAAAACTGAAAGGAGCCAATACAAAAGAATACATACTGCATGATTCCATTTATATAAAGAACAAAAAAGCAGGGAGAAACAATCCATGCCGTTATTCGTCAAGATACTGCTTACCCTTGGGGGATGGATAGTGATTCGACAGGATCTCAATGGGGTGCTTCTGAGAACGTTCTGTGTCTGGATCTGGGTGTTGTTACACAGGTGTGTTCAGGTTGTGAAAATTCACTGAGCTGTAAGCTTAAGCACTTTTTAAATAACAAATTTCAATAAGAGATTTAAAAAACAATAATACTAATTAATCCACTCATAGTAGTTTAGTTGGTTTCAACATGCCAGGTGTCTCTTATTGCTGGCTTCTAACTTGCTCAGCGTAGCAAAGCATTTGCTAGATGTATTTGGAAAAAGAATATAAACTGGGAGATTTTTTGCAAAAGTAGAGGACTTTTCCAAAAAACCTAACTTGGAGGATAGAAAGGTAATGTGCTCCCATTCTTTCCGTTCCCTGGCTCGCAACCCAAAGATGAACTGGAGCAACGCACCCTGACATTTCTGCTTGGCATATCACTCTACACATGCCAGATTGAGAGCCACACCAGATAAAAAGTCTAGAGAATGTCTTTACTTATGGAGAAGAAGCTGAAAATGACCCTTAGAGTTTACATTCAGGAACTGAATAACAAAAGATAATACAACTCCTATCTAAATATATGACATTCACTCTCAGAAGACAACTGGCATCGGAACATTTTGTCTTCATTTAACTTACTTTCCATCACAAGCTTCTCTTTGAGCGCCACAGTGCTGATAAAATTGCACCATGATTTACTGGTGTCCTTGAAGGGCTTGAGAGAGGCATGCAGTAGGCTCAGCGTGAATTTAATTACTGGGGTAGGTGGTGGTGCATTGAGAATTCCTTGTAAAAGCTGAATCCAATAAATGAACTGGTGTGTGTAATTTCGTTATTTTACCAATATATACAATCTTAATCCCAAAGTCCAGAGGTTCAGAGCAATAGGCAGAGTCATAGTTTGTCACTGAGAGATATAAGGATGTGCTCACGTTCCCTTCATCGGCTTTTCTAAATCAAGAAGACCGGCCCTGGTGTTGTTAGACACATTCAATTGCACGTTGCTATGCATGTGTCACAGCTCAACCAATATTTAGAACATTTTTTAACTTTAATGGTTCTCCTTTTTTGTAGTATAAAGTCATAGAATCAGGGAATAAAGAACGATGAAGCCACAGTATCCGATGTGGACCTGATACCCGAGCGTGTAACCGTCCACGCCACAACAGCCCAGGCTTCCTGTTGCTGAGATCACTCATCTGAGAAACAGCCTTCAATGGTTGAAGTTTTCGGCCTTCAGGCGCTGTTCTAGAGCCCTGTGATACAGCAGCACACAGAGCAGACTAAATATCCGCCCTTTTGAAGCGTCCACCCCAGCAGGGAAGACACACATTGAACGGTAAACTTAGGAAAGCAGTGAATAGCGCGTTAGAGGGTGACAAATTCTATTGGAAGAACACAGCAGGGAAAGGGGTCTAGGCCGTAGGGTTGTGGTGGGAAGGGGGGCAGCGTGCCACTTTCAACAGATTGGTCCAGATCTCAGATCTCACTGAAAAGCTGAGGTTCATTCTTGCTGGACATCGGGGGCCTTAATGAGGTGAGATCCAGATCGATGGGTTCCCTCTCCCGACATCAGGCACGCTTGTCTTAAGAGATGGCCTGGATATACTACGTCAACAAATAACTGCTTATCTTTTAGCAGTTGCACACCACGTGGCCAGGATGATACAGGCCTCTATGATCTTCAAAGTGGGTGCCGCCAAGTGCCCACCGCAGCCACGGAAATGTCTCAGTAAAGCTTCTCGGGAACCAAGTGAGTCAACTTGCTTTCTGAGGTTATCAAACCAAACCAATTACATTTAAAGGACATCTGCCAAAAACAATGATCTCCATTTTTGAGTGGTTGATAATTATGCCATTGTTTCCAGTAATAGTCAGGTAGCAGGACAAATTGTCTTGTGAGACCTCTTCTAGTTCTGAACAATCAGATCAAATCATCCATGAAGAGGAAATTTCCCTCCTATTCTCAGTGGCCTAATGGCAGTCACCCACGAGTGCTCACATCATTAACTCACAAATTAAAAGTAAGGAGGGACACACAGATGCAACTTTAAGGTCACATCTAGTCTGTACCCAACTCGCTGGCCTTCCTTATTTACCACACTACTTCCTCCTTCCTCTTACCTGATGCTTCATCCTGAAGTAATTGTATTTTGTCATACCCTTCGGGGTTTTCCCACTGCTGCTTTGTTCCAGCCAGCCCCCAGGCCAGAAAGACTCCCTTCTTCCCTAAGTCCTATCCTCATTGGAAAGCCTCAGGATGATTTTCCTCTTTGTGGGGCCATCTCTGAACACTCGCCCTCCCAGCCATTTCTCTTTTCTCTGCCTCCTGATGCTTTTCTATAGTGTCTGCACTACTTCTTGGCACCAACCACAGACTGCCTCGTACAGTTAATGACATTGTATGTCTGTGCCTTATTTACCCAGGGGAACTTGTAAGACCCTCGGGCCTTCGCATTCCTTGGTCTCAGCCCAGATTCCTTCACCTGTTAGGTGCTTAATAAAAGCTGGGTGTAACTGATGACAATGATGATGGCACTAGTGGAAATAACTAGTGTTCAGACGATAGGTGGGAATCCTACTCCTTCTTCAAATGGTTCTTAAATGGCCTGTGAACTGAGACATCGAGAGTTTCTTGTCATCCACTCATGTCGCCAGCTTCCCCATGCATGGGCAATGGCAGTCTCGCTACGACTGCAGCCTGGCTGACAACACTTACAGAATATCATCCGTATGAAGCCACAGACCATTTTCAGAGCTGTGCAAATGTGGGGAATGTGCTCTCTAATTTAGATAAGATACTTTAGAAGGAAACAGTGAGGGAAAGTAACAACCACTCATTTATGGGCATGAAAGTCACACAAATAAAGTCCTGAGTGCCACCACTGAGTGCCTCTTGTGTGCCAAGCTCTGTGCGAGGTGACTCCCACGCAGAACCTTTAGTCCTCACACCAGCCCTGCAAGGTGGCTTCCATATTTCCACTCGCAGCAGAGGAGAAAGAGTGCAGAGCGATTAACTGACCACACCCAGTGTCTCTCAGCCTGCGAGAGGCAAGCCGAGCCTCTCAGGTCAGCTTCGTGGTGCTCTCCCATCCCTGCACTGTGAGTTGCCTAGTGGCTGTCTCATGTCTTCATTTGTTCCCAGGCAGCAGTAGATATGAGACGTGGACTAGACTTCACAAAATGATGAATGTATGTGTCACCATCTGCTTAATGAAATTTCTTTAGTGAGGAAGCTGAGGTCCATGAGTTTATGTAACATCCAAATTTGCCCAGTGCATAAAGGACAAACCCTGCTACACACTGCATGTGGGGGAACCCAACGCCCTCATTCTTTCCGTCGCCTAACACGGCAGAGGCAAGACTCTTATGAAGAGACCTGCAATGTCGGTGGCCACTGAGCCTCGCCTTGACTTCCCCTGAGCCTTTGTCCATCACCAAGTCCTGGAAATGAAGCCTTGGGCGCCAGTCCTTTGTGGGAACTCGCCAGGTCAGACACGCTGAGAAAATGAAGCCTGACCTTGAGGAGATAACTTCTTGTATTTAAAAATGAAAAAAAAAAAAGGAAAGAAAAAGCTCTATATAACAAAACATAAATAATGATGGCAACAGTCAATATTTTGTATAATTTGAGGCCAGAAAACATTGTAAGCTAAAGTTAATAAAATTTAGAGGTTAAAAAGTATCCAATTTCTATAACATTCTTTCACGAAGATGGATTACTCTGGAAGAGGCTGAAAGGCTTTCTCATCCTTAAAATCAAATCAAGACTTGGCACAGACACTTTAGCAACAAGGTTTCATACAACAGCTAGCACAATTTAAAGCACATTTGTCCTTTGACCCAGCAAATCTACCTCCAGGAATTTATTCTTTGGATCAACGTGCCAAGTATACAAAGATACCTGCCTGTGTTTATTCTATGTAGTCTTGTTTGGCTAGCAAAAACCTGGAAACAGTTCAAACACCTGTCAATAGAGAATGAATTAAATAAATTAGGGAACTTACATACAATGGACTATTTTGCAGAAGTTAAAACAAAGGAGGTAGGCCTTTCTATGCCAACACAAAGAGCTACAAGACATATGTGTCAGTTATCTACTGTCACAATAACATTTCCTAACAAATAATCACCAGCCTCAGAGTGTACGTAACAAGTGTTCATTCCCCAAGAATCTGGGGTCAAGTAGGGGTAGGGCTGGGTAGCTAGAAATGTTTGCTGACTTTCGTCACGCCTACTCACATGTCTGAGTGTTGCTAGGCTGTTGGCTGATCCAGGCTGGGTTCTGCTGGGGAGACTGGAACAAGTCAACTCTGTTCCATTCGTCCCTCATCCCCCAGAAGGCTGGCCCCGAAATATTCTTAAGATACAGATTTGTTGATGAGTTATTGAATGTTTGGGGAACCAGAAATTGAAAAAAGTTCAATTAAATGAACAAATAATAATGAATTTTCTTCTAGTAGAGAAAACAGTTAAAGAAACTATAGACAACAAAATGGAAGTTTTCTTATTCATTCGCTCAACAAGTATTCAAAAGCCTGTTATATGCCAGACACTGTTCTAGGCTCTAGGGAATACTATAGCAGGAATAAAAAATGCCTGCCTCATAGAGCTGACATTTTCCTGGGTGAAAATAGACAATAAACAGGAAACTAAATAGATAACTAAAATAATTTCAGGTAGTGATGAATGCTGTGAATAAAATTAGTTAGGGTAATAGGATGGACAGCAATGGGTGGGGGTAGAGTCATGATCTCAGATGGGGGCGGTCTCTCTGGAGAGATTTGCTCTGAGACCTTAATAATGAGGAAGCACCACCCTGTGAAGATTTTGGGAAAGGAGGAACAGCTGATGCAAAGGTCCCACGGCCTGAGAATTTGGGGAGATATTAAGAAGGCCCAAGAATAGTCAAGGAAAGGGCGGTGGTATGAAATCAGGACAGAGAGATAGTAGGGGCTAGGTCATGTGACATCTGGGACGCCATCAGTGTGACTCTGCCATTGAAAGGGTTTAGCCTATTATAACTCCATCAGTATCTTTCACTAATGAGAATCTATCTGTAAAGCAAAGCAAAGCAAAACAAAAGTAGACTTTTGGCATGTGCACTGAAAGTATCACTGTTGTTCTTTCTTTTTAATAACTTTATTACCAAAGTATATGTTTTCTTAATAATAAAAATATTTACAGTCACGAGTTGCTTAACAACGGGGATACGTTATGAGAAATGCGTCGTCAGGCGATTTCATTGTGTGAACGTCACAGAGTGCACTTACACAAACCTAGACGGTATAGCCTACTGCGCACCTGGGCTGTACGGTATAGCCCATTGCTCCGAGGTTACACAGCTGTGCAGCACGCCACTGTACTGAATACTGCAGGCAATCGTAACACAACGGTAAGTATTTGAGAATCTAAATATACCCAAGCATAGAAAAGGTATAATAAGAACACAGCATAAAAGATGAAAAATGGTTCGCCTGTATAGGGCACTGCCCATGGATGGACTTGCAGGACTGGAAGTTGCTCTGGTGAGTGAGTGAGTGAGTGGTGAGTGAGCGTGAAGGCCCGGGACAGGACCGTACACTGCTGTAGACTTCATAAACACTGTACTCTTAGGCTACACCAAATTTTTCCTTTCTTCAATGATAAATTAACCTTAGCTTACTGAAAATTTTTTGCTTTATAAACTTTTAAACTTCTTTAACTTTTTGAAGTGTTTTGTAATAACACTTAGCTTGGAACACAAACACATTGTATAGCCATATAAAAATATTTTCTTTCTTTATATCCTTAATTTATAAGCTTTTTTCTATTTTAAAAATTATTTATTCTTTACTTTTTAAACTTTTTCATTACAAACTAAGACACAAACACACACGTTAGCCTAGGCCCACACAGGGTTCAGGACCATCACTGTCACTGTCTTCCCCACCGCATCCCGTCCCACTGGAAGTTCCTCGGGGGCGATAACACGCATGGAGCTGTCATCTCCTGTGACAACAATGCCCTCTTCTGGAATGCCTCCTGAAGGACCCACTTGAGGCTCTTCTTGAGGAGGGGTCACTCTTTTCAGAAATATGTCCATGGTGGTTTGCTTGGTTTGTTTCTTTTTTCCATCATAGATTTGCTTGTAAGCAGATAATGCACCATGAACATTCCTCTCTATTAATGAAAATCTTTCAGTTTTGGGGTTCATGTTTTCAAACTTTTCAAGGAGCTCACTGAGGTCTGTAGAAGCTTCTGCTAAACCCTTCACTGTGAATTTCCAGAGGGTTCTTCTTCTTCTCCTGCAGTTTCCTTCTCTTGTGCTTTTTCTTCATCTATGTATTCCTGTTCCAGTTCCAACAACTCCTCATGAGTGAATTCCTCAGGACTCACCTCTAGGAGCTCCTCAACATTGTCCACATCCGTACCCAGGTCAAAGTTGTTTGCCATCTCAAACAATTCAATCAACAAAGGTTGTTGATTTCTGCAACCTCCTCATCCTTGGCGAGCCCTTTGAAGTCACAGACGAGCCTCTTGAGTGTCTTCTTCCAGATGCCATTCACACACTCCTTGGTGACATCACCCCAAGCCCCAGCAAGGTTCTTGATGCAGCCACAGATGTTGTGATCCTCCCAGAACTGCATCAGGGTCTTCCTCAGCAAGAGCCTGGGCAGAGGTCCTCTTCCCATTGTAGGCCGTCAAAGCTGCTCTAACTCCTTTGATCCACTGGTTACATCAAAGAGGTGGTGTTTGGAGGGAGAAACTCTGCTTGATATTGGGATGAAGATCACCAATAAAAGGAGGATGTCTGGGAACATTATCAACAATAAGCAAAATCTTAAAAGGTGTGTTATTCTCCAAACACTATTTCTCCATTTCACCGGCATGCAGTTAAGGAGGGCATCTTGGGAGAGGAACGGGGTCATCCGCGACTTCTTATTGCCCCTGTGGTACACTGGCAGTGTGTGCTTCTTGACATGCTTGAAAGCCCTGGGGTTCTCACTGTGCCAGATGATACAGGGTTTCAATTTGTAGCCTGCAACACTGCCCCCAAGCAAGACTGTTATCCTGGCTCAAAAGTCTTGAAACCTTACATTCACTTGGCCTCTTAATGGGTGAAAGTCCTTTCAGACATCAGTTTCCAGAATAGGGAGCTTTCATCCATACTGAATATTTGCTCTGGCAAGTAATTTGCTTCCACAATGTGCTTATCTAGAGTTTCTAAAAATTCTTCAGCTGCCTTCACTGCAACATTCACAGACTCACACTTCACTTTCACGTCGTGAATAATGACTCCTGAATCATTTAAACCACCCAGAGCTGGCAGTAAATTCAACATCCTATTCGAGTCCAGCCTTTTCTTTCAACATTGCAAACAAACTTTTTGCTTTGGCCATAATTGTCCTGGTGCTGAGAGGCGTATGTTTCTGCGTCTAGTCTTCAATCCAGGTCATTAGAAGTCTCTCCATGTCTGATACGGGCCCATCTTAAATTTTTGTTAGTCTCGTTGCCTTCAATGCAGCAGATTCTTTAACAGCTTCTGTCTCTTTATTCTTGTTCTTGAAGATTGTAGCCATGACAGAATGGAATATGCCTGACTGGTGAGCAATAACCATCACTAATTTCCCACCTTTGTAGTGCTTAATCATTTTTAATTTCGTTTCCAGGTCAGTCACTTGACATGTTCTCTTACTGGCCACATTAGCAATGGATTTTGTATGCTTAGGGGCCATGATGAAGAAAACAACACGAGATTAATCAAGCACAAGAGAAAATGATGCAACCAAGAGACGTGATAAACATGAGATGTATGAGGTTGTCGCCAGCATAACAACTAACAGGAAACAGTTTTTATAAGTGGAAAGCATACACTCTAAAATAACAATAAAAAGTATATATATTAATCACAAAACCAGTAACCTAGTCATTTATTATCAAGTATTACGTACTGTATATAACTGTATGTGCTATACTTTTATCTGACTGGCAGCACAGGTCTGTCTACACCAGCATCCCCACAAACATGTGAGTATGTATTGCACCCTGGTGTTACAAGGGCTACAGCATCACTAGGTGATGGGAATTTTTCAGCTCCCTTATCATCTTCTGGGACCACCACAAGACAGATGTGCTCCGTCATTGACCAATATGTCGTTATGCAGCAACTGTACTAGGGGTTTTATATATTTTAATTTCAATGTTTAACTTGTATATTTTTACTTAATCATCAAAAATATTCTGCAATGTATTCTTTGCTTTATTTTACAGAAAAAGGAACATGAACTCAGAGAGTCGGAGTAACTCGCCCAAAGGCACATTGCTATTCAGTGCCCAAGTTGGTATTGAGGTTTAGTCTCTGAACCCACAGACTCTGTCCATTCTTCGACATGCTAGAGCCAAGTCAACTGTTTCCTCATTCATCCAGCCTAGTTTCCGGTCTGATCTCAAAACCAATCAATTCTCGGCCATACGACTTAGCCAAGTAGACATAGGCTATGACCATTTAAGGCGACAGCTGGCAATATTTGAGCATCTGTGTGTACGGGGCACCATGCTGTGCATTTACATATGTCTTCATAACTGGGTGACACACATGTGGGAGGGCTGGGAAAAACAGGACTGACATTGAAACCACAATCCTCAGAAGGCTGGTGGCTTGAACCCAACTGGGTCAGTTAACTGCTAATGTGAAAATATCAACCTTCTCCATAGGATTTAAACAAAGCTCAGAGCCTTAAAACACAGTGTTGAAAATACCCAGGACATAATCAAAATGACTCAACATATAGAAAAATCAGAAAAATCATAACTCACATGGGAAAAGACAAACAGTAGGTGCCAATGACAACACGACACAGCTGTCAGAATTATCTGACAAAGACTTAAAGAAATTCTCTTTAATCAGGAGCACTTCTATATGGTATCTTAATATAATAATACCACGAGGCTACATGTGAACAATTAACAGTTAAAATTCTAAATATATAATTAAATTTTCAGTCTAAATTGAATTAAACATGTTGGGGTAGCCCAGAAAGGGGAGTCCCTAGCAAGAATATGTCCCTAGACTCAAATAGCATCTCGACTCAGCTCTTAATCATGAACAGTTTAGTCAGCCTCTCTCATCCACAGTTTCTTCGTCTTAAAATGGAAGATAACAGTGCTTCCAGCACAGACTGCTTGTGAGGCTCAGAGGCTGCATGTGTAAGCCACTGCAGAGTGCTGACATGTAGGAGAGGAGCACAAATGTCCACTTTCTCTCCCCTCTCCCGACATTAGCTTGTCAGTTGCTACCAGTCCTGACCTTGAAATAGTGAATTTTTTTTCTTATTCTGGAAAAGGGCAGTTATCTTGGGAGTCTATTTCTCCACTTCTGATCCAAGAATAAGAAAAAGGAAAGTAAAATTTCTTCTTTAGCCACTGCTGTGGCTCTGCGAGGTTCTCTGGGGTCCTGGTTTACATAAGGCCCGCAGAGAGCAGGGCGAGTCTTTCTGAGGTGGCTCCCAAAGGAGGCCAGTGGAAGGCTGGTTACATGTTGGCCGCATAACCACACTTTCTGGTGAGCTCCTCACCGATTTATGTGTTTAATCTTTTGATTTGTATTCAGTGCATGAAAAAAATGTCAAATGTGTCGCTTTGAGATGAGTTTAGAGTTTTAATATTAAGAATGTAAAATCTGAATGAAGAAGGGCAGTGCCCTTCACACCAACCTGGGACTGTGACAGTGGGCTCGTAGGACTGTAGAGCCAGAAGAGGCCTGGGGAGGTCAGTGCCCTCATTTTGCACTTGCGGGAATGGAGGGCTAGAGAAGGGATATAATTTTCATGACTTGGAACAAGATTGTTGATATAAATACCTTTTCTAAAGTGCCATTTTCCACAAAAGCCTTTAGACAGTCTCAAGCATGAGGTCGGGGAAAGTGTTGTGTTCACTGCTGCACCCGTGACTCCTAGAGACTGCCCGGGACTCTTAATGGGCTCTCCGTAAATATCTGTTGAATGAATGTAGGACTCATCAGCTCCCAGAGATAAGTGCTGTATGCTTTCTGACGGTTTAAAAGAATATCTGAGTGGAAGAGCTTAAAAAGTTCCCTTTTCAGTTCATAAAAATAATTAATTCACATAAAAAGATCAATATCCAAAAGGCATCTGCAGAGCTACCATGCAGAATGTCTCAGCTTAGCTCTGCAGCCTCATTTTGCTAGGCCCCCACCCCAACTTCTATGCCTCTACCTCTCTTGCTCTGCTCCTGCTCGGCCATCCTGGTCCAGCCCAGACCCAGGACGTATCCAGATGCCGCAGCTGTGCCGTCCTGTTAGCAGAACTGCCTTCCTGCTGGGCCGGGCGCCTGGGGAGCCGGCTTTGTAACTGGGTCCCAGCCTTTCATCACTGACATAAAGGTTCTTGCCTCTGTGAAATCTCATGGTGTAGCCTTGCTTCACATAGCCCCAAAGCACCTTTTTTGGACCCACACAATTGATTGGTCCCTTTCCAGGCAGGAAGATAGATTTCTCCGAGTGCACTAAGGTCTGTTAACACATTACTGTCTATCACAATTACCCTGTGGGTGTCTGTGGTATACTTGCTCAGCTTCTACCCCCAACTGCAATTACAAAGTGGTGTTTGAATTCCTGCTCTACGTGTATTCTGTTGGGATGTGGATTGGGAAGATGTTTAATAGGCGGGTCATGTGTCCCTGTTTGCCTGGGACAGTCCTGGTGATTGCCCAACAGGGAAGAGTACCCCCTTCCACTGTTAAAAGCATCTCGGCCTGAGTGCTGACCCTTCGGCTGAGAGAGGCCGCCCGACCCCTGTTAGGAAGCTAACCTTGGAAAACAGGCATGGAGTTGGGGCGTGGTCAAGGGCACGAGCTTTGGGTTCAAAGTCTGGTTTTACTACTCACTAGCTAAGTGATGCTGAGAGGAGGTGCTTATCCTTTCTACGCCTCAGTTTCTCACTTGTCAGTGGGGCATGATAACAGGAACTGCCTTGTTGGTTTGTTCCTTTGAGGTTTAAACAAGATAATATATGCAAAGCAGTTAGCACAATCCCTGACGCATGATAAGCCCTTGATAATTGAGAGCAGATATTGGTCGTCGAGTTAAGTGCTAAGTGGTGTCATTTCTTGCCCTGACTTCTCTCTTCTCTTTCACTTCAACTCCGGACTTTTCTCCATGACTACACTCCATTTTCCCTATCATAAAAGATACCACAGTCTTGGTCTTCATGCCTCATGAATGGTGTCTGGTTCAAGAACTTGAGCTTCACAAAGTGACTTCTGGGTCTGATGAACAAGGTCACATGAGAGCAATTCTCAGTGTGTGATCTCTGGCCCAGTGCCAAGCCAGGAGGGTCCAGATAGTGGCCTGAGAACTCGTTCAAATATAAAGATGTTCATTCTATTGTTATGGATAAATGACACATGCCTTCAAAGACCAGCTTAATAAAGAATTAAGGGTTACTTATGAGGAGTTTTTAAGGGTTATAATTTATTTTGTTTTGGACTGTTTAGTTAATCTTGCAGTGTGTGTCGGTGCATCAATATGCTTTTTGACCTGCTACCTTTCAGTGGATGCTCTTTAACAAGTGTGTGCCGCAGTTCAGGCAGGAGTTGTCCGGACTCTTATTGGTACGGTAGATGTGTATTAACGTCTCCAATTTGCGCTTCCACAGAGACATTTCTTGGTTATCCCCCTGTCCTGTCTGCTGACTAAGGAGGTGCTGGAGCAGGTGGACCGTGGGATCTTTACCCCTCGTCACTGAGCTTCTGTCAGTTTGGGACACTGGCCCGTTCCCTGGCTGCTCGTTAGGTACATTTCCCTCCTTGGGGCGGGGAGCTCTCACATCCGTGAATGTTTGGACATTTGGGAGATGATTCTATAAGTAACTCACAATGTGTGCAGAGAGGAGCATTAAAAGAGTGTGAGTCTGGGCGTCAGACAGCCCTGGATTTGAGAGCCGGTTTTAGTACTTTTTAGTTGTTTATACTTGAATGAGTTGCTTGACCTTTTGGAATATGTTTTCTTTTAGATAGAGATAAAAATAGTACCTATTACCTAGGGCTGGTGTGAGGATTAAAAGAAATTATGCATATACCAGGCATAAAACAAGAGGATAAAAAATGGTGGCTATTTTTATTAGTATCGCCTAATATTTCATTCAACAAACAGATGTCATTCAGCCTTGGTTATGCTGAACTACCATCGCACTGAGTCTAGGCCACTCAAAGGTAGGGCTCGTGTATTTTGAACTCTGCACAACCTCTCACCTCCAAGTGCAGAGCTCAGCGTGCACTAGAACCCTGGCTACTGGCTCACTGGAATTGCAGGCCGTTCACTTAGTTATTCGTACAATATTGTTAAGTATGGAGATACAAGAATGAATATCTTACACTTCAAGGCTTCCAGTTGCCTACTGTTAGTGGGGAACGGACAAAGGGCATGTGAAATACTGTGGGGCAAGGGCTGTGATCACTGGCACCGACTGAGGCCTCGCTGTGTGTCGGGTACAGGGCTACGAGGTTTGAGTACATACTCCCTTCCGATCCTCATAACAGCTCTATTGGGCAAGCACAGTATTAAATTCATGTAATAAATGAGGCCTCCTAGCTTTGAAGAGGTCAGGTAACTGGCCCAGAGTCACAGAGCTAACAGAGGATGGGGAAGACCTGGAAGTCCAGAGTCTGCTTTCATTCATGCCAAAGAGATGGGAATTTGTGCTTGTGTCTCAAACGCAGGAAGCCCAAATGAAAGGGGAGTCAAGAGTGGAGCAGAGGTGTGATATTGTGATTTATAATAAAAAATATATATTTGGTCTTCCTCTCAGTTCCTGGCACAGAGCCCCTAAAATGCTTGGAATTTCCTAAGTGATAAAGAGTGATGGGAAGATCTTTTGTTATATTTTATCTTTTTTTTGTTCCCTGAAATAGCTCCAGAAAGGCAAAAGGAGTGTCTTTTGTTTCTCGTAACTAGCCTCTTTGAACCACAGCTGAGTTTATGTTCATGAGGTGATTTTTGGAAAGACCCTAGATAACCAAATGGGGGCTGGTTGGTTACCAGGGTAAACAACCATGTGATCAGAGGGTTGGAACTTTCAGTCCCGCCCCCAACCTCCCAGGAGGGAAGAGGAGCTGGAGGCTAAATTAATCATTAATGGCCAACGGTTTAATCAATCACGCCTATGAAACGAAGTATCTATAAAAATCCCTCAAGTCTGGTTTTGGGGAGGGGTGCTTACAAAGTGGAGAACACATGGAGGTGCTGGAGGGTGGTGTGCCTAAAGAGGGCAAGGAAGTTCCGCACACCTTCCCACACACTCCTATGCATCTTTTCCACCCGGCTGTTCCTGATTTGTACCCTTCTATTATAAACCAGTAATCTAGTAGGTAAACTGTTTTCCTGGGCTCTGAGCCATTCTAGCAAATTACTGGACCTGAGGAAGGTGGTCATGGGAACCTCCAATTTATAGCTGGTCAATCAGAAGCACAGGTGACAACCCGGACTAGCGATTGGAATCTGAAGTTGAGGGGCAGGCAGTCTTGTAGGATTGAGCCCTTATCTTGTGGGATCTGCACTAACTATGGGTAGTTAGTGTCAAAACTGAGCTAAATTGTGTGAGACCTGGTTAGTATCCACTGAAAATTGGAGAACTGCTTGGCGTGGGAAAAATTTCCACACATTTGGTAACCAGAAGAGTGAGTGTGTAAGTAGCAGAGAGTGAAGGTAGAGCGTTTGTCCCTCTCAAAAGGTACAATGAGGAGTGAAGGATAAAGTGACATTCCATCAATCGCTTACTGTTCCCAGAGTCCACTTTAGACTCACTCCAAGTTACCCAGAGGCTGGAGAAACCTGGGGATTTCTGATGCACAGAGGACCCGCAATCAGACTCATCCACTTCTAAATGGCATGACATTGGATTAGAAAGAACAGGAGCCTGGGAATCAGACAGACTCACACTGCATACCAAACAGTCACTAGCTGTGTATGCAGATCCAACGCTTTAACTCTTTTGAGCCACAATCTGCTTCGCCAAAAGGAGCTAGCAATACTATTTCATAGGCTGCTGGGAAGATGAGGATAATGTACATAAAGTGCGTGGCATGTGATAGATATTGAATTTATTTTAGATAATATTTAATGAATAGCCCAACTGCTCAATACTCCACGTTGTCCTCCAATAGGAACTAAACCAAACACTTCTTAACCAGTTATCACAGGCACAGTGCTCTGCCATATCCAACGTGTGCCCCATCTTCTCTGTACTTGTCCAAACCTTCTCCCTTCTTCAAGGCCCATCCCAATCCCCTCATCTCTACCTCTTCTGGCCCATGTTGACCTCTTTCTTTCCTTGACTCCCACAGGGGTGGGAGTCAGGGCTCCCATACAGAGATTATGATGCTTCAGCAAGTCAGTAGATGGGACACAAGTGCTACACGAACATTCATTCAGTCAACAGCATTCATTCAGTGCCCACTGTGTGCCAAGCACTATTCTGGGTCCTTGGAATACATCAGTGAACAAACAAAGACCCTTGCCCATATGGAGCCTCCGTTCCTGCAGAGGGAAAGAGACAATAAACAATAGATGTAATTAATAACTACATGCTACAATATGATACAAGATGATAAGAACCACCAAATAAAGAGTAAATAGAGCAAGGAAAGGAAGATCAGTAACATGTGGGGGAGGGGATTGGGACCACAGTTTTAGATAGCGTGGATCACAGTTTTAAATAGTGTGGTCTTGGTAAAGCCTCACCGAGAAGGAAAAATTCGAGCAAAGCCTTGAAGCAGTTAGCCATGCAGATTTGAGAAGAACATTCTAGCTAGGGAGAACATCCACTGCAAAGATCCTCAGGCTGGAATGCGCCTGGCGTGTCGGGGCCACGACAATGAAACCAGTGCAGCTGGAGCGGAGGCGGGGGACGGGCGCCAGAGTTCAAGGTTAGAGCAGGAGCAGGCTCTCTGAGCTGTGCTGTCGCCTAGGCGTATCATCCAAGCATGTTTGAGTAATCCTCTACGTGTCTCAATTCCAGGTAGTATACCTATGGGACCCTTCCACCTGGGTGCCCTAAGGCACTCAAGCTCCACATGAACAAAACTCAGCATATTCCCTCCTAAACCTGCGCCTTCTCCAGACCTCTCTGTTCCCATTAGCGGCACATTTACCTGGTCATCCAATCCAGAAGCCTTGGAGTCATCTTTGAGTCTCCTCATCCCTCACTCCAAATTCAATCAATTAGCGAGTCCTGACTTTCCTACCCCCAAATACCTCAAATCCTTTCACTTTTCTGCATTTCTATAGCAATGCAGGTGGCAGGTCACCTTCAGAGACCGCCAGGATCACAGCCGCTGCCTCCTCACTGTTCTCCCTGAGCCAGGCCTACATTCATGCTACTGCCCCACTGCCACAGTTACCCTTCCGCTTTTTCAAAAGAGCCGATCATTTCATTCTCCAACTCAAAACTCCTCTATGGCCCCCCCGACCTGCCAGAACCTTCATCATGGTTCTCGAAGCCTTTGCTAACTTGCTCTAATCACAGAACAGCTTGAGGAGAGTTCTGGCAAGGACGCTGTCTTAATCTCCATCGTGTTTCCCTGTCTTCATTAGAATAGTACTTAGGACACTGGCCCACCTGCATTGCCTCTAATCTTGCTTTGTTGAGGGCTTGAAAACAACATGACCTCCTATGAACCGAGATAGGTAAGAGCTCATGACAGGCAGCCAAGGAGACGTGTACCAGCTCGGAGGTGCTTCCGAAGGTATGGCACTTAAAGAAAAAAACCAAGAGTTCTTTTGGGACCTCTCTCTTTTTCCTCTAGAAAAAGAAAAGTCAAAGGCCTGGCCAAGTTACTGGAGTCTCAGTATTAAGGGAACACGCCTGAAAGGCAATCTGGCACAATGAGAGGCCATTGGATTTATGGCTGGAAGGCCTGAGTTTGCCATCTGGCTGTCATGCCATTACATTGCTGTGTAGCTATGTACAAGCCACTTCAAAACTCTCGGCCTCAGTTGTTTTACATCTGTAAAACGTAAAAATTGGTTTTAATGGCTTTTAAGGTCCAGGTAGGTTAGTCTATAAATCCATGAGCTCGGCTATGTATGAAAGGGACAAAGGGAAAGAAAAAGACAATTTACCTTTGTTCTCCCACTGATGGAATAGAGTGATGATGGATGGATGGGTGATGTGTTCTATGTGCCCATTCATTCCACGAATATTTATCATGCATCTACCATGAGCAAGATCAGAGGCTGGGACCTTGACCTAAGAACTGGACTGAAACAAAAGTGCATTGAGTTGCAGAAATAGCTTTTATGCAGATAAGCATTGCACAACTTAATTGCTTTCAGACAAATTCTCCACTGAGCCTAGATATCTAAAGGTTTTCCTTAGAGAATGCATCATATTTTTAAACTCTAAATGTCTTCAGTATTATGTATTAAAGCCTAGCCATAAAAGAAAAAGAGGCCCTGGACTGCCACCTTGAAATCTAACATTTGGATGAAATAATTTTAATTCATGAATTCATCAGGCCTGCTATCAAAATGATTGAAAGCAGCAAAAAAATTCCAGGAGAAGTGGACCTTTAAGAACTGATTTTTTGTTGGCAGAGGAAACATGTCCACTATAATGGGACAATTTAAATGCATAACTGTTAAAACAAACTCTTTAAACTATTCCCTGCATGTCCCAACATTCATCATGTTGACTAGCAAGACATCAATTTTTCATAAAATACTCTATAACTGAAAAGGAGACATTTAAAGGAGAGGAAAAAATTGAATTCACTATTTCAGCTCAGGCTCTGATGATTTCGGCATTTTATAAGGTGATTAACTGATTGTGTGAAGGGAAGAAGCGAGTAGTACTTCACAGAGCTCTGCAGATGGAGGTCTGTCTTTTATTTTTTTCCTTCCTTGAGCACCTCGACTTTTCCCCTCCCGGAAGCACTGCATACGCGGCAGGAAGAAGGAGTTGGCTGCGTGACAGAGTCTGTGCTACTGAGCCTTCGCTTCTGCCTCAGCAAATGGCCTTGGCAGCCTACCCGTGGCCCAAAGGATTAGAACAGGGCACAGCTCTATTTTGTTGAAATTTAATACCCATGATGCATTTTACCTTACCTTGGCAAAGAGAAAAAAGGTTAAGCATAAAAAAAATTTGTTTTAATCTTTCAGAGGCCACTCCTAATATTTTCATTACCATGGGAGCTGGGGTTTTGCGTTTGTTTTGTCATCACAGTTTCCTGCCTTACTCTTGGTTTGTCAGAATAATGCAAGAGTTAAATTGTTCCAACTTTTTTCCTGTAAGAAACAATATTTCACTGATTATCCTTTTGCATGCATTAATACATATTTGCTAGTATTTATGGAGGAGAATTTCCCATAAGTGAAATTACTAGGTCAAAAGGCATGACCATTTGACCTAGTAAGAGTGACTAAACAGCCAAATTGTCCTCCAAAAATGCTGCACCAATTTTACTCCCAATAAAATGTATACCGGAGTGACCACATCCCCTAACATTGGTAACACTTGGTATAAGAAATCTTTGAAAATTTTTTAAATTCGATAGAGGAAATTTTTAACATGCCTTTCCATGAAGATTAGTAATTTTCGAAAAAATATATATCATTAGAATTGTTTGAGGATTAAATAAGTGAAGCCCTTACAAAAGTTCTGCCATTTAATAAAACACTCAATATATGTAGATTTTGTTCATTTTCTTTTAAAAAAATTGTTTTTCAATTTTAATTAATTTTAGGAGCTCACTCTACATTGAGATTATTAAACCTTTGTCCACTATATACACTGAGATGTTTGACAAATATCGTGAGACATTTGACCTAAATGAGTGTGTGTGTGTACACATACACATATACACACATATAGAGACGCATATACACTCATTTAGATCAAATATCTCAATATTTTCTTTCTTGGGCCAGAGTTGTATGATTTTCTATGAAAGATATTTCCCAATCAAAGCTTGTAAACATACTTTTCTAGTGCTTTTGTAAGTTTTTGTATATTTAGATTTTAGTCCATCTGGGATTTATTTCATATATGTTGCGAGGAAGGGATGTAAATTTATGTGTTTGTTTTTCAGATGGATGAACTAGTTGTCTCAAGATAATTTATTGAATAGTTTATCTGTTCCCCACCAATTTGAAATACTACCTTTATTACAAATTTCTTTTTATATGTCTACCTTTGAAGTCTATAATCTGTATCATTGATCTACTGTTTATTTTTTGAAAATATACATCACCGTTTTGATCACGGTAGCTTTCTAGGCATTCCGGTATTTGGAAAGGCAAGGCCCCTCAATGTTCTTCTTTTTCACATTTTGCTTAGTTCTGCCTTCACATTTAATTTTCCCACTGAATTTTAAAATTACCTCATCCAGTTCCACAAAGTGCCTGCAGTGATTTTGAGTGGGTTTATATGTAATTTATAAACAAACTTGGAGAAAATTGAAAATCGAAAGTTACTGAGTTTTTATCTGGAAACTCAGCCACCACTTCATTTATTCGGGTATGATTTTCTGTCCTTTAGAAAAGTTTTGTAGTCCTGTCATTTAAGTTTTACATATTTCCTGTTAAGTTTACTCCTTGGCATTTTTCGTTTCTGATCTTTTGGGAGTGAAATCTTTTATTATTACATTTTCTAATTGTTATTGCTGATATATAGCAAAGCAATTGATTTTTTTATGTTTACCTTATGGTTGGTTTTCTAATTCCACAAGTTTTTTCAGTTGATTCTCTTAAATATTCTAGGTAAAGGATCATACTATCTATGAATAACGAAGTTCAGCCCCCTTCTTTTCTATATCTATAACCATTGCTTTTGCTTTCTTCTTCCATTGGCCAGGATTCTCAAAACATCACTGAATGACAGAGGTGATGCCAGGCATTCTTATTGAGTTCTTTACTTCACTGTTAGTGGAAATGATTCTAACATTTTGCCATTAACTCAATTATTTCTTACATGATTCTAATAGTTCTTCTTTTTCAGGAATGCATCTATTATGGAAAAAGAAATGGCAACTGTTGAGATAATTGACTTTCCTGTCCACTCTCTTTAAAATCTACACCCACGTCACTTGATATTATTTAGAGCAAGCACCGCTTGCTCTAATGGTGTACTGCAGGCATCAGCACACTACATTACCACAGCTCACTATCTGTTTTGTAGACAATAGTTTTATAGTAACACATACCCGTTTATTTACATATTGTGTCTGACTGTTTTGCACTACAATGGCAGAGCCGAATACTCGAGACCAACACTGTGTGGCCCGTAGAGCCTAAAACATTTACTACCTGGCCTTTTACAGAAAATGTTTGCCAACCCTGCATGTGTCGGATCATTTAGATCATTCGATGGTACCCTAAGAAGCATCTGAATTCATTGGTCAAGAATGCCATAAGGACATCTTTCATCAAAAAAGGTAAAACTAGATTGTTCATCTTTGGCAAATGTTTCTTGGTAATAATGCTGAACTTTTATCTTCAACTTTTAAAAACTTTTTTATTATGCAGGTTGCATTTTACTCAAAATTTATAATTTTAGGGATTTTTATGATAAAGGTAGAAGATGACTGATTCTTACACTCAACACTCTTTCGTGTCACAGTCCCTTCTTCGCTGCTCCCCACAGTGGAGTCTGGAGTCTGAAACAGACTGATCCTCTGAGCACTTGGTGCATCCAAACTGCTTTTGTGCTTTTCTTCTTTGCTTTCGGTCCGTTTCTGCTCAGGGAACGTATATATATACGTACAAAGAAATAAAACAACCTCTTTAACTTTCCAAACGAAGCTACACGCGTCTGGAATTGCAGGGATTTTCTACCAATCTGGAACATCCCTTCTTGATCATTAAATATTGCTTACAGATTTTAATCTGAGTGGTCCGAAATAATTTCTTATCAAAACCTCAGGTAAACAGTTAACATTCTAGAGAGAGCGTCCGAAGGATATCCCAAATATTAGTTATTCAGGATCTCTCTACTTGATTACTCTGGAACAGTGTACTAGAATTCTCTACATCTGGATTATCTGTCTCTTCAATAAAATGGACGTTACAAAACTACAAATTAACGCAGTTCCTTGGCACTTTTGTCAAAGATTGATATGAGACGTCCATAAATAAAACATAGAGCACTTTTTTGGGAAAAGGGCCAAAGTCCAACACAGTGAGGGGTGATGTGGGTAAAGCTTTTCTCTCTTAATGAACTGGCACGATCTTCTCTCAGGCAAAGAGAGCTGTTTAAACACTTTCCTTTTTCTCCTTCATTGCCAAGTAGGTTAGATCTAAGTTGTGATGTTATCACTTATGTTCACCTATACTCAGTTCGTCTCTATTTTTCATACACAGAAGATTAAGGTTCCTGCTCCTTTGAAGGTAGGTATGGTTATGTGACTTATTCTGGCCAAAAAAAAAGCGGTGACTAGAAGTAATGTGAGTCACTTCTGGGCCAAAGCATTTAGTTACTAGAAGTCAGCTCTCTAAACTCTGTCTCCCTAGCTGTAGTAACCAAAAAGCTATGGACAAGGCCTGAAAGATGGTGAAATCTGTCAGCCTGGGCTTAAAACTGATCAATTAGAGGCAGAAGCAACTCTCAAACCATATTGAATGCACAGCATGAGCAAGAAGTACACTTAGATTGTATTATGCCATTGGGACTTTGAGATTATTTGTTACTGCAGCATAGCCTAGCATATGCTAACTGACGCCTACATGTTATGTTAAATAGCCTGAAATATTGTTTTAAAAAGTATATTCCTACATCTACCCTCTGTGATTTAATTTTCATGCTTTTAAAAAGTTCAATTACTTATACTTAATTTCTTAAAAAATAATAATCCTGAAGCCTCTGTTATTTCTTGTCTTTTACTTTTTTCCTTTGACTTTCTTTATTTTTTGATTTGATGAATCAAGATCTTTGAAAGTAATCTGCTCCCCTTTTGTGTTTGCTTTGACTCTCTTTTGGAAGCACGTAGAATATAGTCAATATGGGCACATATTTATGAATATTTTGTCAAACTGATTGGCTCAACTTGATAAAACGAAAAGAAAAGCAAATCTAACTGTAGGCATTATTTGTGAACTCCTTAGTAGGGTTTGTTGTTATTGCTGCTTGCTTTTATCTTTTATAACTGGCTAGCTATAGATGGTGACCCTCTTATTACTGTTTTTATGGATGATCTTCTAGTATGGATCTATGACTAAATTTTTTCTTGATTTTCTCATCTCTTTTGCATGCCCCTGTGACTATTTCTCTATTAAGGAGTATTTATAACACCTGCTGATGTTAGGATTGGTTGTTTCATGCTCCTGTTGCTTTGGACAGCTGTTGCTGCCCAGGCAGCAAGAAGTAGAAGTGGGAGCAAAGACAAAAGTCACTGTTTGTCTTGAACATCATTTAACCTTCAGAGAGCAGGAAGCTTCCCAGGTGCAGAGCCAGAAGGTCAGCCCTCTGCATTCTAGAAAGAGCCAAAGGTCTGTTATATTCCCTGAATGATCACTTGTGTCTGAGACCAGGCAGTGATTCTAGTGTCACTATAGTCCAAAATGTCAGTCAACTGCCACCTTCATCTAACATGAAATTATCCACTTGCATAAGCATACATTATGTTTGCAAAATATCTGCCAAATGCTGAAACATCAGGTAGAACCATTATTTTCTCTCTTTATGCTGGCACCTCACCTTTATTTATTCAACACTCTGCAGGCATTTTCTGAACACCTACCACGTGCCAGCACTTTTCTAGGCCCTTGAGATAGGTCAGTGAGGGAAGCAAAGGTTGTTGTTCTCCCGTGGCCTGCGTTCCAGCCGGCAGAGTCAGACAATGGGCGTAATAAATGAGGTGACAAGTGCTTCATGAAAATGAAGTGATGGAACAGGGTGAAGGGCCAGGTTGCTTAATGAATAAGATGGATGGTCAGCCCCACTGAGAGGTGAGCTCTGAGTCAACACTTGAAAGAGGTGAGGTCATGGACCAGACAGATATTTGGGGAAGAGTCTTCTAGACAGATGGAGCAATGAATGCCAAGGCCTGAAGCTGGAGTATGCCTGAGAACAGCAAGGATGCCAGGTGCTGAGTAGGGGAGCAGGAGGTCGGCTAGAAAAAGAGTCAGCAAGGCAATGGAGGGGAGGAAGATCCTGTAGGGTACGTAGGCTTTTGCCCTGAGTGAGAAAGGGAGCCAATGGAGGGTTAGAGCAGAGGGTTAACCCAGGGAGCAGGGTGAGAGCTAAAACCTGCTGGCTAAGGCTCTAGAAGGATCATCTGGCTGTTGTGTTGAGAACAGACTGTGGGGACAGGGATGAAGTAAGGAGACCAGTTATTACAGAAGTCTACGCAAGAAAGGATGGCGGCTCAGACCAGAGTACAGCTGCGGAGCTGGCAGGAAGTGTTGGGTTCTCAATGTGTTGTTAAGGTAAGCCAGCGGGGTTTCTGGATGGGCTCAGCATGGGACGTAAGACAAAGGTGTTGAGAATGGCTTTAAGTTTTTTTGCCTAAACTATCTATGGTAAAAAAAAAATTAGAAAGAAAGCAAACCTTTAGTAAATAAGGTTCTTTCAAGCTTTCTAAAAGAAAAAGCTTTAAATTCACTAAAAAGTCGGTCTTGCAGAATGCAAGACAGTGCTATCAGCATTAGGGTTGTAAACAGGAATCAGGGCTCTTTAAGTTGAAAGGTCAGCTGCCTTAGCATTCATATGCACTGTGTCCGCCTTGTGCCAGCTGAGCTGGCTTGAAATTCTGTCTGTATTTTACTAATCCAGCCCTCATGCAACTGTGAAAATAAACTGCCCTAAGCGATTCACCTCGCTCAAGAGCACTTATCAACAACTTGTAGTGAATTAGGCATCTCCTTGTAAGTGTAGTTCGTGAGGTAGTTAAAATTTGCCCACATGAAAGTGACACTTATTTGGCACGTTTATAACGTTAACAGACTGAAACAGCAACTGCTGTTCAAGCGGTGTTACGAAGTGCTGTGGATGGTGTTGTTCCATACACAGCACATCTTTACTAGAGTGCGGTCCGCTTTCCAAGGAGGAGATGCAGCTGGGTGTGTGCAAGCGGCTTTTGTTTTGGAGTCAGATCAGACCGTATTTGAATCGGAGCTTTGAAAATTACTAGCAAAGGAGTTAAAAATGTTAAACCCAGCTGAGCCTCATGCACTTTCCTTATCTGTAAGCTCAAGACAACGATTTCCATCTTGCTTGGATGTTGTGAGGATTTAAAACAAGGTATATAAAGCCTGGCACCTGGTCGGCACCAAGCAAATAGAGATATTATCATGATATCTAATATACAAGTGTTAATTACTACTATTTTAAATACTGTTATATAAAGATATTATGTTTTAATATTGGTATTAATATATTAATAAGTGCTAAGCATGACTATAAGAGTAATAACAGCAATGATATCACAGTGACATCTATGGCAGCCTCAGAGCAGAATTAATCCTCTATATTTTATTAAAAGCCAGCCCTGGTGGTCTGGCAGTTAGCATTCGGGGCTCTCCCTGCTGCGACCTGGGTTCCTTTCCTTGTCAGGGACCCACACCACCCATCTGTAGGTTGTCATACTGTAGCAGCTGCATGTTGCTGAAAGCTCTGCCACTATTATTTCAAATACCAGCAGGGTCACCCGTGGTGGACAGGTTTCACTGGAGCTTCCAGACTGAGACAGACTAGGAAGAAGGACCTGGCCACCCGCTTCTGGGAAACTGGCCTGTGAACAGCCGCGGAGGATTGTCTGATACAGCGCTGGAAGATGGGAGGATGGCGCAGAGAGACCGGGCAGGGTTCCGCTCTGCTGTGCACGGGGGCGCTAGGAGTTGGAATCAACTCGAGGGCACTAACAACAAGTTTTATTTGAAAAAATAAGGAAGCTGTATCCGACCACGTCATGTCGGAGTTTTGGCAACCTATATATCACTAGTTGCCTGGATGAAAAGGAGATACACAAATTGAAAATGCGTCACCTTAAGCACATCAACAACCGATGGCAGATAGGCAACCGACTGCCACTTCCTGATGTGGTGATGAGACTGCCAGGGCTGGAAGGGAGGAAGATGGTCCCACCCAAGGCCCACTTGCAAATGGGATTTGTGCTGTCACCCACCCCCTCGGGATTCAGGACTGCCTATCTCTAATAGTCACAACATTTTTTAATGAAAGATCTTTGCAAATATTTCCGGAAACCTCTGACACTCAAGAAAACTTGACTTGGTATTTCAAACTAGATATGCATGGTTTTTAAAACTTTCCTTTCTGCCGTATTTTCTCTATCGTTGACTGGTTTGACTGGGATTGAGTTCAAATTATAAATTAAATCCATATGCTAGGCATCAAACAAGGGTTCTGAAATGCAAAATTTCATTTGTGATTCCCTGCTAGAAACAAAAAAGAAGACGCTATGATATCTGGGGACTTCAGATGGCCCAGCAGTCTTGACTTTTCCTCCAGTTCTCCTGGAAGAGATGAGGAGAAATCCGACCAGTCTCTGCACAGCTACCGGTAAGCGAACGAATGGAGGAGTCTAGACTTACTGACTGCCTTCCCCTGAGCCAGCAACTGTGCACAGCACTGTCATAGACATTGTTGACACAAATAATCAATAGTCAATCTACAAGTCAAAATTGAGGTGAGTTTATTCTAAGCCAGCTTTGAGGACTGTAGCCTGGGGTCTGCCTTCTTCAGGGAAGGAAGGAAGGGCATCAAAGAAGTGGGGTGTACAGAGTGGTTCTATACCATCTTGGAACAAAGTGCATACGCCACGTAGGCAGGAGTGTCTGTTTTACTACTGTCAGGAGATGCTTAGCTGGCACAGCAGGTCGGTGGTCACAAGGCGAGCACAGCAGGTCAGTAATTCATCCTTAGTTCCCAGGAAGAGATGCTTATCCTTAAAGAAATGCGGATATGGGGGGAAACTGCATCCCTATCTTTAGGGGCATCATTCTTGTCTTTGGGGCGTAGTAAACATTGAAAGCAGATGTACAATGCACCCTCAGCAGGCCACGTCAGGCCCTTTTGGAAAAACAAGGTCAGACTGAATTAGGTTTACACCAAATGGCTTCCTCATATACTCCAATATATCCCATTGCTTTTCATTTATTTATCAACATCCTCCCACTGGTTCTCTGAACAAGGCAGATATTACCACTCCCATTTTACAGATGAGGAAACCAAGGCTGGGAGAGATTAGTTCACACACCTGGTACGTGGTACAGCTAGGATGAGAACGCTGATCTCGCCTGCTTTCCCAGAGAGCTCTCTCCCCATTTCATCTCACACTTTATTTCTTCTTCCTATCCCATCTCTTCCCCAGGGGACCAGGTGACTTTTCTTTTTGTCATCTGTTTGGAATCAGGAGCACCACACGGTGGCCATACTCTGGTCACAGGAGTGATGGAACCGCAGTAAAGGGCTGGGGAAGAAGCCTGGGGACGTTCTCAGTGTGCGCAGTGGGCTGTGCTGATGGTCAGGGGATCACTGATGCTCTATTTCGAAGCTGACTTGAATCTTTCAAATAATATGAAAGCCATAAATATCCGTGGGGGGAATTAAAACTAGTTATTTTCAGTAATTACAAATTATCTCACTCCATTTTATGCACGGATAGCTAAAAAGCCACCACCGGCTATAAAATCATTGGCTAATGAAAAGAACATCCTAAGGTTTTGATTTATTGTCCTTGCTATCAGAGACGACCACAGCCACCGTTACAAATGTGTAAACAACCTCGATGAAGGTTTAATGTGCTTTTCTCGTGAGCTTCCATTGTCTTTACCCACGAGCCGAAGCTTTGTGCTCCTGAGCATCGTGTAATTAAAATCCTTTCACTCAAAAGAGACACAGAGACAGTTATAGACTAATTTATGAAGGAAACAGGAAGGATCTTCTATTACTAGCAAGAGCGGTGGTAGGAATTTTGATTTAGGTGTGGACATTATTAATTGCCACTGTGACTTTGGAGGCGGACTTCTCAGATACCAGGCCTTCACTGGAGGCTGCGTCTGGGTGATAACAACAGAGGACGGTGAGCAGATCCAGCTTCCACCGCCCGCCTTCCTGCCTGAGGGAGCTCAGAGGCTGCCTGAGAGCACCGTACCGGGAGCTCAGAGTGAAGTGAGCCCACACAGGAAAGAGGGTGCTCTCACGCGCCCTGCCACCCGACCCCGGTCAGGGCACTCACAATAGACGGGTGCAAGTCCACTACCCCTTCCTACTCGAGAGCCGTTGTCTGTGGGATTGCTCAGCGATTACACGTAATGGCTCCCACATATTTTGAAAGCTCAAAACAAACAACAAAAACAACCACCCCAGGAGTCAATTACGTGTTTGATATTGTACCTCCAGGAAAGTGTTCCTGAAAATGAACATCACCATGCCAGGAAGAATCATTCTTTTTGTCCAGGTACTTTTACCTGCCACCTTATTAGGGCGGGAACTGGCTGGCCGAGGTGGCGAAGCTCAGCAACCTCAGCTGTACAGAGCGAATTACTGATGACCCACAACTCCTGAGACGAACCTTCAGTATTGGCTCTGCTGCTCTCCTAACTACGGCAAAACAGGTCAGCATAACGCAGACGTGTGGCGCTGCCGAAGGCAGTTTGTTCAGCCCAATGTCACCTAAGAAAATACTTGTGCCTTTGAAGAGTTTTCATTGTTAGTGATGGGTCCTGTTTTCCAAGAGTGAATGCAGTGGTCATTGATTCTGCCTTCCTAAGCTCTGAATCGCTGCCGAAGCCACCGCGCTCTCTGCTGCACACCCCACCAGGCCGACAGGCCTTGCAGCAAACTGACAGAGGCAGGGCCCGATGGAGCGGAATGGAAGGCACGCGTGTGCTCATCTTCCTGGAGTCTGGGCGGCTTGGTCACTCCTACCATTCCTCTCTTATACTGCCTCTGTGCCTCATCTCTAAGAGATGTGAGAATCTGTGAGAATCTCTAAGCTCATACAGCCCTTCCTTTGGTTCATAAATTCTAAATCAATAAGATTTCTCTTAGGAAGCAGACTTGTTAATACAATACACTTTTTAGAAAAATGCTTGAATACCACAGAATGATGAGAGGCTAAGAACACACGTTCCTTTTGCCTTATATAGTTCCAGATGAAAAGATAAAATTGGCTCCAGAGTAAGAGACTCACCATCCCCAGGAGAGGCATCGTTCTTCAATTACTTAAGAAGCAGTCACTTCTTCCAGCTACTCAGCATCTGAAATGACTGAGAACACAGAGCACTGGGCCGGCAGCTGACAGCCAGTCTGCACAAAGCAGCATTCAGGACTGTCTAGTCTTCCTACTTGACTTTATTTCCCCAATGCCTTTAGGACACAGGTCTGTAATCTACAGCGAATCATCCACGAAAGGAAAAAGTCAGCAGGAAGTCCTTGACTGAGGTGAACCTACAAACTGAGGGTCTGACCATGAGGAAAGCACTTGGAAGAAAGGGCGTCAGCCATGCTGTTCTTTAGGAAATGAGGACCGAGGTCAGACTCCAGGCTCTCTGGGGACAGGCTGAATGTCCAGCTACTTTTGGTTGGAAACCAGGCAAATTGGCAGGAGCGTACAGAAAATGGACTATTTGTGTCAATGAGAGTGCCTGGCTTTCAGAACTATTCATGTCACTTTCCACAATCCAGCTGAACAATTAATTAATTTACCTCCAACCCCTAGCAATCAAGACTACTTTTTGGTTCAAAAGAATTAAAGAATTGAAAAAGACCAAAGTGAAAATTGAAAAGTTCAACCACCTTTGAAAATTCAACTTTGATACTACAATGGAGTAGTTAGCCTGTGAAGAGAATCTCTAAGCTCATGACATTAATCAGATACCACATCTAAAAACTATAATCGTGAGGGTCCAAGCCAGCCCTTTCAATGGAAGCTTGTGTGCTTTCCTGACTTCTTAAACAGTGTGCTCCTCTCAGTGAGCAATTTCAATGTGGAGTCTAAAATTGGGGCCACTGATGCAGAGACGGTGGATGTCCAGGTCCATCAGCTGCGGAGCACTCGTCCAGAGGTGGAATGAGACCAAGAATCTTGACATGCTCACTGGAGTAGGACAGGCATGGAGGGAGAGAAGGTCTTGGCTTTGTCTCTTTCTCATGAAGATTGCATAAAGCATGAAAAGCTGCAGTGTCTCCTGGACAGTGGAATATTACTTGCTTTTTGCATAAATAATTGGTGAATTACAACCGAAGGAAGTAGCCTTTGTCTACGTAATTTTTGCATCCTTCAGAAAACCATATTTTCTGTTATCTGACAGGGTCTTTTGGCTTTTCAGCATCATTTATATTTTATACAGCACACAATAATATTATGGACACTCTCTTCTGGTTGGCTAGCTATGAGTGAGTTGCTTCATGGATCAAATGCAAAGGAACAATTAATATTATTTCTAGAATTCAGATAAGGCTGCTTCGGAGAAGATTCACTCCGAAGTTTTCAAGTGCTTTTTCAACATGATTGGAAGATGGCACATTTTTAGACATGAGACCAGATGCAGGTTTCCTCCAAACTTTCCATAATGCCTGACTTTCAAAGCCCTTCCTAAGTGGCCCCTGTCTACCTCTCTAGCTTTACTTCCTTCGTTCCCATCAACCCACCCTAGTTTTAAATATACCCAACTATTAATAGTTTCCCAAACACAATAAGCTATTTCAAATGGCTGTGCATTTGCCATGTGTGTTCTCTACCTGGGATGTCTCCCGACCGAAGGTTGTCTCCTGCTCACCCTTGGAGATTCGTTCTAGGCATCGCCTCCTGCTGCAGGCTCCTGTGACCCTCCCGGGCTGATCCAGGCATCTTGCTTAGAGGCTGCCAAAGCAGCCATCTTTACATTTGTCATCTGCCATGTTTGCTTACCTATCTGTCTGCCTAAAACGTGAGCTCCCTGAGGGCACTCATTCTGTCCTTCTATGCCAATGCTGCCCAATGGAAATATGGAGCTACATACTCAGGCTGCTCACCTCCCCGACCCTCTCAGCTTCTCTGTGTCTGCTGTTCCTCAGCTCCCCTAACATTGCAGAGCTAGGGGCCAGAGTTCAAACGGAGTCCCCCAGCCACACGTCTAAACACTTGACATTATAAATCACGTCAGCGAACTGTTAAATAAAATATGTTCATTCCTGCTCCATTGACAAACACGTATTGAAAATACAAAAATTCAAAAGATAGTGTAAAGCTGTGGTTTTTATACATTCTGTTAATGGGCCAGTGATATTTAGAAGAGTAATAAAATTAAACAATAGATGATTGATACACTTACTTATTTAAAATATAAATGTTATTTTTCTTGCAGATATTCTAGTTATTATAATCAACGTTTTCACATAATTTGTGTTCTAGCGACAGTAGTGATTGAACAGAGGAGCCAGCAAACTTTTCTGTAGAAGACAAATAGTAACTCTTTTCAGCACTGTGGGCCTTGGAAACTCTGGAGCCACCGTCCTCTGCCGCTGGAGTGGGAAAGCAGCCGCAGCAGCACGTGACCCACGAGTGAGGCTGGGTCACAAGAAAACTTCCTTTATGGACATTACAATCAGAATTTCATGTTATTTTCACTTGCCACAATATTATTGTCCTTTTGATTTTTTCCCAGCTATTTCAAAATGTACAAAAAGAGTCTTAGCAGGCAGACTGTATAAAAACAGGGCCGATTTGGTCTGTAGGACATAAGCTGCCGACCCCTGATCTAATGATTGAAAAACAAAACACAATCCATATTAAAGTGTACCAAGTTTGAATGTATTATAAAAATATAAATTAAAGGAACGGTAAAAAGACAGAAATAAATCATTTCTCATGTCTTTTACAAAGTTATTTTTATTCTAAAATATGCAAAATTGCCTACTGAAATGAAAAGGCAAAATACACATTTCAATCAATGAATGTAAAAATTTTAAATCAAAATTATTTCAATAGTTCAGAAATTCTCAACTTCCGTTTCAGTCCCCATAATTCTCTGCTCCTTTTTAATGCCAGTGCCAAGCATGGTCCAGTTTCAGCTTCAATTTGAAATTAAAGGTCTTTAAGTCCCTTCTGTTCACTTCCCAGTTCTAATTAACAGTTTGTACACTTGAGAAATATAGCATGGCTTATTTTAAGACTAATTTTTTTCAGTGTCCTACTTAATTTGTACTCAGCCTGAGAAATTAGAGGTAACAGATTTAACTACTAAAAAACAGGTCTAAAAAGTGCTTAGGCATGCTGAACACTTCATATATCTTAGACCAATATGAATATCTCCATTTTGATTATCTATTCCAGTAAAATTCCAATACGTATGATTACCTTTTGCCATAAAGTTGTATCATGGAATATCCTGTGAGATGATGCCAATGGGAAAAGAAAACTTAACCAGGTAAATAATGATAATACATACACTATATTATTGCATTAGTTTGCAAAACACTTCCATACACACTATTTATTATAATTTTTAAAATTCTATGAGTAGGAAATGTGTTTATCCTTGAACTTTTTCTCCCCTTAGTACTTCTGGCTTCATCCAATTGATGGAATGCTCACATCTCAGCTTGGACATCCTTTCCTTCATGAAACCTTCCCGTCTCTATAAAAGTTCAATGCTCCGACCTCCATGTGACCAATACTCCGTGTAGGTATTTATCTGATTAAACTTACCCAGCTGTTGGCAAGAGTTGCCTCACATCTGCAGACTGTGGCCTCTCTAAGGATTAAGATTGCAATCATATTCACCTTTGGATCTTCAGAAGGCAGTATGATGTACAGAAAGCCACATTTGCTCAGGAAATACTATCACAACAGATATTTGTGAAGTGCCTTTGATGTTCCAGGTGTGGTTCTAGGTGCTGGAGATGCAGCAGGGAAGAAAACAGACAAAAGTCCCTGTCCCTGTGGAGCGTTCATCCTATGAGGGGAGCCAGACAATAGACAAGACAAGCCAGGAACGTGTGCAGTGTGTGGATGACTACAGTGCCAAGGAAAGAGTTGAGCAGAGATGGGCATAAGGAGTGTTGAGACAAGATTGCTTCACTGAGAAGGTGACGTGGAAGTAAAGATTTAAGGAAGAAAGGAAGTGACCACAAGAGTAACTGGGGGAAAGAAGGAGGGAGCGTGCTTGCCACGTTGAGGCCGGTGCAGCTGGATGAGTGAGCAAGCGAGAAGCAGTGAGAGTGGAGTCAGAGGGGAGACGGGGAGCCAGATCCACAGGCTCGAAGGCTATTGAAAGACGTGATCTTTACTCAAGTGAAATCCAGTAGAGGGTTCTAAGCAGAGTAGTGGTGCACTCAATGTAGGTTTCAGCAAGATCGCATTCATTAAAAGTCCATACACGTGGAAAAACTGACGCACGAAGAAGAAAGTATTTTGTCTAAAGACGTACAGTTAGTACTTGGAAAATATGGGGCCAGAACTCAGCCTAAGTTTCTATCCTAAGTTTGACTCTTTTTCCAAAGTTGTTCACCCAGGGACAGTTCTCAGGAGTATGAATATGGTTGAAAAGAGTGATTTTGTTTCCCTGTAAATTGCTTATTGATTACGTCTAGGGCAAGTTGATTACTCGCAAGAAAAATAAAAAGAGATCAATCAATCCTAATGTTTAACTGGATAACCCCAATTCTCTACATATCTTGAATATTTAAAATGTGCCTGTGTTTGTCATTGACCAGACAATACATGTGGATGTGAGAATCAATTGTTCACGTTTCATCTGGCTACCCTTGGGTTCATTATGGACCAAAACGGTCTCTTTGAGTTTATTTATATTCATGACCAGTATCACTTGGGGGCAGTCATCCATGAATTTGAAAGCTACAACGGCGTTCTTTTCTTTAAAAATCTTCTACATATATTTGTACATAAATAATATCAAACAAATTTGTTTGATTCCCCGACCCCCAACATTTGGCTCCTTAGCTACAGATAATCAATCTGATGTTATATATACAAAGCATTGAACCCTTATCTCCCTGAAATACTAAATCTCTGTTCTTGAAATGAGAAAGAATATCCACTTGTACAGCTGACCAATGGTACACAACACAGGTACTACCAGTATTACAATATTGCTAAATTGCCATTATTGAAATAAAGTTCCTGAAAAGCACATTTATATTATTTATCATTTCATTGGCAAAAGGATATCATGGATGGTGTTTAAATAAAATATTGAAATAAATAAAAATGATGCCAGACTAGAGATTTTAACAGAGGAAGAGCAGCAAATATTTTATAGGTTTTCATTGAAGACAATGGATTAAAACATTTGAAAATTAATTGTGATTGATATCAATTTTTTAAAAATTCCAGCTTTATTGCGGTATAACTGACATATAAGATAGTAAGATATTTAAAGTGTACATCGTGGTGACTTGATATACATATTCACTGTGAAAGGATTCCTCTCATCTAGTTAATTAACACATCCATCACCTCACATACTTATTTATTCATTTTTTTGGTGAGAACATTTAAGTCCTTCTCTCTCAGCAAACTTCAACCATACAACACAGTGTTATCTACTACAGTCACCATGTTTCACATCAGATGCTGAGACCGTGCTCATCTCACAGCTGAAAGTTTGTACCCTTTGACCAGCCTCTCCCTACGTCCCCCCGCCACCAGCCCTTGGCAACCACTTTTCTACTCTCTCTTTCTATGAGTTTGCCTTTTTCTTTCTTGAGATTCCACATGTAAGTGATACCATGCAGTATTTGTCTTTCTCTGTCTAGCTTATTTCACTTAGCATAACACCCTCAAGGTCCATCTGTGTTGTTGCAAATGGCAGGATTTTCTTCTCCCTCATGGCTGAATAATTTCCATTGTGTATGTAAATATACCACGTCTTCTTTATGTGTTCATCCATCGATGGACATTTAAGTTGTCTCTATACTTTGGCTGTTGTGAATAATGCTGCAGTGAACACGGAAGTGCAGACATCTCTTTGATACCTTGTTTTCATTTCCCTTGGATGTATGCCCAGAAGTAGAATTGCTGGATTATGCGGTAGTTCTATTTTTAATTTTTTGAGGAATCTCCATACTGTTTTCCACAGTGGCTGCATCAATTTATACTCCCATCAACAGTGCACAAGGGTTCCCTTTTCTCTATCCTTTCACCAACATTTACCTCTTGTCTTTTTAATGACAACCATTCTAACAGGTGCAAAGTGATATCTCATTGTGGTTTTGATTTGCATTTCCCTGATGATTGATGATGTTGACCACCGTTTCATGTGCCTGTTAAGCATGTGTATGCCTTCTTTTGAAAAAAAAAAATGGCTATTCAGTCCCTCTGCCAACTGTTTAATCAGATTGTTTGGGGTTTTACTGCTACTGAGTCGTAATATGATTACTTTATATATTTTGGATATTAACTTCTTATCAGATATATGATTTGCAAATATTTTCTCCACTCAGTGAGTTACCTTTTCCTTTTGTGGGCGATTTCCTTTGCTGTGCAAAGCTTTTTAGTTTGATGTAGTCCCACTTGTTTATTTTTGCTTTTGTTGCCTTTGCTTTTGGTGTCAAATCCAAAAAAATCAATCACCAAGACCAATGTCAAGGAGATTACCCTCCAATGTCTTCCTCTGGGAGTTTTATGTCTTACGGTCACATCTTTAGTCCATTTTGAGTTGATTTTTGTGTATGTGGTAAGATAGGAGTCCAGTTTCATTCTTTCCCATGTGACTGTCCAGTTTCCCAATACCAATCATTGAAGAGACTATCCTTTCCCCGTTGTATATTCTTGTCTCCTTTGTCATAAATTAATTGACCATATATGCATGCATTTACTTCTGGGCTCTCTATTCTGTTCCATTGATCTATGTGTCCATTTTTATGCCAATACCACACTATTTTGATGTCTATAGCTTTGTAATATACTTTGAAAGCAGGAAATGTGATGCTTCCAGCTTTGCTCTTCTTTCTTGAGATTGCTTTGGCTATTTGGGGTCTTTCGAATTTCCATACAAATTTTAGGATTGTTTTTTCTATTTCTTTGAAAAATGGCCATTGGAATTTTGATAAGGATTGCATTAAATCTGTATATTTCTTTAGGTAGTCTGGACATTTTAGCAATAGTAATTCTTCCAATGCATGAGTATCTTTCCATTTATTTGTGCCATCTTCAATTTCTTTCATCAATTCTTATAGTTTTCCTCCGAAGTTAAATTTATTTCTAGGTATTTTATTATTTTTGATGAAATTGTAAATGAGATTATTTTCTTAATTTCTCCTTCAGATAGCTCATTGTTAATATACAGAAATACAGAAATTTTTGTATATTGATTTTATATCCTGCAACTTTACCAAATTTGTTTATTAGTTCTAACAATGTTTTGGAGGAGTCTTTAGGGTTTTCTACGTATAATATTATGTCATATGCAAATAGAGACACTTTTACTTCTTTCTTTCTGATTTTATTTCTTTTTCTTGTCTAATTGCTCTGGCTAGAACTTCCAGTACTATGTTAAATAAAAATGGTGAGAGTGGGCATCCTTGTCTTGTTCCTGACCTTAGAGGAAAAGGTTTCAGCTTTTCACCAATGAGTATGATGTTAGCTGTGGGCTTGTCATATATGGCCTTTATTATGTTGAGTTATAGTCCCACTCTACCCAGTTTGTTGAGAGTTTTTATTGCGAATAGTTGCTGAATTTTGTCAAAGGTTTTTTCTGCATCTATTGAGATAATCTTGAAATTTTTGTCCTTCATTTCGTTAATGAGGTATATATCATTGATTGATTTGAAAATGTTGAACAATCTTTGCATCTCTAGAATAAATCCCACTTGATCATAGTGTGTGATCCTTTTAATGCATTATTGAATTTGATTTGCTAATATTTTATTGAGGATTTTTGCATCTATGTTCATCAGGGATATTGGCCTCTAATTTTCTTGTAGTATCTTTGGTTTTGGTATCGGGATAATGCAGGCCTCATAAAATGGGTTTGGAAGTGTTCCCTCTTCTCTAGATTTTGGAAGAGTTTAAGAAGTATTGGTATTAATTCTTCTTTAAATGTTTGGAGGAATTCACTGGTGAAGCCATCTGGTCCTGAAATTTTGTTTGTTGAGGGTTTTTTTACTATTGATTCAATGTCCTTACTAGTAATTGATCTGTTCATATTTTCTGTTCCTTCATAATTCAGTCTTGGTATGTTGTATGTTTCTAGGAATTTATCCATTTCTTCTAGGTTGTCTAATGTGTTGGTGTGCAACTGTTCATAGTAGCTATCATTAAATTTTTGAAGCCAGAAAAAGAGCACCTATTTTTCAGATAAAAATTCAAAATTCCAGAGAAGAGCCCTCCACTATGGCTCAGGGTGAGGCAATGACTTGACCCAGATGCTGTTACTCCTCTTCTATTGCTTGTCTAAAAGCACTAGGCACTCAACTGAAGCCTTAGTAGGATTTTATCAGCTGCAGAACAGTAGTAGAACTGACTGACTTACGTAAAGCTCGGAGGTTACAAAGTGCAATCATCTCATCATCTCATTTGTTGACATATCAATTTGTACTCAACAATCTACCTATTAACGTAATTAACAGTTTGTGTCTAAACATGCCTCTCCAGGCTTAGCCATTCACTGACTCTCCAGATCCATCTCTCCCAGGCCCCACTGGATTTAAAGCTAACTGTTATCTGGTAAAAGCCGAGCTACATTGTCTCCCCACCCACCTCTCCCACCATGCCAAATGATCTAAGGGTTGTCAGACGTGTGGATAGCATGGATCAGCAACATTTCAGAAGACAAGTTTTGTTGTTGTTGTTAGGTACAAAGACTACCTCATAGAGTTGCCCATTTTTTATTTCATCAAGTAATAAAACTTTCAAAAGTTCCCATTTCTAGAATCACCATTTTATTCTGTGGTTTTCACTGGGTCAGTGACTTGTTCAAAGTTAGCCAGTATGGGGCTCTTCAGGACCTCAGCCTTGGTCTTCTGACTCCTAGGCCAGTGCTAAGAATTTTAGTTTAGTTCTAAAAAAAAAAAGCCATAGTGCAGGTAATCAAAAATCACCATGATTCAATATCTGAAAGAAGAGAATAAATATAATAGGGCTTGACTGGTGAGGGAGAGGTGCTTAGTCAAGGAAAAGAGAGAGGCAATATCCTTTGGTAACCCAAAACCATCTGTGAAAGGGCCACTGGGTAAGCCAACAATTGGAAATCCATGAAAAATTATAGAAGACATGACAAACATAAGGAGGTGCTTGAAGAAGATCATTGTATCAGGAGCACTTAAGAAGTGGAGAGGCTGATCAAAGGAGTTGGAAGGACTCAAGATAGCAAAAAAGGGGAGATGCTGGAGACATTGGTTAGAATGACTCCTGGTAAGACCAGGAATTAGACAAGCACCAGAAAGTCAGAATAGAAATGAAGAGAGATGTCTGAAAAATGTAGGGACGGTGGTAACATGCTGTTTTACACACAAGTCAACACAGGCACCAAAACACCAGTGAGCACGCACAAACACCAGTGAGCACGCACAAACACCAGTGAGCACGCACAAACACCAGTGAGCACTCACAATGCTACTGAAGCATTGAGTTTCAATGCCATTAATTTGGCAATTAATCATATGCTATCTTGCGACACTCTCTATATTGTTGCTTGAACAGTTATTATCTCTTGCATTATTTGACTTTTTATCTGATTATGTCTTCCCTCCTCAGGATGTTCTGAGGTGAGGACGTTATAGGTAAAGCCAGCTGGGGGACAAAAGTCTCACAATTCTGTGTGAAAGAAAAAAGCTTTCTGATTTGTGGACAAATTTTATCTGGAATATTCAAGATAGCCTGGATGTCCCAACTGTATACAGATTATACAAGCAAAGTGTCTGGTACGCACGCACGTATCTGTTATTTGACCGACAGTGAGGCGATGTTAAAGTAAATTACAACAAGTCACGAGCTACAGCATACGGGTCATAAAGCTTCACTAGAGGTGACAATTTCTGGCTGAGAGTAGGAGTGACCATTAGAAGAGTGTTCACAGGAGGCTACAGAAATGTCCCCTGGAAGATTTTAACGTGGTGACTTGAGGTGGTTCTGGCATGGGAGAGAAGGGTCCCCAAATGCCAGGCTGTGGACCACTCCTTGTCTGTACTACATTTTCACAGGTCTCCAGTGAAATGGGAAAAACCAGACAAAGGCAGTGTAATAGATCAAGACGTGGGTTCCCAGAGGGCACAGTGCTATAGAATTGCTAGATATTCTTTTTTTGAGAAGGACTTTTCATTCTGTATTCCAAGATTTTGTCATCTCCAGATTTGGGGGGAACTAAAATATTTTTTAATGAAATCATGATGACAGTAGAAATTGATATTTTTAAAATATCATTACTTGTTAAATAAAAACTAGCATTCCTTTGATGCAAACTTTTCTCCCCTCTCAAAAAATGTCTTTTTACACGTTGCTGTCCCATGCAATGTACAGGTGGGGCAACCCCCAGGTTAGTGGGCGGGGAGACAATGTTGCTCACCTTTCGATGGATGATTCTCAACTTTAAACCAGTGGGGTGTCAGCAAATAGGTAAGCCTGAAGAGGCAATGTCTACACATAAATTATTAGTAATATTAATAGGCAATGGCTATTGAATACTTACTCTATACCACTACATGAGGTGGATATTACCAGCAACTCATTTTCACAGATGAGGAAACTGAGCGGTAGGGAGATTTAGTAACTTGATCAAGGACCCAAACTGGCAAGTGGGGACACTAGGGTTTGAACTCAGGCTTGCATGAACTCAGTGCCCGGGTTCTTACTCACTGTGCTATTCTGACTTTCATTAATGTTTAGGTGGTTGTTGAAACCCCTGAGTACAGAAAAGCCCGCCAAGAGAACCAATGTGGAGGGATAAGTTAGAGACTAAGAGAGGGGGTCCTTGGCCAAGAGTAGGGGTGAGAGCAAGACACGATGAAAACCCGCTCCATCCGACAGAGGTAGCCAAAGCACAGGCACTCTTGCTTTGTGCCAAGCTGAGGTCACTGGCGGCGAGCGGGATGAGATGTTGATGGAGCTGTTTGTCTGGAAGCCATACTGGAAAGAAGAGAGGGCTACTGATTCAATCAAATCACACAACTGGATTCCAATGGATGGCTCTAGATCAGAGCAACCAGCCAAACAAGTCGAAGCAGTACATAGAAACGAAATTAAAGCAAAAAGACCCATTCTCAGATTTAGGATTATCACAGAATATATTGTTTATTAATTCAACAAAAGTTGTAAGTGCTTGCCATCTGCCAAGCGCTGTTCTAGACACTGTCCTAGATAGACACCAGAGTACAACAGTGAACGGGTAGACAGGTTCCCTGCCCTCATAGACCTTACTTTCTGGTGTGGAGGAAGGACAATAACCAATAAATATAGACAATATGAGAAAGTGGTCAAGATAAAAGGATAGACAGTATAGAGTGGGTGCTATTTTAGACACTTGGTGGTGATATGCATACAGCCCAGCACTCAACTCCCACTCTCAGGAAATTCAGTACATCTCAATGTACCACCCCATAACAGAGCAACATCATGGAATAACCTGTGACATACAGCTTCTGTTACAGAGTGTTCTAAAAGTAGAATATCCATCTACAGAGCAATATCACTACAAACAGACCAATATGATTATACTTTACATCAGAAGACAGTCCTGTCAAACCCGCCATCTCTCAAGTACCCACCCCAGTCCTCTCCCTTCGGGTGTGGAGAGGGTAATAGATTCAGCACGATACGGGTGTGCTCTACAGCGCCACTGCCAGGCTTGATTGAACCCGGCTTGACTCTTGCCATGAGACTAAATGCCAGATTTAAGAGTCAGTGTGTGGAGGAGGCCTTAACTCTAAGCCGATGAGGTGATTCATTTTGCACTGAAACAGTCTTAAAATATTATCAACAAACCACGAACGCCCAAGGGAATGAATGCACTTGCCCCCAACACGCCAATCCTGTGCATACATGTGCTGTGGCTACAAAAGTATCTGATGATCATGAATCTATCTAAGCACTATCTCAATTCCATTCCACCCTGGAGGGAAAGGGCCCCCCAAACCCCTGGATGATCCGGGGATTAATTAGTCAAGTGGAGGACTTATGGTGAGGTTTCAACTCACGAGTCACTTCCACATCACTCTGCCCAATTCTTTGCACTAGGTATATCCCTCATTTCCGCTGCCCAAATTGCAGAGGTGACATTCAGTTTCTTTCCATTCCACACCACAAGGATTTTCACATCTCTGGCAGTAGAACTGAGGAAATATTGCCTCTGGGAAAGCCACAGAGAGAATATTATAAATATTTTCTGCTGTAGATTCATTCAAGAAATGTCCATGGAGCACCCGCTACGTGCGAGACACAAAGTCCTAAAGACAGGATCTTCTCCTTCGCGGTGCAAAGGACAGAAGCAAAGATTCCTTTCTCTGTGAGTCCTGATCACATTGCCATTGATCACTGATATGCTGCTTTAACTCCTATCCCAATAGTTCTAGGCCACAGAGTCCTTTGTGAAAAATCAGAAAATATTTTTACTGAGTGTCTACTGTGCGCTCAACTTCTAAAAGTAACATTCCCAAAGATTATGTTTTATTGACCATTTAGAAGGCCTCCCAGCTTCGCTAAGTTGCAGTTCTTATCTTAAGATCAATGGAAAGCAGTCAGAGTGCTGACAGCAAGATGTGCTTTCAACAGAAAACAGCAAAGCGTGTTCTTCCTTTGGAAAGCCCCCAAATTCTGTTTTAAACTGTTATTGGAACCAGCAACATGCAAAATAGGCATGCAACATTGTGAGAAAAATACAGAGGCAAAGCTGGCTATTTTTAAGTTAATTTGTCCAAAGAAATTCTTAGTTTCCATTCAATGAAAGTTGAAGAGTTTCTATTTTCCTATTTTGAATCAGGTGTGTTCTGATTTCCTATTTTATTCTCCCCCAGGCACGCAGTAAAAATGGGACTCATTATCAATATCAAAAATGATACTTTATTTTTCTGGCATAATAAGGTAAACACCACCAAACAATGGCCTTCTACAGGACAATGTCATTTTGCAATCCCAAACACCAGCTTTGGAATGAGTTGGTGTTGCCTGACCAAACGTTAGGGTCTATGGACTGGACATACCAGGGATTGTCCTGTTTTTAGATTTAGACAAAAGCAGTGGTTTGGAGTGATTGGGCTAGCGGTGTTTGGTTAGGGCTCTCACAAAGCTCAGATAATGAAGCCTGATGATTCCACCTGCCACGGCCCGCCAGATGGCTGCCTGCACGGACGTGTCTCTGTCCGGTAGGGAGCAGCAGTCAGCGCTGTCATATTTACTCCATATTTCATTACTGGACAACCCTCGAGGGCCTAGCATCCTCTGGGCTCATTACTATCGCATTACCAGCTTTCAAACCAACGTAGCCATGCTGTGCTCAGTCATCACCCCTTTCCACATTGCACTCTGCGCTTCGTGAAAGAGGCAATTTTGCTTACTATCGAAATACAAGGTCCTTGATTATTTTTTACTTTCTTACATGTCACATAAGACTATTATTTATTAAAGCGATTTACTTACTTATTAGGGCAATTTTTAAAATCTCTTTATTCTCCTCCTTTCACTTTTTAATGAATATAATTCTATTGTGGCTATTTATTTTCCCTGTCAACCTCCCCTCAACCAGACCTCGGTCATCCCAACTTAAGGTAGGAAAAGCAAGCATGAGTTTATTTCACAAGAGTTCTAATTGGGAGCATTTGCAAGTAGGAAACTGAGATGGGGGCGAGGCACACGGGTGAGTAGTGAGTGTTACAGAGGCTCCTCCCACCATGCTTCTGTCTGTGCGATGGTCTCCGGAAGGGCCCACTCGCCCTGCTCCAGGCGAAGGGGCTGGGCGTCCCCCACGGTGGGGAGGCAGAAGTGGTACTGGGGAGCGTTCTGTCAGAGGGCTCAGCCCGCAGGGTCACTGGTGGAGAGCGAGCAGTCTGGAGAGGGCGAAAGACAGGCAAAAGCAGAGGGTCAACGCCCCGCCAGCTGAGGCGCATAGGAGCTCAGGGTAGGAATGACAGGCTCATGGTCAGAGGTGCAAATCCTGAGCTTTATTCTACGAGAGAGAGCTTTTCCCGGACCTGCCTAGTTTTCCTGTGGGCAGCCGTGATGAAGTGGAAAGGGAATAGTTACTTCAAAATGGTACACACAGGAATACTTTCCACGTAATTCTCAGATCATCTACAAGGCTAGTTTTGGTTTCAGGGGGAGGAAAAGCAGTTCTTGGTAAAATGGAACTAATCATAAATCATATTATGAAAGCTCTGCCTTGTTACTGAATCTTGGCTCTATTGGGCAACTTTAATAGTCCAAACGCTTGAGAATTGGGAAATGCAATGATAACAAGCAGCTGTCTCTGTATGCTGTACAGAGTCCTTCAGAGAAGCTCACTGGCTGCCTCCTCTTTCACAGCAAAGACTAGAAAATTCTTCACCATCCTCTTCAGGAAAATTTGAAGGTGGGGAAACACATTTAAAGAATGAATAAAACAGTCCATTTTATCTCCTGGGTCCTTAGACATATGATAATTAAAAATCATCTTCAGGCCAGCCCAGTGGCCTAATGGTTAAGTTCAGTGCGCTCTGCTTCAGTGGCCTGGGTTCAGCTCCTGGTGCAAACCTACACCGCCCTGTTAGCGGCCATGCTGTGCTGGCAGCCCACATACTAAAAGATAGAGGAAGATTGGCATAGATGTTAGCTCAGGGCCAAAAAAATCCAAAAAATCATCTTCATTGTTAACTAATCCTCATACATACTTAATGACTGATAAATATATCATTGTGAAAATAGGAGAAATGGGATTATTGATGAAAATTCAGCAACACACAAAAATCTCTTCCCGTTCCTTCCCTGCTCTTCTTTCTCTCTTTTTCCATTTGTCTTCCTCTTCTTTGAATGGAGGAAGTTGCTGATGTTTATAAGAAGGTGGAGGGAAGGAAAAAAGAAAGGAGGGAAGGAGGGAGAGGGGACCACCATCCAGAAAAGCCAAATTGCAGGAGACGCTAACATCTGAGAGAATGAGACTTTCCCATCCTGTTTCGGGTTTCTAGTTCAGTTTAGCTACGAAACTCAAGATAGGAGGATGATCTGGTACCTTCTCTGTGTGATCTAGTCATAGGACTTCACGTACCATCTGTATGCCAAGAACTCGCAAGTATATACATATATCTCTAGCTCATACTTCTCTCCCAAACTCCAGCTATAACCCAGATCTCCACTGATATCTAATATCTATCCCACATTCAACACGTGCTGATCTTCTCTCCCCAAATCTGTTACATCCATGCCCTCCGCTAACTCATTTGATGGGAATTCCAACCTTTCAGCTCCTCAGGCCAAAAATAAACGGAGTACCATTTTGGAATACCTAAAATAGTATTAATTTTGAATATTTTTTTTCTTAAATCACAACCCACGTCTAAACTCTTAGAGAATCATGTTGGATCTACCTTAAAAATATATCCAGAACCCACCTTTTCTCACCTCCACTGTTAATGCGGTGGTCTTTGCCACCGTCATCGCTCTCCTGGATTACTACCACAGATCCCTTGCAGTCCCATCGCCCCTACAATCTATTCTCAAAACACTTGCAAGAGAGATCCTTCTGAAACGGAAGTCAGGCCAAGCAACGCCTCTACTCAAAACCCTGCAGTGGTTTCCATCTCCCTCAGAGTTAAAACAGATTCTTTTTAATGGTTTACATGCTCCCATGTGAGCTCATTCCCCACCCCCAATTACTGTTACGATCTTGTCTCACACTCCCTTGCTCTCTCTGCTCCAGGCAATCAGTCCTCATAGCTCGTGGCATGCTTCTACCTCAGGACCTTTGCACTGTCTGTATCCTCTTCTTGGAGTACTTTTTCTCCAGATAGCTTCATGACCTAATCCTCTCAACTCTATCAAATAAACGTCACCTTTTCTAAAAACGAATCATTTAAATAGCAACTCTACCCACCTCTAGCACTTCCTTATTTCACCTTACTTTTTCTTTTTTCCGTATTATTCTTCACTTTCTAACATACCATGTAATTTACTTATTTATTATATTTTTATTTATTATTTATTATATTTATGGTTTATTATTTGTCTCCACTAGCCGGACTGTAAATTCTGTGAGGACAGGAATTTCTGTTTTTTCGCTGTTTTATTCCAAGTGTCAAGAATGGTGCCTGGCACATAGTCCAGCTCAAATTTTGAATAAATAAAGGTGAAAATAAGCCAGTTGTTCTCTGAGGAGAATCGAGAATTCCACAGCAGACACCTGGCACTGCGGAGCCGCTGATGGAGAGCTTCTTGCTTCTTGACAGCAGAGACCAAGGCCTTTACCTCTGAACCACCGGCATTGTGCGCCACATCCCGATTTAAAAACAAGTGGTCAGTGATGATTGTGGAATAAAGTTTGGCTCCATCAGTGGTAGGAAGCTATGATGCCCTTGAGAAGAAAGGCCCAAGGCAGAAAACATTTATGAGAAGACAAGTCTGTCAACCTCCTGCAACCAAGAATGAGGAGAAAGCACGTGCCTCACTAAGACTGCGACCATCTCCAGGTGAATCGGAAGGAGCTCGGCCTTCTTTTGATGGCCTGGTCTAGATGCGCTTTTATCACAGCTTGTCGTAGCTCCAAACCTAAGCCACAAACTCTGCACTCTGAATGACTCCATTTATACAACACTTTGGAAGAGTCAACACTGCGGACGCAGAGAGCGGCTCTGTGACGCCAGGGGTTAGGATAAAGGAAGGATCTGACTACAAAGGGCACCAGAAGTGGTCTGCTTTATGCTCGCAGAGGTGTGCACAGACCTCTGCCGGTGAGCGCCGCTGCATTAAAGTTTTTAAATGGCACCCCCATTTCCAAGATATCGTGGACGCTCTACTGAAATCCAAGTGGTAAGGCTCCATGCTCACAAATTTGAGAGAAAGTAGGAGCTTAATGGCCCCTGGGCTTCCTACGATGTTTGCACCGAGCATCTTTAGACAAGCAGGGAGGGCTCCCCCGGTCCAGATATCTACGTTTGCCCAGTCAGGCACTATGTGGCAGTGAAAAGTTCTGGGTGCGTGTTTACTCTCAGGTGTCCTTTATGAAACCTCTCCTGGCCTGGCTTCCCGGCATTTGTGCTGTCAGCTACCAAACAAGGAGCGTACGCAAAAGCCACACCTACGGGTCTTTGTTGGCACAACAAGCTCGCCTCCTCACGGGCCGGATGACTTGTTCTCTTACAAGAGGACAGATTTTCCTAGCGTCACATCCAGCCCTTTGATTATTGGGTTGAAGAATCAGCTTCTTTCTGACTTTCACTATCCCTACCCCACCCCCGCCTCGCGCTTTTGCTCTGCCCTAATTCCCTGTTCATGTGATGTATGATTCATTTTTAAATAAACTCTATCTTAGAAATTTTAGTTATCATATTAATTATTTTGATAATACCTCATCTTTAACGTGCATTTTGTAGTTTACCATACACTTTTATCTCTGTGGCAACTTTTAATTTTTATAGCAATCAATTAAGTTGACAGGCAGATAGTGTCATTTCCATTTTAAAAATAAAGACACAGAGATTCAAAGCGGTTGAGTCCCTTTCTCAAGGTCCCGTGACCCAGCAGCGGGAGGGCAAGACTAGATTCTTAGTAATGTAAGCAATCAGTAATCCTCATTTCTCTTATGAAAAAGGAATTCTCGCACCATTTTATGCGGCTCTGAAGTCTATCACACACGGTCATGTTCTTGTTCACCCGGTCCTTGAAAAGATCGTGAGCACTCGGTGACATAGACGGCTGCCTCGGGCGTCGCGTGGCACTCCAGCGCACCTCTGCTCGCCAGGCGCGCTGCCTCCCTGCTGCCTCTGCCAGGGCCTCATCGGCGCCGTGGGGCTCCCAGGCCCTTCACAGCTCGCCTGCCCTCTGCGCTGCCTTGTGCACCTTTCACAGATTGCGCAATTTTAAGTCTACTTGACAAACCGACTATGCTCCGTCTGGTTTTTAGGCGCCTGGTTTGGCACGTGTCTGTGACGCTCTGTCAAGTGTTTGCTTGGGAAGAGTAAAAGCCAACAGAGTCCTCACTGAAGCGGTCTCAGTACTAACAGGGGCTCCTTCGGGGAAGGGCAGACTGTGCTAGTGCCTGGGGTCTCCTGCTGCCCCGTGGAGGCCCCGCGGTGCAGGGAGGCAGCCCCTGTCACAGGCGGGTCTCCCAGGCGGTGGCCATGGCGCTGACCTCAGGCCACGCTCCCACTCACACCACAGCTGCTCCTTGCCACCTACCAATCACACTGCGCAGTCTGGCCTCTGTACAGGCTGTTCTCTCTGCCTGGATTGCCTTTCTTTCCTGCTGGTCCTGGGGGCTTGCTAGACACCTCCATCTGCCTTTGGGGGGCACCAGAGGCGGGACCTACTATCCTAGATGCTGGGTATAAGAAGAGACAGTGGAGCAGCCAGGAAGGTCCAGAGGAAATTTCCGGTCTGACCATGCCCCCTCCTCGGTCCTCCCTCTCTGGAGGCTCCGTGTTCGCCTTCATGGCCACTGTCGCTGGCTCCCGGTTTTGTACTGAATGAAGCCCCTCCTCACTCTGTCTTTTGGCTGCTATTCATGCACCAACCTTCCCCAGGCACCAGCGTCAGCCGTCCAAGTTTGGTTCGAATACCACCCTCCCACCCCAGCAGAAGCTTCCCCACTGCCTACCCCATGGGGGCTGAACCGCTGTCCACCTCATCTCGGGTGACCAGGGCACAGCAGCCCTCACAGCCCCCTCAGCTGCCTCCTCAGCCCGAGTACCTGTGGCCCTGCCGGAGCAAGACGGCAGGGTGGCGGCTGTGGCCTGGGTGCCTGCGTTCCCGCCGCGTCTCCAGGCTGGAACCTGGTGCTTGGTCAATCCTCAATGAGTGTCTCTTGTTTCAGTAAAGAAATACTATTTTATTCTTCTTAAGAGGGTTTTCTACATATTGATATAATAGAGAGGAAAAAAAACCCTCCGGTGAAGTGAAAATGCTGACTTCAAGAGGCCAGCCCCGTGGCCAAGTGGTTAACATTCTGCACTCCGCTTCAGCGGCCCCAGCTTTGTGGGTTTGGACCCCTGGTGTGGACCCACTCTACTCATCAGCCCTGCTGTGGAGGTGTCCCACATACAAAGTAGAGGAAGACTGCCACAGATGTTAGCTCAGGGCAAATCTTCCTCACCAAAAAAAAAAAAAAAAAAAAGCTGACTCCAAAAACAGGTTGAAGGAAGACTTTTGTTTCAGAAAACTCCCTGTCAGAGTTCATTCATAACCTTTGGTTAGATGTTTGAATCATCCGAGTTGACACAATAGTTTTCCCCTAAAACAATCTGTCCCAAAGTGCAGTGGCTCCTGTCCTTCCACTGATAAAACTCACCTGGTTCCACTGGAACTGGGTGTGTGTGTGTGGTGTTTGTGAATGCAGATTTTGTGCCAAAACCATTATTTGAAAAACACACCTCTCCCTAGAACTCTAATTACCATAAGCAATCTAAAACTATGTGCTCCAGCCCGCTCTGTGTTTTACACGAGGGCATCTGACGAGGCCTCGGCTGGTTCTGCACTGTCTCTTCCCAAATTGGGTTTTCTCAGCTTTGTTTTAATTAAAAAACCACCGCTGCTAGAGAGTGGAACATTATGAACACGAGCAATACTCAATTATAGGAAAGCCGTCTCTCCATCCTGAAACAAGCCTCTCTCTCTCCTTTAAATGCTCACTTTACAAATTTGTGTTAAAGGTGTTTTATCTTAAATTTGATCTAACCCACTTCAAATAATGGGAACGCAGTGAAATTATCAGAAAGGAACAGATAGAACCAGGTTGGTTGTTCAGATTTATGTTCCTTTAGATATTCAATTCGGTTTGAAAGAATTGAATCCATTTGCCACGTTCTCTTTGGGAGGCATTGTGAGAAGCATCATTTAGAACAGCTCTCGCCTGTGCAGGGCCTCCGCGAGCAGGAAGGGGCTCCGGGCGTGGGCGTCCGCGGTGACCAGCCTCTGCTAGTCTGCTGCCTCCGTGTGAATTGCTCCTTCAGACAGAAAGTTAAAATCTATAATGACTCAAAATTCTCCCAGGCCTGAACTACTCCTGGGGAGTAAATTAGGCATCTTTGAATGTTAACTCTTTCAGACCCTAAAACACATTCAAAAAAGTTGCTGATGGTTCAAGAGGCTTGATTCCACCCTCAAAGTTGTCTAACTAGCTAATGAGGAGTAGTTAAGCTCAGGATCTCTTCAGACTTTTTTCCATATTGAAATGCTTAATTCAAAGTCTAGCAAGAAAATCAAAATCTCTATCAGGTTTCTTTGCTTACTACTCTCAAGACAGAAGTAACGACAGGGACTTGCTAAATAGCGGATCAGCACCCTTCCAAACAAAACAAGCCTGGGCACTGAAGCCCCTCGGAGGGCATCCGCGGCCCCGACCGCGGGAAGGCAGGCCCGCTCGGCCGGCACGTGGGACGGCGGCACGCCGAGACTTTCCCGGGCCTTCAAGAACATACTCCAGGTGTGGCATAGGACCACACAATAAAATTCTCAACCCGAGCAGGGATTTTTCTGACGAACAGAACAGGACTTCGCTAAAGAATTTTGAAGCGAACTACTCCTCCCAATCTCTAAAATAATGCAGTGAAGAAAACAACTTCATGAAGCAGTAGTAAAAAAAGCAGTATCCTAACTCACTAGGATCTCCCTAAAGAAATTCTAAGTTAAATCGTCCAGCTCAAATCTATCCTCGTCGGGAGAAACACAGTAAAGTGGAAAAATGGAAGAGATTTCACAACAGGGAGGGGTGGGGGATGGGTGAGGGTGTGCCTGGGTGTTTGGAGGGTTACAGAGAGGGGAGCGGGGAAGAATCAGGACTATTAAGAGTAGGGAACGGAGAAACTCTTTGGCCAAGAAATTGAATCTAATTTTGAGTTCAGGATAAATACTGAGTACCAGAAGCGCAGTAGATGCTTATCAAGTTTCTATGTCATCTGAGAAAATTGATTTTCAGATTTCTGAGTACACAGCTATCTGATCTTATATAATGTCACCTTCCTGTGCACTAATGAGTAAGATAAATGTCCTCGGCCCGGCTGTTTCTGACACGGTAACAGTGCGGGGTCGGCGGGGGGGGAGGGTGTTCAATGCAAGAGAGACGCTTCGCTGAGATGCGTGTCATAATTTATGCCCTCTGACAGACTTCCAGGGTGCAAATTGTTAGGTTCCTTTTCGTCTTTTTAGAGGACTTGTTTAGTCTCTTTAAACTCTTCCCCAGTAAATTCGGGGGGGCGTGTGTGTAAAGTTTCTAGCCCGTGCTCTTCAGCCTGCATTGTTGTAATGCCTGCAGTGTGGGATGACTCCAGAGAGCTGTGGATGTGACCCGAAGCCCCCCTTTCCTATAAGCTGGCCACAACGGTGGCCGACCTGGCGGACTTGGCAAACGCTCTGTCAATAAACATGGCCAAAAGTTCCATCCATCCTTGGAGGCAATGGATCCAGCCTTGCCAGTCCATTTACACTTAAATATTAACAGGACAGAGAAGGCAAGGAATTCTGCCAATACAATCTATTTCTTTCTGTGGTTCCTTTCTTTTAATCACATCATGAAGAGTCAAAATAGAGTCTTATTGGCATTTTCGTAGCTAACGGAGTTCTAGTACTAGACGTGGAATAAACGCTACAAGTTCATTTCCTATAAATAGCCCTTATAATGGGCATGAAGATAGTTTTAATAAGTGCTAACCCTACCAGCTCTCTTAGCGTGGTCTCCCCGCACTCCGCCGGAGCTGGAAGAGAGGGTCACGGGGCGCGCTGCTTCTTCCGTTTAGTGTTGCATCACCACGAAGCCGTTTTACCCACACTCTTCCCTCGGAGGGCGCTCACTTTACGTTCCTCAAAGTGCCAATACGAAGATGCTATAGCAGGCTGGTTTATAAAAGTTAGAGCAGAAAATGAAGCTTTCTTCTTTCCTGAACTAGCCATTGAGAAATTCCGGACGCATCTTTCTGAAAGAGAATATGCACTGCCTCTTTCATAATATTCGGAGGAAAATCCCTATGAATTAATTCAGTGATAAATGCCACAGATACAGCCCCCAGATATACAGCACATGATATTTATAATTAAGATGCAGCAAGATCCTCCAACACGAAATTATTTTCTATGAAGAGCCAGAATTAGAATAACTTGTGTTAAAGATTGCACTAACTGGAGCACCAACCCATTTCCACCATTTATTTTCACTAAAAGCTGACTAAATTTCCTTTTTTAAAAGTAGTGATATTATGGAGTGAATCCAGTTGAAATAACATTTTTTTTAGTGTTGTAAGTCAGTGAGTAACAGAATTTTTCATTCAATTTTTTTGTTGTTCAGAAGTTCATGGGAAATGAAAACAAAAATTTAAAATAACTCTAGTGTTGGGGCTGGCCCCGTGGCCGAGTGGTTAAGTTCGCGCACTCCGTTGCAGGCGGACCAGTGTTTCGTTGGTTCGAATCCTGGGCGCTGACATGGCACTGCTCGTCGGACCACGCTGGGGCGGCGTCCCGCATGCCACGGCTGGAAGAACCCACAATGAAGAATACACAACTATGTACCGGGGGGCTTTGGGGAGAAAAAGGAAAAAATAAAAAATCTTTAAAAAAAAAATAAATAAAAAATAAAATAAAATAAAATAACTCTAGTGTTCACAGTTTTCGTAAAATGCAATCCACCAGGAAATGAAACGATTTATAACTTTCAGATTCTTTGTTAAACTAGTAAAAGATATCCTAAATTTAAATCAGTGAGAGGCCAATGAAATATTTACTGAATGTCCGCTTTGTGTACAGCACGTGGATGGTGGTGTGCGATGAGACTGATGGTGCATTTCTTCTGGATCAAAACTTACTTCAGCCGCCCTGTGGCCAAGTGGTTAAGTTCACTCGCTGTGCCTCAGCGGCCCTGGGTTTCGCTGGTTCTGATCCTGGGCACGGACATGGCACCGCTCATCAGGCCATGCTGAGGTGGCGTCCCACATAGCAGAGCCGGAAGGACCCATGACTACAAGTATACAACTGTGTACTGGGGGGCTTTGGGGAGAAAAAGGAAAAATAAAATCTTTAAAAAAATAAAACTTACTTCAGATTCCCCACTGTGGTGTTAGTTTGCCAAATAGAAGGCAAATAAATACTTCTGAGGGGGAGAATCTGTTCTTTTAATTTTTTTAAAAAATTTTTTCCTTTTTCTCCCCAAAGCCCCCCGGTACATAGTTGTGTATTCTTCGTTGTGGGTTCTTCTAGTTGTGGCATGTGGGACACTGCCTCAGCGTGGTTTGATGAGCAGTGCCATGTCCGTGCCCAGGATTCGAACCAATGAAACACTGGGCCGCCTGCTGCAGAGCGCACGAACTTAACCACTCGGTCATGGGGCCAGCCCTGAGAATCTGTTCTTATAACTACAAAGGCTGCCTTGATGAGGAAAATGTTAAAATATTGATACTTAAGCTTTCTCTTTTTTAAAAACTGTATTCTCTTTATTTTCACACCTATAAGAAGAATGAAGCAAGCAACAAAAACGTCTTACCTAAAGAGTCATAGATTTTTAGCCCTGCTTCTTCCTCTTTTATTTTTGCATATGAAGATATAAGTAAGTTTTGCAGACTTATGCAAACTCCCCTTCTCAGCCCTTAATAGATAAGTTAGAATCTGCTCAGCTATTCTAATTTCTACCTTACTTCTTTTCCTTTGATTCCTTAAGAACTAAGTATGAATTACAAGTGGAAAAACGAGACTATTAAAAGTTTAGACTCTGTCTGTCACATGGTAATTTCTATGCTGTTAGCACAGAATCAGCCAGGGTGTATTTAAGCTTTCTTGTACTTAATCCTGCATTCCTGCTCGAGTGTATGGGAATAACTGGCTGAATTTGTAACGGCGCCCTGAAGACTGGACCAGAAGTGTTGGCTTGGACAGCCTCGCCCACATTTAAGGGTACCTGCTGAGAATTAGGAGGGGTGAACAGATGCCCGCCCCCTCTTGCTTCAACCTGCTTCTTTTATCTTCCTCCAATTTGCTGTTTCTCAAACACATCGTCTACCATCTCCGCAATTTTTATCATAGCTTTCAAGCACTGAATTATTGTTTACTCACCATATTTCTTTAAATTGACTCCTTTACAAAACTTAAATGCTCAAGTTACCTTCATCTTAAGCAATATCTCTGAAATCATGGCTTTGATGTGTTCGTTTTTTCCAATATATGTTAAAGTAAGAACATAGCTATTGGAAATGCTCATCTCTTAACAAAATTATAGAGATAGGGAACACCATAGTGGTTGCTGGGGCTCAAGGATAGAAACTGTGAGGGAGGGCTCTATGGCTACAAAGGGTTACCTGAGGGAGCCTCATGACGGAACTGGTATGCATCTTTTTTAAAAGATTTTATTTTTTCTTTTTCTCCCAAAGCCCCCTGGTACATAGTTGTGTATTTTTAGTTGTGGGTCCTCCTAGTTGTAGCATGTGGGATGCCACCTCAGCATGGCTTGACGAGTGGTGCCATGTCTGCGCCCAGGATCCGAACTGGTGAAACCCTGGGCTGCTGAAGCAGAGCATGTGAACTTAACCACTCGGCCACGGGGTCGGCCCCCGGTACACATCTTGATTGTGGTGGTTGCACAAATCTGCTTGTAGTAAACCTGCATAGACAAACACACACATGCAAACACACACACACACAGCATTTGTAAAATACAAGGTACTCAGTTAAATACGAGTTTCAGGTGAGCAATGAGTCATTTTTTAGTATAAGTTTGTCCCATGCATTATCTGGGACATATTTATACTAAAGAGATGTTTGTTGTTTATCTAAGATTAAAGTTTGGCTGGGAATCCTATATTTTATCTGGCAACTCTACAATTAGCCTAAGAACTAAAGTGGGAGAGGAATCTAGCTCTGTAGACATAAGGCAGAAGAGCATTATGGGCAGAGAGAATCACATGTGCAAAGGACCTGTGGCAAGAGAGCGCTTGATATATTCAAGGAACTGAATGTAGCCTTGTGAGCAAGGTGGGAAACAGAGCAGGATGAGAAGTTGTAAGAACTTGGGGATTCTTATGCCCCAGACAGGGTAGGGATGTGATCACTGTCATGTCTATTGCAGCTCCAAAGTCCCTTAATGACCCCATGAAACAAAGGAGCCACTCAGACCCAGATGCAGCAAGGCTCGGGCAACTACAGGGAAAATATGTTGTACTAATCCAAGTCTTTTTTAACAGTGGGAATAAAAAACAAATAAATATATCAGTAAATTAAAAAAAAATTCAGGGCCGGCCCGGAGTCATAGTGATTAAGTTTGCACACTCTGATTTGGCGGCCCAGGGTTTACAGGTTCAGATCCCGGGTGTGGACCTAGCACCGCTTGTCAGGCCACACTGTGGCAGTGTCCCACATAAAACAGAGGAAGATTGGCACAGATCTTAGCTCAGGGACAATCTTCCTCACCAAAAAAATAAATAAACAAATAAATAAAATTCTCATCTCAGTACCTCCCAAACATATCCAGTGTGCTGGTGATGGTCTGCATCCGCCATGCTGTGGGACACAATAGATGAGTTCTTGCCTCACTGTGCCCTAGAAACGTTGTGTCATCTGTGGCCCTTCTCTTCATGTCTGAGGCTTCAGTTTCCCCCTTTTGTATAGCAAGGGGTTTGACAAACTCTAAGCTTCCTTCTAGATCCTATGGTCTACGATTTCCCTACCCATCTTGCTGTGTACTCAATGTACCTTAACCTGGGACCAAACCAGTAAGCAATAATAAAATACAATTGATGCAAGAAATTATCATTCAGTTTCATCTCCTACTCACTAACATATACCATGAAATGCATCAATTCCTACAGCAGTAGCCTTAAAAATTATTTAATTCCTACATAATTATCCCATCAAGGACATAGAATGTTGGCCATTTCCCCCCAACTCTTTGAAAACACAAAAATATCAGCAATTATGTGTTGTATTATTACAAGAATAAGTGGTCCGTGTTGGGGAAAGAATAGAGTTGGATTCAGAAATTGAGAATTTGCGTAAGTCACTTCACCTCTCCAAACACTGGCCTCCTCGTCTGTAAAATGGCATATTCACACCTGCACAGCTGACTCAGGCAGAGACTGCAGTGTTGCCTGGGAAATCACACACACATGGGAGGCACGGCCATCACAGATCCGTCATCCTCAGCTCTACAGAGTGTGGGGGCAGGAAGGGCTCAGGGGCGCTCAGGGCAGACGCTGACACTCACTTTCTCCAAAGGTTGTCTGAGAATCCTTGTCGGGCCTGTCAAGAGCTGATATGATGCTGTTATTATAGACAGATAGTTTTGAAATACTGTATAGATATATATTTTAATTTTTTTACATCATTATATTAGGTACTTCCTCTTAATCTATATTAAGAGTAGTACAATTTATGGATTTTTTTAAATGAAAATAACTTTGGAAGTATTCATCAACTTTTTCCAACAAACTCCAGATAAAAACATCAGGCTGTCTTACTATTACTTTTTGAAAATAAACACTAAATATATCAAGTTCAGGGGCCAGCCTTGTGGCCTAGTGGTTGAGATCAGCGCACTCCGCTTCGGCGGCCTGAATTCGGATCCTGGGTGGGGACCTACCCCACTCATCAGCAGCCATGCTGTGGCAATAACCCACCTACAAAACAGAGCAAGGTTGGCACAGATGTTAGCTCAGGCTGAATCTTCCTCAGCAAAAAACAACAAACAAACGAAAACAAACTGCAAATCTTAGTGGAGGAAGAGGATGGCAACGTCTTATGTATGTGCATCTGCCATTACAGTCCGCCTGTTCGCTCCATGTCAGGTAACCTCACTAACAAAGAAACGGAGAAGTAAGTAAATATTCTAGGGCTCCTGTCCACCAAACCCTGCTCTTTCCTTCTGATCCATGGAAGTGTCCTCTGTGGAGGACGCGCAAGCTTTAGAAGACAGTAGGCCCTTGGCAAACGGTGACCAATATTACATCCAGGTGTGTGCCATCCTAAGAAGTTTAAGTTATTTACCTTTCTCAACAGATAAACTTAGGTGTCAAAAGCATTCTCCAGGAAATTGGTTCTCTCTTCATGTTCACGTGATGTCAAAATCACATATACAAAAGCAAAAACATTCAAGCAATCTGAGTGGTCAACGCTCCCTCTATAGATTCTGTTGTTTTGCAGATTTACATGAAAAAATAGAGACAGTTTAGTAAAACTAGTGCTGTGTGGAGAGACAGCCTCCCTCAGCGTTCTTAGGTCTTTTTGGCAATCTGAAAAATCTCCTTGCATGGCATCATTCACACACCGACAGCTGTGGGACCAGGGCTCAGAGTCGAAGAGGAAGGGTGGCTGGGATGCTTTGTAAAGCCAAGTCAGCCTGCCAACAGCACTGCTTGGTTCTGGAAGAACTGGTCTTCTAGAAAATTAGAACTGGAAGGGATCTTTCCTATCATCTTCAAGCCTAACCCTCTGTTTAAATCTAAGAAAAATGAGGTTCAGAGATGTAAATCACTGAGCAAAGACCCCAGTAGGTAATGGAGCTAGAATTAGAGCCAAGGTGCCCCCCCTCCTAACTGCTGCTTTCTCTAAATCACATGCAATAACTACATACGACAGAAGTCATGCAGCAAAATTTGGGCAGATGGGTAATAGCAACAATGGTAACGCAACAAGAGCAGTGTTCATAGTAACACTTCACACTCTCCCAGCTTTTGCTCCCGTCAGGCCCTGGAGTGAGCAACTGACATACATGGTCTCCTTAATTCACAGCACAATCCCAACTATTGGCATTACTGTTACCACTCTTTACAAGACGAGCAAAAGAAGCAAAAGGGTTTTAAGGAACTTGCCCACGTCACAGAATGGAGAATAGGCAGAGCCAAATTGATATCCAGTTCTGTCTAACTCCACTGAAGGACTCTTGGCTGCCTCCGAATGCATAATATTACTTGCAGAGTTAGATTACTAAATAAAGTAGCATATAAAGCATCTCTCCTAGCTCCATCCTTACTTACACTTGAAAATATGAACATCTCCTGCACAATGCGGGTGAAAACATAGGTGCTGTTATCACTGGTGAAAAATAAATGAGCTTCTGGAAATGTGGTTAGCACACCAATCATCACCAATGTTGGAAAACGTAGCTCTGAGGATGACTGTTATCTTTGCACTAAAAAAGATGACATTCGTTTAAATAAAATAGAAGGTTCTTGCTCTATAATATCCCAATTCCCCAACAGTCACCTGTCATTAACTCAGCACGCAGCTCTTTCATTCAGCCTCAACAATGTTCTGCAGAAGGCAGCTAGACTGCTTAAACGTTCATACTTCTACTGGGTAGGAATCAGTTTTTTCAGCCACTGAACACTCATTCCTTATGGACAGAAATGGGAAGACATGAGTGAAATATGTATCAAGGAAGGAACTATTTCCCCAGGACAGTTCAAAATAGGTGGAAAGCACTGTAGCAATTTCCTTTGAATTGCATAGTTCCTTTGCTTATTAAATTTTGAAGAGGTTATCAATTTGGAATATAACCTAAAGAGTTTATGTTTCATAGTTTTACTTTATTGCTGAAATATTTATGCAAATATTCAGTGTAGGAAGATGCTGCCAGATGGAAATGCAATAGTTGTGGAATTCTTTCTGGCATTTCCGACAGAATATATAATACCGAATCGCTTTATGCTAATGTTTTGCAATGGAACACATATTTTATAGCTACTTTGAAATGCAAATTTAAAAGATCTGAACACTTTAGAAATCATGCCATTGCAAAGTAAAGTAATATAAAAAGTAGGAGTTACATAGATAAATTACAGCAGTGTCATATCAACTGCCTTTTGGTAAAAGTAATGAGCCATGTCTTTATAGCCCTTGTGTAAATACACTTTAATATTTAGAAATAAAACTGGGTTTTGGCAAGATTAATGTTAACTAACCTCGAGATATATGTGACATCTGTCAAATATTTGACTTCTAAGAGGTACACTCAAGGATACTTAACTTTCCTACTCTTCTTTCTCACGCTAATTTTCATCATTAATAAATTCTGCGATGTAGAGTAAGTGGGATCTTTGCTGCACCCAGCACTGAATGGAAGATTTGGTGGGTGGAGGTGTGAGTTTCAGTAACAAGAAAATTAAAGTTTTATTGTTACTGAAGATTGTCAAGTCTGAAGTTTGTTAAGTTTCCACCACTTGATCAATTTTATCTTACTACATTATGATAGCTTCTAAGAATCCATACAATATCCTATCCCTGTCATTTCTTAAAAACGTGGTCAGAAATTCAGTGTTTAAAACATTCTTTAAAAGACACTGGAAAGCACAATCTTCTCTTTGAGTCCGTTGAATAATTTCTTCTTTTCAAATTGGAATAGATTTTATCCCAGGGTCTTGGGTAACATGGCATCTTGCTTTGAAAGGCGTGCTTGTTTTTGACAATGCCTCCAGTCTCTATTCTCATCTTGAGAGCTACTTTAACACCAATCATGACTCAGGGATTGAATTTGGGCAAGAAAAAAGAAACTGTGAGCTTCTCATGAAGGATTAAAATTAGAAGCCCAAAAGCTTGGTTAAAAACTACTATTTTGGTTCATTTAAGATCCAAAAATGCCTGGAGCATTTTCTCTTTTGCCTCATTCCTCCTTAGTCTTAGAGAGGATGTTAAAAAATAAACAACAAGCAACATCAGTGCCACGGGACTTTTTTGCAGACAGTGGAATATTCAAATCCAAGAGAAACAACGTTGCTGAATTCAGTCTTGATAAAGTACGTCACACTATTTTACCGTTATGAAATGCTTTAATACTCATTATACTATTCATTCCTTGCTATCACTTCCGCAAGCAGGTGTTATTCGTTTGCACAGTTGGGGAAATAGACTGCTAGAGTTAATTGGCTCACCCAAGTTACATATCCAGAGAACACTATTGCTGGTTTCTTCCTATGAAGCTTAAACTTTGATAACTTAGGTTTGGCTTAACTACACACTGTCATTGTGACTTAGACTGCTTCAGTGTGAGTTTCACTCTGCCCCCTCTAACCAGGGAGAAATTCTTTAGAGCAGCTACCACCTTCTGGTCCACCTGGTTTCTCTCACTACAGTCTGTAGCCATAAAACTCTACCTACTGTGGTCTAGCGTATGGTAGGCCATCCCCATTACTATTGGCTATGTACTTCCCACCATCTACAGACGCCGAGCCTGTGAGGGATGTGTGTTTGTGGAGCACAGAGCTCGTGAGGAAATCAGATTTGGTCATGCAGCAGTGAGGTGTGAAGCTATGGAAAAAAGCAAGAGAGGAAGTGAGCTACATTATTCTCCCCATCCTGCTTCACTGGAAGCCCTGACCACCACTGGGCGGGGACCCCTGTCCAGCAGTATTTCTTGGCTCTGAGGCCTGGCACTCAAATGTGATCTTGTATTTTCAAACTTGAATCTGATATTGCAGTCGTTTTATTTATTAAGAAAATCATTAATGCATGCATTGAAGTTTTACACAAAAATGTTATTCATGCCATTAAAATTTCTGGGTAAATATTTGTAAGACACACCCACTAATGCCAATAACCACACCCACACATACCTACTTATCTCACTTAGAAGGGGTGCTGTGGGTGGCTGTTTTTCATAATAAAATTACTATACTCTACAATGCACAAACTCAAGCTAATCAAAAGTGAATCATGTGGCTTCCAACACATTTGAGGTAAATTAGGAATTACCATCTGGCGGAGAGCTTCTCTTCTTAAAATTGCTCTCTTTTTTAATTAAAATGTGTCAATTAAAAATAGACATGTCAAGAAGCACTGTATATCAATTACATGACTGACAATATGCTTCCATTTTTTTCTGAAACATTTGAACCAGAAATGGGATGTCATGGTTTCTCTCAAGAGAAAGAGTAAAATATAGAACAGAAAAAGAAAGGATCACACTGGAAGCCATTTCAGCTTCATCAAAATCCAACCAAATCTTTTCTTGAATGTTTTATTGCTTTTAAAAAAAAAACATTGAAAGGGTGTTTACTCCTCATTTTTTGATGCAACTAATGGAGCTTTTCTTTCCCTCCATACCATCAATGGTTTTGGAAAAGGTCTCAAATGTTCTTAGCCGGCCTCCTCTTAGTGACACTGGGATAGACCAAGACCCATCCTTCTAGCCCTTTCCTGTCCATGCTCCTTTCCTGAGAAGCACACAGTAATAACAGTGGATTTCTTTTGTGTAGCCAGAAGTGCCAAGGGTAGGTGTGACAGATGGGAGTCCAGAAGCAGCAAGAGGAGAGAACAAGAAGCCACAGTGAGAATGGATGGTACCTCATACACACTGTGTGTGTGTGTGAGTGAGGTGGCGGAGGGGAATACTGTCAAATAAACTGGATTTCCTTTCCATAAGAGCAGCATTTGAACCTTCCCAGCATTGTCTGAGGCAGTCCTAGGGCAATTTTTTCAGGACATCCAGCTCTAAATGTTTCAAGGTCAAATATTAATGATCACAATGAGACATACTTAGCAATAGTCAAATAGTTTTTAGCTTTGGATAGCTTTCCGAACTGCCACAATTATTTAGTATCATTGCAATTTTTTTGTTAAAATTTTTTTCCAGTATTTGGTTTTGTCTTTTAACTTTTTTTGTTTTTCTTTACTTTATATCACTGCAATTTAACATTTTTCTGAAGTAAGCTTTTTGTTTTAGAGTATTTTCATATTTACAGAAAAATTGTGAAGATACTACAGAGTTCCCCTACATCCCACACCCAGTTTCCCCACCGTTACCAGCTTGCACCAGTATGGTACATTTATAAACCAGCATGGATGCATTATTATTAGCTGAAATCTGTACTTTATTCAGACCTTCTCAGTTTCTACCTAATGTCCGTTTTCTGTCCTGGCAACCCATCCAGGACACCGCTTCACAGTTGGCTGTCATGGCTCCTCAGGCTGTTCTCGGCTGTGACAGTTTCTCAGACTTTCCTCATGCTCATGACCTTGGCAGTTTTCAGTACTGGTGAGATATTTGTCAAACGTCCCTCAGTTGGGAATTTTCTGATGTTTGTCTGAGGCTGCGTGTTTCGGGAGAAAGACCACAGACATAAAGCGTCACTCCGCCACATCATATCAAGAGCACATGCTCTCAACATGACGTACCACTGTGATGTTAAATCTTGACCATCTGGTCAAGGTGGTGTTTGTCACACTTTCCCACTTTAAAGTTACTCTTTTTCCCCCCTTTTTTATACTTTTCCCTTCTATTGGAGAATGGTCTTAGAAACCAAGAGGCAATTTAATTTTTATTTACATATGTGTGTTTTTGAATAACCTGTCCTGTTTTAAAATAATTTTAAGCCTTATTAGTTATTTTTCCAAATAGTAGAAGATCTTGTATTTAATAAATTTAAGAATTAGTATAAACATTTGAATTTTACCCATAAACACAGAAACACCACTTGATAATTTATACTACACTTCTGTTTCTATTCCACTTGGGATCTGCACTATATCCACACCTCCAATGCATCGATTTGGTGTGCCCAGAGTCGATCCTAACAAAGGAGAGCATTCCATCCACAGCACTGCACAAGCAACATGTGATAGACTGAATTTGTGTTGGAAATATTCTCTCCCTGGGGAAGAAATATATCCTCCAGGGGGCGGAGTATACTTTCCTGTTTCCCTGACTCTAGACTTGGCTTGTGATCTCCTTTGGCCGATGCACTGTGAGCAGAGGTGAGGCAAGGAGCAGTTTTAAACATGCTTGCTTGGTTTAGACTGTACTCTTGTACTCCTGTGTTTTGTCATAAGAAGAAAACACGCCTTAGAGAGCTGCTAGTCCCAGAAGAACATGGTGACACATAGAGCAGACCTGGACCCAATTCTAAGCCTGAAGGCAAGACCAGCTCTCCAACAGCTCAAAAGAGTGTCTTCCTGGCTGCCCCACACTGTGAGCAGGAAAAATAGATGCTGATTGTTGGAAGCATTGAGTTTTGGAGTGTCTTGTTACATGGCATTATTGCAGAAAGAGCTAATTAAAACAAAATGTAGCTATGTCAAGAGCAACACTTGCTTCTTGGTGTCTTAGAATATGACCTCACAAACACATAAAATATCCTAGGGAAGTAGCATGGGTAGGTCTATCGGAATTAGACAGATCTGGGTTCAAATCCTTGCATTGCCACTTATTGGTTATGTCTTAGACAGTTGTCTGACTCCACTAAGCTTAGCCTCTTCACTTCCAGAATGGAGACAATAACGATGCCTGCTCCATGGAGTGTCGTGAGGGCCTGGCACGGCGCTTGGCATAGAACTGCTCACTAAATGCTACTTGTTCTCATCGGTTATCAAGTGAAAATCATAAAATAATTCAGAATTAACATATTCAGAACTTTATGCACTACAATAAAATATTTTTAAATGTGGAGGAGGGGTAGCCTAACTTAGTGAGGAGGATGACGTTTTGGGCTATTTTTGCATCTGTTTGTCAGATACATAAAGTAATCAGGAAAGCTAGAGTCCTTCAGCTTTCAGGGAACTTGGAGAAAAATATAACACTGAACTATAGTCAGCATTTTAATTGTTCGTGGGGTTACCTCTGAAGTGTTTGAGGAATTAAAACTATTTCATTTAAATTAGTTTTTAGTTCTGTGATAATTATGACTACATAGCTAACTTACATTACAAGGAACTGATGTTAAACAACCTTCATTCTATTTTCTGTCCAAATAATTACATCTTAAATCGATAGAGAGTGGAAAAAAATGACCATTTGCGCAATGAACTATCTAGTCATTTGACATCATGAGAACCATTCTGAAAAAATAAACAATGTAGCCAAAATTTACATCCAAATAATTCTGCTAAATTGCTTTTAGCTATCAAATGGATAAGCCAGCAACCCATCCAAAAGTGATTACCTTTCTTTTTTTTAAATTTGAGTAACAAAAAGCAATTTTATAGTCTTTTAAATCTGGTTTCATCCAATGTCGAAGTGAATGTTATATGTTGAAAATTGAGGTTTAAAAGAAGGAAAATTGAATAATTTATTATAAGTGATATACTGAAAAAGTAGACATTTCCCACACTCTACATTGAATAGCGTTTATCTTGCAGCAGACTGTTTTAAATTGCTGACTTGGTAAAGCAAAATCTGCTATAACAATTATTTTTTCCAAGAGCAATTCTGAATTCTAAAACGTATTACGTTTGGGTTGGAAAGTGAAACTTAGCTTTATCTAAATCAGGGATATTTAAAAATTATATACCTTTAAGATGAAAATTATAAAATTAATAAGTGATAGCTTTTGAGATATATTCTTCAAAAGAGTTCTGGGATCTTCCAAATGTCTTCAGTTTCCACCTAGAGAAAGATTGACAAGGCTTTGATCCCATTCCACTCCAGCCTGCGGACAGGCCCAGAGGACCACAGCCTGAAGCAAAGCTGGGCCAGTCGATCCAGCTTCCACGATCAAGAAAGAGTAAAAAGACCACCTTTATTGTGATGGCTGAGATTAGTCATGCATTCCCAAAAGAATATTAAAAACTATGTATTACCTTACATTTTTAAGTTGACATCTAAAATTTTTCAATATAAGTTTAAATAGCTCTGAAGGATATGATTCTTGGCATATTGTACATGTTAATCTTTTAAAAAGTCAAGTTGAAACATGACTTTTAATAAAACTAATGGAATCGAAATAGTGAATGATTTGATATCCACAATCATCAGTTTTAATACATATTTGTATAGGACTTCTGGTTTAGATATAGAAAATCACAACAGACCATTGCCCCCATCTTAACAAGAAAAAATTTAAATAAATAAAAAACAATAAAATAAGCTAGAAAAAAAATCAGACAGGCTATAAAGATGCCTAAATAAACTAAATTCCAAAAAGTGACAAGGCTTTCCTGGGAGAGAAGAGATCAGTGGCTCCTCCCATAGGGAAGGGTAAGAGCTGAAAGCCAACCAACCATTAAACAAATATGGAGCAGCTGTACGTGGGACGGCATGATGGCTGATATTCCCAGGAAGCCAGTCAACTCTGTGAATATGCACCTACCCACCAGCTTTCACTCACAGGTCTTCACTGAGAATGGGGAGTAATATGCCCCAAACAAGGGACTAGAGAAGGAAAGCTGAGAAAGATTTCTCTTTGAGGTGCATAGAGACTCTCACAAATATAAACCCTCTTTAAAAGGTGGAGAGTGATGGGGGCAGAGGAAGAGAGCTGAGAGAAGGACAGCAGAGGCACTCTAAACTTTCAACAACCAAAGGTTAATAGCTGGCAAGAGAAACTCTTCCAGGGCGTTCCTAGTCTTCATGGAGGATAAGGCAGTGACACGAAAAGCAGAGGAAGAGGCAACCCGGCAGGAAGACATCTCCTGTGGTGCAGAAAGCAGGGACAGGGCTGCATAGTGAAGAAAGCTCCCCAGCGACTCAAAACCTGGCCAAGCGAGCTGTAAGCATGGAGATACCATCCAGATTGCTAAAATTCAGCAGTTGCGCTCCAAAGCACAGGAAGCTTTCTAGAATCTTTTCAGTGCTCTGATACCAGATCCTGTTGAAAGGAAAGTGTGGATTTTGCCCTTGAAATATTCGAAGCTAGTGGTGATGAACCAAATCAACTACAGGCGCACAGCAGCCCCGAATCTGTCCAAACACAGTTCAGACGCATTGCGTCTCCACTCCACTGGCCTGACAGAAAAAGCAGTGTGCCTTTTTGTGGAGATAAATATTATTTTCTTCAGTCTCTGTTGATCTCTTACACAAAATGTTCTTCCTAATAAAAATTCTAGTGTGCATTAAAAGGCGAGAAAAGGTGACTCATGGTGCAGAGAAGAAACAACCAGCAGAGAGAGATTCAGAGATGGCCCGAGGTCGGAATGCTCAGCGTCAGAGGTGAAAGTAATTATGGCAAAAGTGCTAAGAGATCTAGAGAAGCGGGGCCCACAGGAGTGTGCAGATGAGGAATCGCACATTTTATTTCACCTATAGACCTTTATCTGAATTCAATGTAAATTTCATGCTTGAAAGTCTTTTTACTGATCACTCAATCTTATTTCTCTGCTTAAAATGCGAATGCATTTTTATAATTTATTTCCTATGACTGTAAGGCTTTAAGTATTCAAAATTTATTCTACTTTTACCATCATAATTATTAGTGGTACATAATTTATTAAAACAATACAAATATAGGGGCTATCCCGGTGATGCAGCGATTAAGTTCACACAGTCCACTTTGGCGGCCCGGGGTTCGCCAGTTCAGATCCCGGGTGTGGACATGGCACCGCTTGTCAGGCCATCCTGTGGCAGGCGTCCCACATATGAAGTAGAGGAAGACGGGCACGGATGGTAACTCAGGGCCAGGCTTCCTCAGCAAAAAGAGGAGAGTTGGCGGCAGATGTTAGCTCAGGGATAATCTTCTTAAAAAAACAACAGTACAAATATATTGCAATTTTTGATAGTAATAATGTGAAGTGTGTTCTCAGGCAAATCAGTTCTAGAGAAAAGTTTAAGAGGAAGTTGAAATTCTGGGAATTTTTGTGCATTGAAATCCATCTATGCCATTATACTCCTTGGAAAATCTTTGTGGACTTCCAATTTGAATACCATGGGCTTAAGCACTCATTATTAGTCAGCATATGAATGCATGCCTCCCTATCAAACTATTGCTGAAGGGGACCTTGTTCTTACATCAGATAAATGAAACTGCCGCCTGAAATGCAGTTTCACGTTTCAAGATGTTTAGTAGAAAGCCAGAGAGTTTCCATGTATGGAGAAAAACTTCATATTCTGTTCCTAGTTCTTGAGGAAACTTCTTGAAAAAGTGGCTCTGAAGAAGGAAGTGATGCTTGTGACCTCGGACCAGATTTCTTTCAAGCCTGTTGTCAGAAACGAACACCAGCGCTCGCTCATGTGGAAACAAGGAGTTTCTTTCTTCACCAAAATATCCAAAAAAGATGTGATCTAGCGCACAGTGCTGCCGTCTGAGTAAAGACCACGGGGCCTTTCCTCTAACCACATTTCACTTGGTAGACAGTTTTCATCATTTTAAATATGTCCGTGGCCTTTGGAGTTTCTGGAAAGGACTTATAATATAATAATTCTTTTTGATGTAATAGGCACACACAGAAGAGATGACAACCTCGATTGAGCTGCATTTTATTGTTTCATCTGGCTGCCTGTGAATGGGTATGGAATCTGCCAACATCTCCATAATCAGCTACAAAATATTAGGAGAAGTATCCTCAGTGCCGGGGATGGATATTGCCGTCTGACTGAGTCACTACACTTCAGCTATAAGCCTTAAATGCCACCTTGTCCAGAGTACACGTGGAGTCAAGGTTTTACGACAGGTGTAGCTTTTTGGCTTGGAATAGCAATATGCACGATGCAGATTATTCAAGCACAGCCTTCGTACTTGCTGAAACCCAAATATCGGTAATATTCAAGCATGTTTAAATGAGTCTTCTTTACCTTGAAAATTGCAATAGTATCCAATATATCATCAAGATGTTCAGATAAAAAATGTTCCTTAAGCTTGCTGGATTCTTGTCGCCATTGGCTGCGACCCTGGTCCGAGCCACCATCATCTCTTGCCTGGATTACAGCAACAGCCTCTAAACCTGTCTTTCTGTTTACACTCTTGGCCCCAAATCTATGCTCTCCATAGAAAACAGAGTAAGTCCATCACATCACTTCCCTTCCCAAAACCTTCCAGTGGTTTCCCATCTTGAGTAGAAGCAAAAGTCATGATAGCGGCTTACAAGGTCCTATACGACAATCCACCTTACCTCTCCGACCTCATCTTGCACCATCTTCCTGCTTACTCTCTCCACAACCACCCTGGATCTTTGTTCCTCTTTGATCATGTCTTGCATGTTCCTGCCTCAAAGCCTATGCCATGTTTCTTCTGACTGCAACGTCGTTACAGAGGTATCTGCAGGATTCACCCTCATGTCCTCATGTCATCAAGTTTTTGCTCCGCATCACCTTCTCACCAGAGCTTTCCCCATCCTCTCTATTTAAGACTGTAAACTCTCTCCCTGATTTATTTTTTATAGCACTTTGCATTTAAAAAATTACCTGTTTCAATTACTTATTTTCCATTGCCTGACCCATTGCAAAATTGTAGCATTGTGAAGATAAGGATTTGTGTCTGTTTTGTCCACTGTTGTGTCCCCAGCACCTAGAAAAGTAGCTGGTACAAAGACAGAGCTCAACAAATATTGTTGAAAGAAGGTTTCTAGGAAGGAAACGATGATGCTGCATCACAGTAATAATGAAGGTAAGAGCAAAAGATAGGTAAATTTTGGTGAGTGTTCTTTGACATTTTCCAGTTTAAGCACTTCAGCTAGGCCCACTGTAAACAAAAATGAGCGCTCATCCAGCTAATGGTAGGGCGTGTTTAAATACCAGCAATGAGAAGGCACTCTAGTTGTCATAGGATGGAGATGGTAGTGATTTTACAATGCTTAACAGTATCTCATGCTACCACATGCTTCTTTGGATTGAAATGAGGTCCATATTTGAAATTAAAGAATGTGTCCCAAGATTTTCTGACAGAACAATTTGGGCTCCCGCTGTTGGTTCCTGATAGTACAGAGAACAGAACCCTGATGATTAGAAGACATGGAAGCTATGAGAATGGCTAAAAGAGAAACAACTGACCATTTCAAATGCTGACAAGGATGTGGAGTGGCCGGTTCTCTCATACAGTGCTGGTGGAATACGAAATGGCACAGCCACTCTGGAAAATGATTTGGTTGGTTCTTGTAAACCTGAACATATGCCGTTTGGTTCAGCAATACCACCCTTCGTAATTTACCCAACAGAAATAAAAACTTACATTGACAACGACAAAAAAAAAAAAAACCCTGCCCATGAATGTTTATAGCAGCATTACACATAATAGTGAAAAACTGGAAACAATTCAAATGCCCTTCAATGGGAGAATAGCTAAACAAAAAGAGGTACATTCATACAACGGAATTCTACTCAGCAATATACAGGAACAACACACAACAACATTAGTGACTCTCAAAAGCGTTATGCTAAGTAAAAGAAGCCAGTCTCACAAAGTTACATATTGAACAATTCCACATGTGTGACTTTCCAGAGAAGGCATAGGGATGGAGAACAGAGGAGTGGTTACCAGGGGTTAGGGGTTGTGGGAAAGCACGAAGAGGAGCATGAGGGAACTGTGGGGGGTGATGGGACTGTTACACATCCTCGTTGTGGCGACGGTTACCTGAATCTATGCATGCGTTAAAACTCATAGAAGTGTATACCAAAAAGAAAAAAAATATCGCATCTAATTTAAAAAAACCTCAGCTATAAAAAATAAAAATAAAAAAAGACAGAGCAGGATTGGCCAGCACTGGTCCTGGGGCAAGGCTGAAGGCCTGGGGTGCCACATCCAACCCAATATACAGTCGTCTCTGGTAGAGCAGTGATCTTCGTAGGTCACCTTTCACTCGTCCCCCCCCCCGCACTATGTGCCAAGTCAGCTGGTGGCACTGTCTCACCCACAACTTCCTCACACTTTCAGATGATCTGGAAGCCCGATTTAGAATGAGCAGATAGTATCAAGCAATATTTCCACGTCATGAAGTTGATTTTTGAATGATATACCCTCTTATGACTTCAAAAGTTTAGGAGTACCTAATGTATGTAATTTTCTCCACAGAACATGATCTTCAGCAATGTGCTTGAGCAAGCTATTCAGTGCACGTTTCAAAACTTGTAGGTATGTTTTCAACACTTGCCTTCTATTCCGTTAATTACCTTTTTTGCCTCAACTGGAAGGATATCATTTATTCTGGAAATTCAGAATTAAGCATTTGGGCCATAGATCCAGCTCATAAGAACTAGACTCATTAATTACCTCCTAAATTTCAATGTTTACTTGAGAAATACCATGAGTAATAGTGCTTTTCGTCTCCAGTTTAATATAAAATACTTATTTACAGACAGAGTTAATGGAAAAGGGATCCTATTGCATTTTGGTTACCTCAGACAATACAAAAATTTAACCGAAAGGTTGAATTTGAGCAAATCCCTTTGAAGCAGGTATTGTAAGAAGGCCCGTGTGTGCAAGAATGGTCTTTGATAAGGTCTGTTTGTCACTCATATCTGTCATGTTCTTTGAGGATGGAATTTGTGAGCACTTGGTAAATGACGAGTTTCAATTCAGTCTCATAGGAAGAGCCAGTGGTGCACGTGCGTGTGCAACTGCTAATAGCTGGACATTGACCAATAGCAGCATCACAGAATAGGTTTCATTCAGGAATTGTGTTTTCTTACAATATTAATGATTATTGTAGCAAATATTTATTGATTGTTTACTATATTTCATGTACTGTGTTAAGTGTTTCACATTCACTTTCTTTTTTATTTCCTCCTATAAGTTCTCATTCAATGCTTGAATTTTCCAAGCACTTTTCATATTTTATTGTTTTCTTATATTTTTCACCAGGGATCCAACTGACCAGAGTTTAAATGAATGTAAATAAAACATACTTTTGCAACTTTGGATTTATAGTCAATTTAATAATTTTTGTAAGTAAGCAAGCTTGTATTTTATTTTAAGTTCCACTACTCCTGTGACAACAAATTTTTGGATCTGACTCCAAATGCAAAGGCAACAAAAGCAAAATTAAACAAGTGGGACCACATCAGACTAAAAAGCTTCTGCACAGCAAAGAAACTCATCCGCAAAATGAAATGTCTATCGAATGGGAGAAAATATTTGCAAATCTTATATCTGATAAGGGGTTAATTTCCAAAATATAAAATAACTCATACAATTCAAGTAAAAAATGAGTAGAGGAACTGAACAGACATCTTTCGGAAGAAGACATGCAGGTGGCCAACAGGCACATGAAAAGATGCCCAACATCACTAATCATCAGGGAAATGCAGATCAAAATCACAGTGAGATATCACCTCACATCTGTCAGAATGGCTATCACCAAAAAGACAGGAAATAACAAGGGTTGGAGAGGATGTGGAGAAAAGGGAACCCTTATGCACTGTTGGTGGGAACGAAAATTGGTGCAGCCGCTATGGAAAACAGTATGGAGGTTCCTCAAAAGTTTAAAAATAGAGCTACCATATGATCCAGCTATCCCACTTCTGGGTATTTATCTGAAGAAAATGAAAACACTGATTTGAAAATATACCTGCTCCTCCATGTTCACTGCAGCATTATTTACAATAGCTAAGATATAAAAACTACCTAAGTGCCCACCAATGGATGAATGGATAAAGAAGATGTGGGATATATACACAATAGAATATTACTCAGCCATGAAAAAGAATGGAAGCTTGCCATTTGAAACAACATGAATGGACCTTGAGGGCATTATGCTAAGTGAAATAAGTAGGACACAGAAAGACATATACTGTATGATTTCACTTGGATTCTCAAAAAAAAATAAAACAAACAAATCAAAACAAACAAACAGAAAACCACACTCATGGATACAGAGAACAGATTGGTGGTTGCCAGAAGAGAGGAGGTGTGGGGGATGGGCGAAATGGCTGAAAGGAGTCAAAAGACAGAAGCTTCCAGTTATGAAATAAATAAGTCATGGGGATGTACTGTACAGCATGGTGACTATGTAGTTAACAATACTGTACTGCATATTTCAAAGTTGCTGAGAGAGGAAATCTTAAAAGTTCTCATCACAAGAAAAAAAATTCGTAGCTATGTATAGTGACAGATGGTAACTAGATTTATTGTGGTGATTATTTCACAATATTTACAAATATCGAATCATTAGGTTGCACATCTGAAACTAATATAATGTTATGTGTCAATTATGCCTCAATAAAAAAAAAAGGTCATAAAAAATAAGATAAAAAAATACACCTGTGAGGCTGACCTAATTTATCCTGGGAAATTATTCCTTATAATTTCCAAGGTATATTCTTTATTTCAAAAGTTACATTCTTTCAGTACCATCCCTTCTTTTTGTTTTTATTCATTTCTAAACCCAACAATCACTCTGTATTTCCAACATACACTGAAACTGATGCTGACCGCCAAGCCCGGACTGTGGTGTATAAGCTGCTCTTGCAGAAGACTTGGATACATAAATAGGGAGTAAAAACCCAGAAACAGATCCACGTAACTGCTTTGTAACTGATGGATAATCATTTCACTTCCACAGTCAGCGAGGCATGAAAATTCACTGCTTGTATTTCTGAATCTCCTCACTCTACCCAACACCTAGGCCCTCACATACAGACTCCTGACTGCCGAACAGACCCAGGCCACCTAAATTCCACAAGCTCAGAGGCCTCACAACCTAACCATGGAAATTCATTTGCAGGATCCAGCCCACACACATAAAAGCTCCACGACAAGGTCTCAGGACACCCCTGGCGAGCTCCACTCTGAACCCTCAGGCCCTTACAACTGATGCCTGGGTACGTCATTCCAGAAGAAGCTACCTGTGAACACATGCATTTCTGGAAAAAGAAAAAATTCGGGTTATTTTCTTTAAGTACATAAACGGTGAAATAGATGTTTAGTGCTTTACAATGGTAAAAATTAACATGATTTAATGGAAAGAACATGGACCTTGGAGGCAGATTTGAGTTCAAATCTTGATGTGATCATTTACTAGCTCTGCAATCTTGAGCAAGGTGTTCAACCTATCTGACCTCAACATTTTTTTCTGTGAAATAGAGATAATCATGTGATCTTACGGGACTGCTTTGAGGAGTAAAGGAGATAATTTTGGCAAATTAATTAATTTGGGAACTATTTATTAGTATGAGCAGGTACTGTGCTAGGTACTAGAGACTGAGACTAATCAGAGCCTCTGCCTTGGGGCACTTAGAGCTGGTTAAGGAGATGGACAAATAAGTAGTCAACAACACTAGAGTGTGAAGGAGTGTGAGCAGGTGCAGCCACAGGCAGGTGAGAGTGAGGAGAGGGCCCCGGGGGGACGCCTTGAGGGTGAGCGTGACTGGGTAGGGCCTGTGCAAAGACCCTAGGCTGCAGCAGCTCTGTGGCCTGGGTGCTCGAGAGGCGGGGCTGAGAACGGCGGTAGCGTGAAGGGCCTTGCATGCAGCACCAGGGAGCTCAAACTTCACCCTGGGCCACCAATAATGACTCTAAGCAGAGAAAGGACATGGCTGGATCCAAGCTCTGGAATTCTCACCCTGGCTCACTCATTATGGAACTCTCCCCTTGGGAAGGAGGAAGGCTGATGGATAGACGTGACCGTCAGAGGGACCGGTCAGGAGGCTAACCGAGAAAAGTGTGGGGAAAATAATGAGGGTCAAAAGTAATGCAGCCCCCAGTGTCAAGAGCAAAAAGTGGGCCAAGTCAGGATCTATTCAGAAGGTGAAACTGGCAAGATTCGGTTTCTGAGGAGGGGATCTGTTCCTGCTGGATCAAGAAGGGGATTGTATCACATTCCTCAGGGTGTGGAGAAAAACAGGTTTGGGGAGCCAGGTTTGGATACTCAGAGCCTGATGAATCTGTGTGAGATGTCTGTTGGCAGTCCTAGACACTGCAGTGGGCTGCCCACACTCCCGTGCACGCACCTGTGACTTTCTGCCCGAGAGTTTCCTCTCCCCCTGCGCAGGGGCATCCAAACCAATGCGATGGGGCCTTATGCTCAGAAGCAGCCTTCAGGCAATGACAGAGGGAATTGAAGGACACACCGTAGCTCCCTCATCCTCCTGGGGAAGGATGAATCGAAGGCGTCTTCTATATTGTCTCCCAGAGTTCCCCATCAGGACAGAACCCCAGCTGCACACAAGCGTTATTCTGCTTGCTTCATGACCAATCCTTAACTCCTGTGTCACTTCCTCACTCCCCTGATGGAGCTTTCTGGGGATACCCTCCCAAATTAACTACCTGCACTCAAAGCCTTGTCTCCAGATCTGCTTATAAGGGGAGATCCCATCCAAGCCATGTCCAATGGGCACTGCGGCGTGTGGATCTGCGTAGTGAAAGAGATGTCTGGGTAGGAGATAGAAATTTAGAAACTCTCAGCATAGAGGAGATTACGGAAGCCAGAGGAGGAAATGAACTCATCTCGAGGACAGGAGAAGACAGGAGATGTTGGGACATAAGGTAAAAAAGAAAAACTCAAGTACAGTGTGTGAAACAAGATTGACTTAACAAGTACCAGTTCCTTTTCAAATACTTATCTGTGGCAGAGGAGTTCTCAAAGTTGTCTGGAAATACTGGACTAATTATTTTACAGTTATATAATCAATTTAATTTATGGTTCTGCTGCTGTACCTTGAAAACTGAGTATTTACTGGTTGTTTATGAGCTATAACACTTTATGGGCTGTCAGGGCGTTGATTGATAACAGTGCACTGAAAAATAATCATATACGATTACCTTAAAATACGGATCAGTATCGGTCATTTTGACAGTGGAATTGCAATACTATAAATCTACAAAGATTAAAAATTCTAAGTGGAATGTTCAAGTTGAATATTTATTAAAATATCTCAGTTGCACCAAAAGAAGAAACAGAAACGAATAACTAATTTGACTTGAAGAAAATCCAGCTCTGGGATCCCAGGACTACAGGAGCTCTCGTGTCTACGGACCATGGAGTTACCTGCCGTTCTCCCCACATTCCTCATGACAAATGATTTCCAGACCAGTGCACAATCTTACGACATGCCATCTCTCCAATTAGATATCTAAAGAACACACAGAGATTTTAAAAAGGCATTCTTGATCTATGCATACATTGATAATGGTCTACTCCAAAAATCAGGAGAAAATGTAGAAAACTGTGATTGTCTTTCAACAGTCTTAAAGAAAAGATGAGTGGCTGGTTTTATCCTTCCGTATATCACAGTAGTCCTGCTACAGGCCATGACTCCCAGTCTGTTTACCTCCCAATGTCCCTTTTAACTCCCCTCCATAGGCCAGGTATTTGGAAAGATTTTATGCATTAAAATTATTGGCAATTAATTTTCCAATGTTTTATTAATCAGAAATAAACAAATCTACTCAGAGCTTTCAATCCATAGGACATAACCATTGCCATCACTCCTGCTTTGATAGAACTCTAGCCAAAGGGTCTGTTGCTAATAATTAGGGTGCTTGTGGGCCAGCCCCATGACCCAGTGGTTGGGTTCGCGCGCTCTGCTGCAGGTGGCCCAGTGTTTCGTGGGTTCGAATCCTGGGCACGGACATGGCACTGCTCATCAGGCCATGTTGAGGCGGCGTCCCACATGCCACAACTGGAGGGACCCACAACTAAGAATATACAACTACGTACCGGGGGGCTTTGGGGAGAAAAAGGAAAAAAATAAAATCTTAAAAAAAAAATAATAATAATTAGGGTGCTTGTGTCCTCACTTTTCCTTCCACTGGCATGTGGGAGTTGACGGTCTTCAAATGGGAAACACTCCTAATAGATATACAACCAGAACCAGAGTTCTAACGCACTATCTAAATGCAATTTTCAACTTTTAAGAGAAAACAGGAAACGTTGGGGGAAAAAATAGAAGGGAGATGATGGTCATAGAAAAGAAGTAGGATCTGGTAGAGAATCGGAGTACAGAAGGTTTTTATATAAACAAATAGGAAATCCAGCTGACTCTGCAGTCAGTGCTCTGTATCCCAGACTTGCAACCCTCACGCAGAGCCCCCAGCCCTGCACTTCCTTCAGGCCCCTCCCAGCCGAGAAGCCCCCAGGCCAGGCTCTGGAGAGGGGAAGGCCAGCAGGCGTCTCCCTGCAGGCTTCACCTCCCTCTGCCTCATGACTGCACTGGGGACCACCTCCATCTCCTTTCTCCACCGCAACGTTACCTTCTCCTTGGTTCCATCAATTCTCCTCTTTCCAGCATGCCTGTTCCCTCAGTGAAGACTAACCTCCAACAAACATGCGCTACACACACAGGTTACCTGATGCCAGTCCCCCCTGCAGCTTAGAATACCTCCTTGGACAGGAGACAGAGAGAGAGAGAGAGAGAGCGTGCGTGTGTGTGTATGTACCATAGGTACTTGTGTCCTTGTCCCACTCACTCACACATTCCCACTCCCATTCAACATTTAGGGATATTAGTTAATTAAGACGTTAATGTGTCTCTGAGGGCACAACCGGGCCTCACTCATTTTGTTTCCTTTGCAAGAATAAGGCCAAAAGAAAAGGACCTAAAATTTGTTGGACACTTACTATGTACCAGGGACTGTGCTGGCTGCTTTACCTACGTCCCATTAGTCCATCCTCAGGTCATCCCTGTAAGGGGGAGATAAGTCTCGTTTTACACATGAGGAAACGACACTCAGAAGAGGTCAATAACTTGATGAAAGACACAGAGAAATGTGCAGCACTCAAAACATCAACGCTTTGACAACAAACTCCAAGCTTTTCCCATTCCTATTCACAGAAATCTGATCACATGCTTCACTTTCCTTTTAAAACACTTCATTATTTTCTCACAGCCCAGAAGACAAAGTCCTGACCCCTTGGTGTGGGCCCAAACCCTCCCGGTCTGGCTCTACCCACCACCCTGGGCTTGGTTCTGCTGCGCCTCCTGCCATACTAAACCATGGGCATTGGCCAGAACGCTCCACACTGCTCCACCCTTCCTTGATTTTCTCTTCTACTCCTTCTGCTTATAATGCTCTCCTGCCCTGTGGCCCACCTGGGGAAAACTCACTCACCTTTAAGACTCGTGTCATTTTTCTATCCTCTATGAAGCCTTTTCTAAACAGCTGCTGCTCCTTCCTCCTCTTGTATACGACCACCGTCTCTTTTAAGCCTGCTCACCCTAACCCTAGCCCCCGCAACTGTACGTTGACATACTGCTATCATAGCCCTGTAAGTAACTTATTTCTTGACATGTTCATCTGCCTTCCGAGACTATAAATTCCTCTAGAGCTGGAATCACGCCTTGGCCATCTATGTACCTTTAGGGCACCACCACTCAATGGAACTTTCTGTAATGAATGAAATGTTCTTTGCTTTCCAACACAGTTGCAACCAGCCACATGTTTTTTGGCCTGAGAACTTGAGATGTGGTTAATGCAACAGAGGAACTGAACTTTTCAATTTTGTTTAATTTTAAGTAATTTAGATTCAAATAGGCGTCTGTGACTAATGGCTATCCTTTATACACACTAGAGCTTCTAAAGGCTCTGGGACGTAGTAGGTATCAGTAACTATTCACTGACTTGTACAGAACTCATTCAGTTCAGGTCACCCACGTTTTCCACCTCACCAAACCCAAGAGTCTTGGTTAAAATTTTAATTCTGCTCAGCCACTTCGTTGACAGACACTCTCTGGACCACCCTTCATCTTCCCCACACACTTCCCAGGCCTGGCTGGAGGAACACCCCTGTCTTTCTTGGAACTCTTTCTGACCACTAACTTGCTTTCTTTGTTTTTTTCTCTCATTTCTACAGAGGCTTTAAAACAGGATTATACTTCCGCTAGAGTCTCCTTCCACAACATGAAACCATAAAACATAGAAGCAGCAATATTAAAGCCTCAAGGGAAAATGTATGAACAAAATATCAGCCTGATTCATTAGGAACAGTTATTATAAACAGCAGGCTTGCTAGCAAATGACAGGAAAACTAATTTGCATTTGCAACAAAATTACACCACACACATCCACCATGGCTCCCATTCCCCACCCGCCTCCCCACGGTAGTACTAGGACTCTTTAATTAAAGAAATTCTGCCAACTTAGAAAGCTTTAGGGTCTGTGACTCATGTTAATGAAGGCTTGACTGGAAATCTTTGCGAATAATCTCAGCACTGCCTAGATTTCCAGATGACTAGACAGTCCTCTAGATGCCCAAGAGGAGAGCCTGAACCAACAATTACTGGGCACATAAAACATTTCAGGTGCTGTGCTAGAAACTCCCCCAAGAACTTCTGAATAGGTATTAGCATTTCTACTGGACCAGTGAGGAAGAGGAAGATGCGGAAGTTTCGCATTGCCCCCATGGTAGTGAGTGGCTGAGCTGGGAATACAGGTTTGGCTGTCCAAACCCAAAGCCCACGGCCTTGGAAACAACCTAAATGTCTGTTGATGGATAAATGAACAAATAAAATGTGGGAGACATCTCTACTATACACAATGGAATATTTTTAAGCCATAAAAAAGAAGGAAATCCTGCCATTTGCAACAACATGGATGGACCTTGAGGACATTATGCTAAGTGAGATAAGTCAGACAGAGAAAGACAAATACTGTATGATCTCACTTATACATGGAATCTAAAAACAATCAAACTCATAGAAACAGAGAGCAGATTGGTGGTTGCCAGGGGGTGGGGTGGGGGAACGGGGAGAAGTTGGTCAAAGGGTACAAACTTTGAATTATAAGATGAATAAGCTCTGGGGATCTAAGGTACAGCACGGGGATGATAGTTCACAGTACTGTATTGTGTCCTTGAAATTTGCTAAGGGAATAGATCTCTTGTCCTGTACTGATTCTAGGTTGAATATTCAAGGTGATAATTCCAAGTTCCAGAGATTTGCTCTCTTATCAATACCTTCCCTGGCCTGGGAGAATTTAAAAATATGCTAATACCAGGGACATGAATAGACAATTCATAGAGAAGAAAAACATGATTTAACACATATACAAAAAATTCTCCACCTCTGGTACAAATTCAACTACACCGATATACTATTTTTTACCTATCAGACTGGAAAAGATGAAAAGTTTGGTGTTACACCCTGTTATATCCCCACACAGGTGGAGGACTATAAATTCATCAAAATTTATGGAAAGCAATCTGATAAAATGTATATAAATTAAATGGCATATATCTTTGACTCAAATTTCACTTTTAGGAGTTTGTCTTGAAGATGTATTCACATATATGTTGAGAGGCTTACTATACAAATGGACAATGGTTGGACCATATATCGAACTAGCCTTCTGCCCCACAGCCTGCAGCAATGTGCCGGGAAATCAACCTCTTATCTACAATAAACAGCCCAAGAAGCCGGCCTGCTGGAAGTCAGACTTGCGGGAAGCCAGACAGCTATCTCTAGTAATAATACAGGAAGCCAAATGATAACTTCTGTAATAATTAGCTCAAAGTGTCTAGGACTTGATTAATAACTGACAGTTTCTCTAATTTTTGCCCCCACTTCCCACTTAAGACCCATCAGAAAAAGGCAAATACCCATCACCTAGGATACCCCGCCTCTAATTAGGCCCCTTCTCCTTCCCCATGTCAGCAGCCTCCAGTCAAGGCACACCTGAAGCCTCCCTTTTTTCTACTGCAAAGCCTTCCCACTCCTCTGCCTGCCTTTGAGTCTCTGCCAAAATGCTAGTGAGAGTGGCTGACTCCCTTGCTCCGGCCAGCTGAATAAAGAGCCCTTGCTTTTCTCATTTGGTTGGTCTTTGTTTATCTCCACAGTGTGCAAAGATGTATTTAAAAGAATATTTATTCTAGCATTGCTTAAATAGCAAAAGACTGCAGACAACCCAAACGTCCATCAATAAGAGCCTGGTAAAACAAATTATGGCAAATCCATAGAGAGAACACTGTGCAACTATTAAAAAAAGAGAGGTAGATATATATGTGTACATGAACCAATCATCAAGGTTCATCATTAATAAAAAAGCAAATAAATGAAAAAACCAAAATGCAAATAATATGTATAGAATACAGTCATATATACGTAAATATATCTAAATCAATTCACAAGAAACTGTCAAGGATTGTCATTCAGGGGAGATGAAGAGCTGAGAAATAAAGATGGGGTGCAAATCACTATTCATGTATGTGTCCTTTCATTTCTTTTGAATTTTGTATTATGTTTATGAATTATCTATTCAAATAAATAAATAGATTATTTTTTTAAATATAACTTTTGCAACCCCCGGAGTCATACGAGAGTGACCCTTTTTCCATAAAGAATGATAGAATGGATATATAATTTCCAGCCTTAAAAATATGGCAATATATTACAAAAATAATTGTAATGCTAATCCTTTGAGTGTGGAGTCAAACTAATCATATATAGTATGGCTTCCCAGTCCTCCACTGGTGAGAATGTTGCCCTTTCAACAGAGTAGTCACAGCTGGAGCAGTCGGCGACAAACGGGAAGTGGCCACATGAACTCGCGATCACTGAGGTGCCGGGAGTCACAGATAGAAGTTCCTGGTATTCCTAAATTGTACATTCGGTACAGAGTTCCAGAACCTCATTTCTGTTCAATCACAATCACATTACCACAAGGGAACTGTCACTCCCTGACCTCAGGAAATACTTAGGCAGAGCCCTAAGTGTAAGACGCCCTGCACCACCACTACTGGCCAGAGAGCTGGAGAAGGGTGCTGTTGAAAGTAGACTCCTGCTCTGACTCAGCCAGCTTTGCGCGCATCCCAGGTAATTCTTCTGCCGGGCAAAGCGGACAAACCCGGCTCAGGGCTGGATTGTCTAGCGGGCCCTACGGAGGAGTGAGCTCAGCTGGTGCATGGCCTGACCTTTCCCTGAACGTTTTTTTCACTTGGACACAGGCTCAGTCTCATCAGTGGACCTTGTGGCTGTCAGTGACACTCAGCGCTCTGTGTGGGACATGGGGTGGGGGATTGCTCCGTTGGACTCTGACAACAGAGCTGGTTATAAGACAGAGGCAGCAAAATGGACTTGGGATCCCATGGCTTCCAGTAAACTTTGAGAAGTCAGAGACGGAGGGACCATGTTAAGATGTGAGCACCTGCTCCCACTCAATAGTTCTGGCTTCACACTCTTCTCTCTGCAGGGTGACGGATGGCCCCCGCCCCAGAGTACGGGCTCTGGAGAGAGCTTTGTCTGTTTTGTTGACTAATGTTGCTGAAGCACCTAAACAATGTCCGCCATAGTGGGTGTTCAATACGAATTAGCCAATTCAGGAGCCCCAGTGTCTCCTACTCAGGGTTGCAAAGCCGGTCTTAGGTTCTATTAACTCATCGTTCAAATCTAGTCTTCTAATTCTGCCCCAAATGCTACACAACCGTGGCGTCTTCTGCCTGAGCAAAGTGTTAGGAACTATTGGCAAAGATGTAGCCTGGAACAACATTCTCCATACGGATAAAAGGGACCTAAACAAAACAAGCGAATATAGTCTCTGACCAAAATCCTACTTAGAAAAAGTAGCTCACTGATATATTTCCCTGGTGTCAAAAAGAGTTACTAAGTATAATGTCAAAGCCACATCACTATAAGAGGATACTTAAAAGAAATTCTAATATCTTTATTATGTGATAACAATGTTCAGGACGCGTGCCATTGTCTACAAATCACAAAGATGTCTTTTTAATTTTATCTGAGTAGACTTTATCTTCTCCAAATAGGATAACTTCTTTTAAAAGGAAATTAAAAGCTACTAAAAGAATAGTTTCTTAAAACTAAAAATTCACTTTTTTCTACTTCAATTCTTACCTGAAAGAAGAAATCGTTGGCATAATTTCTTTATATTTAAGTATTTGTCTTAACAGAATCCGCTTCATAAAAGAAGGAAAACACATCTTTATGTTCCATCGTCTCTGTAGTTTCACCCGTCTTTACTGCTCTGAGGCCCAGTTATTTATCCAACTGAAATGAAGAGAGCTTCACATCCCTACAGAGACACGGAGGGTCTTGTCACCAAGGACACGACACGTGCGTGAGGACGAGGACTGCTTCTCAAGATTAAAATGACCGCTGAGAATGAAGAGCTCACTTTGTGCCAGGTACTTTAAATTTACTATATCTAAATCGGCAAAAACCCTTCCAGGTAAATGCCATTGTCTTTATTTTTCAGATGGCAGAGAGAGAGATTAAATGAATTTTGAAAGGCTATGTGGTTGGTAGATAAGGGAGCTGGCATGGGACGCACGTCTATGATACTCCATGGTGCACACTCATTTGATGCTGCCCTCTGCACATTTTTGAAAATTATAGAAATTAAGGAAGTATTCTAGAAAGAAAAATGCACTTCACAGGTAGGAATGGCCATGATTCGACCAGCCAAGATTGCACTATTTCTAAAGAACAACCAGGACTCACCACCACATGCCCCAAATAAATGGCCCTTGAGTACAAAATTCCAAGAGGCTCTGAGCCCACATTAGATTGACGGTCAGAGGTGAACCGCCAGAACCAGGGTGCCGAGTAAACGCACATCCCATTATCCATGTCACAGGGGGATGCTGTTAGCGCATCAACAGAGCAGACCTGTAACACGCTGAAACACTTAATGGCCAACATTAAGTATTGTCTGACAGGTTCAAATGAAGAGTAAACCATGATTATAAAAGAGAAGGAAATGCTTTTATCATTAATTACACTTGAAAACTAGAAACCAACACGTGCATGGATGTTTTCACACAGATTTCAAAGCAAATGGAAAATGAGGCATTAATGTCAGAGAAGACAACTGCTTATATAAACAAACTTTAAATACTAACATCACTGCCCAAGAAGTTGTCCCTGGTGACGTTTAAAAGAACTTTAATGTATTCACTGGACAAATGATCTGGCCCTGTTCTCAGCCACAATCTAGGATCCAAATAAACAGGCAGACTTGCACAGACAGTTGTAGCAGGGGTTTAGGTTGCTACGTGCAGACACGCTGTTGTCGGGGGTCTTGAGGCCCCACTAGCTATTTGTCTGTTTCGCCGCTAGCTCTCTCCTCTCGAAACCAACAACTAAGCTCTTCGTGTCCCAACTTGTGGAACATCAACCTTTACTATGCCTCCCAAGTGTGAGTTTCAGCAGCAGAAGAAATGAACCCTTTTCTCCGAGGAAGCATCCGTGTCACCACTGCCCACATTCAGAGAGAACCAAGGACAGCCTTCCAGCAAGGCCCCTGTTCTCCAGGGGTCACAGGCAACGATTTGAGTTTCTGGGAACCCTCCTGACCCCACACTTCGTCTCAGGGTTTTTTGTGGATGATAATCAATATTTGGATTAAAAGAATGCAAAGAAAAAAATTTTTTTTGAGGAAGATGAGCTAACATCTGCCACCAATCCTCCTCTTCTTGCTCAGGAAGACTGGCCCTGAGCTAACATCCATGCCCATCTTCCTCTACTTTATATGTGGGATGCCTGCCACAGCATGGCTTGCCAAGTGCTGTGGAGGTCTGCACCCGGGATCCAAACTGGGGAACCCTGAGCTGCCAAAACAGAACATGTGCACTTAATAGCTGTGCCACCAGAACTGCCCCGCAAAGAAAATTTTTGAGGAGAAAATAAATAACTATAGAATGTTATAGACAAGGGAAAAAAGAATATAGAAATCCTTTAAGTCCATACTTTACTCCACAGGTGAGTCCAAAAGGATAAGTGACTTGATGAAGACATCTTTCCATCGCGCCCTTTTCCTGTCTCTCCACTTGGTGAGTATGTTTCATTTGTCACATTACACACTGAAGCAGTTTCTGCCTTTTGTTTTTTCTTGCTATTTTACTTTACAAAACAATTCTACCTGCAAAAATGGACCAGACTTACTCATTGGACAGTGTACACTTAAGCTTAATATCTCTCCCTTTCACCACTTTACTTCCAAGTACAGTAAAGAAAACTTTAGTTTGCCTGAATATTAACTGTCTTTTGATGGTTACCAACAATTGCACAAGCTATGATTCTAAAGTGATACAATATATAGAAATTGATAAAGAATGGATATGAATATAAATATTAATATGTAAATAAATATCATTAGTCACAACATACAACATACAACAACACAAGATACTACTACACATACACATGGATCAGGATGCCTAAATGAAAAGTCTGATAACACCAAGTGTTGGCAAGGATGTGGAGCAAACGTAATTCTCACATATTTCTTATAAGGGTATAAATAGACATAACCCCTTTAGAAAAGTATTACGTAGTCTCTATCAAAGCTGAACATGCACAAAGTTTGTAACTGAGCAATTTCATTCTTAGGTATACAGATGGAAGAAACATGGACATATTTACCAAAAGACATGTATTGGAATATGCACAGCAGCACTGTTCCCAAAAGCTAAAAACTGGAAACAACCTGAATACTCATGAACAGTAGAACGGATAAATAAATTTTAGTATTTTGCACAAAAATCATTTTCATTTAAAGTGGAGACAACAGTTACAAGCTAAGTAATTGAAAAACCAAGGATCAAATTGAGCTTAAACAATAGGGAAATATACTGTTGCATCTAAGTAGAAATCCACAGACAGGCTCAGTGCCATGGTTGGTTGGAACAGCAGCTGAAAACTGCCAGTAAGGATCCAGGTTCTTTCCACTTTCTTGTTCTACTATCTTCTGCGTTGGCTTCATTTTCATAATGGAAGCAAGGTGGTAGTCATAGTTTCAGACAATATATCCAGAAATAGTTATATCCAGAGGTAGAAGAGGATGAACTACTTTTTATTTATTTCTTTATTAGGCGCAAGGACATTTTCCTTAGGAGAATCATGGCACACTTTCTCTCCTTGGCCAAAAGGGAGTCACATCCTATTCCAAAACCAGTCATTGGGAGGAGATGTGGAATGATAAAATTTGACGAAGATTTATCTTCTAGAATGGAATGGATGCTGGAGTATAGACCACTATAACAACTAACTAACAAAAACAGTTAATATTAAGAGCAAACCTCAAATACTGGATTTCTGGTTTCTGCTGAGGGGTGGAAACAGCAAAGCTCTCAAATGCAACAAAATTCCTGAATAAACAGCAAGTTCACAAATTTTCTCTTACTCATCAGAGTGCTGAGGCTGCAGGCATGAACTACCCAGAACCTGGGGGAAGGCAGGCGCCTGCAGTAGGAAATAAAACACAAACACTGACCCAAAGTATCTCTCCCAAATGTTTATTAACGACAAAGAGAAAAGTAGTACCTTCACAGTGGAGAAGGCTGACAGCACCGCTTACCCGTCAGGTGATCGAGTGATCAAGGGCAGCGCCACTAGGGGTTAGTCAGGTTGAGGTGCTCCCTATTCGATTCAGTGAGGCAGGCACTTTACCTCTGTGCTATCCTTCCCCAAATTCCCCAGCCCTAGTCTAACCATAAGGAAACCTCAGAGAAACTAAATCTGTGGGACATTCTGCAAAATATCTGAAAATGTTCTTCACAAGAGTTAAGGTGATGGAAGACAAGGAAATAACGAGTAATAGACACAGACTGGAGGGGAATAAGGAGACATGACAATAAAATGCAATATAGGATCCTCGATCAGATGCTGGTACAAAAAATGGACATTAGTGGAAAGAACGACGAGATCCAAATAAAGCCGGTGGTTTGGTTAATAGCATTATACTAAATTAATTTCTTACTTTTGGAAATTGCACCATAGTTCTGTTGGATGTTAACACCAGAAGAAACTGGGCGAAGGGTGTACTATGGGTGCAACTCCTCTGTAAGCCTAAGGTTATTTTGAAGTAAAAAACTTAAAAAGAAAACTGCTTATTTGCAATTCTTCTATTCTTATTTCAGGATTTAAAATCTTCAATAAATATTATCAGACTTTCACACATTTTCCTAGTTCTCTACAGTGGTAAAAACAAAATGAAGTGATATCATTGTGCTTCCTAGGTGCTAAACTTAAAAGCAAACAAATGGAAAGGACCCACGTTTAGGGAGACACAGAAAGATATGAGCCAGTTAACAGTAATTTGAACACCAGGAAACCAAATAACTCCGCTTTTATACTATTTCCTCTTTTCCTGTGTATCTTGGTTCAGAAGTAATTTGCTCAACTTTTTTAGAGCTCATAAATCTTCTTCCATAATCCTTATAATCACTGATAAAGAAGCTCTTTTCCTTGTTAACTCCATTATACGCTTTAAGTAATGAGGGCTGTAGAGGGTCTCACGAAGTCCGGCAGAGTTACCAATCTGAGCCACAGGAGAGCAAACAGATTCAACGTGTCCTTACTATGCTGCAAACACTTTGGCGATTTCTCGAAAGGAATCACACCGAAAAGGAAAGGAGATGACATTTGTGATTGAAGCTAAAGAATAATGCAAGCTTCTGCAAATGCAAAGTTAAGAAAAAAATGCTTTCTAGTCAACTATTATCTGTTTTCCCTAAAGAAAATGTGGGAAAATGGCGTTTATCCCTGTTCCGCCATGGTTTGCTGAACATATGGAGGAAGAGGGTTGGGAGGTGAAAATTTGCCTTTCTAATTCATAGGTCAGCAGATCATAAGGAGCCACATCTGAAGTTGATAAAGAGAACTGGGCATGTCCCCCAGATTCTAGAGTTGGAGCTCCACGCAGGAACTCTATGAGATTTCCTTACTCTATGTATAGGAGGAAGAGCACAATGAATACTTGGCAACAAAAATGGTGGCGAATGGTAGAGATTGCTATGTGTTCACCAAACCCCATTTCTGCTTCCTCCTGGTCAACAGCTCAGGCCACAGTCCCCTGCCTTCCTTGAAGTTAGGTGGGGTCATGCAATTGAGTTTTGGCCATGGAATGTGGGAGGAAGTGATGCATGTTGCTTTCAGAATTGCCATAGGACAAAAGTTCCATGAGATCTTCCACACCCTCTTTCTCCTCCCATCTTTTTGTCTGAAGGTTTACACCCAAGGCTGCCTCACTTGTCCCAAGTTCAAGAGAAGAGAGCCTCTGTCTGCCTAGGCTGGTAAGCCAAGGCCACCAATTATCACTTGCTCACCAATTTACACTGAACTGCGACGGGAGTGAGAAACAAACACTGATCATCTTCTGCCACTGATACTGTGGATTCATCACAGCACTTAGCCTCCCCTGACCGCTGCAGTATCCTTAATGATTTAGGAAATAGTGAGGCAGGAGGACCCCAACTCTCAACCTGCTAAGTCATACATGTTGCGTCTGGACAGACCAAAGTCAGGCAGGCATTCCTGAATGGTCTTTCTCTACCTCTTCCTCCTTATTCTTTCTTTTTCCTGCTGTATTATGTTGCCTGGGTTGTGGTTTTATCATATTTGAGCTTCTTGGTAAACGGGCAGGCTGTAGGTTGCAGCTTTCCCGGGATAGTGCCAGTTTATGCCTCTTGCCCCAGTGTGATGAATACTAAAACCTTTCACTCCCAAAAGTTCAGATGATAAATTATATGGTCACCCTAATGATAAACCACCTTATTTCCTTCCAAGTATGGATGAGACATAAACAGAAGAGGGAATAAAATAGATTTATCATGAAGAATGTTATACTTTATGAGTATTTGCAGCTGCATTTTCCTCTTTTATTTTTTAGAAAAAATACGATACTTTTTCTCTGTGTACTGCACAATATCATTTCTTTACAAGTTTATCAATCACAATGATTAGAAAAATATTAAATGGGAAACGTAGAATGTAATGTTGAAATTTTTCACTGCTTTAAAACAAACTGTTTTGGTGTGTGTTATGTAACATTATTATAATTTGTTGAATAATGAATTTGGTAATTAAATACTAATAATTATAATAGTTAATACAATATATATTATAATTATATATTTAACACATAACATTAATATTATATAATTAATATTATTTTAAATTAATTTTAATTAAGTAATATTAAATATAAAATTAATATTATATAATATATAACATAATTATAATATATTATAATATAATATAATTAATAGTAATTCATTACAAATAATTATAAAAGTGTGGCTATAATAGCTTTGGATAAAGAGAATCGACATATAAACTTAGGCTTCTCAGAAGAAATATAACTAGAAAAGAGATCTAGACGTCACATCACACCTGAGTAACCGGGGATTTAAGTTTGCTTTAAAGGCTATGCATAAAAATTAATTCCATGTGAATTTTTTCCATTAAAAAGAATTTCAAACTGATAAAAAATATTCTTTACTGGCAAACTGGGGGTAGTTCTTGATTTTCTGGATCATTAACTACAAATAGACATTTCTTCACACTCCTTAGAGACAGTTTTAAGAAATCACTTTATTTAGACTACTTTTCCACAACAGGTTTAAAAAGAAACAATAAAATGGAATCTCTAACGACTATGATTAAGTTAGGGTTAATTCTAAATTAACCTCAGAAGAACTTATTTTTGAACAATTACAGTGAAGAGACTTCCCTTCAGGGAAGGAGAGGCTGGAATGAGCTTTAGTGAATATGTATGGTGTTAGAAAATCATAAAAACTCTCGTGTAACATGGAAAGGACCATGAGTCGCCAAGCGGGGGATCCCCTTTCGCTGTCCCTTCCTCCATAAGCCAACTCGTCGCCATTCTGAAGACGGCTCACACCTCTATTTTAATTTGGGCACGCAGATCTTACTGATTTTATTCAGGTCGCCACCTGAACACACATTTTCCGAAATCTCCCTCACCTGAGCCCTAATTTGTTGTGAAAAATGGCATCAATCTTTCATGAGAGTTAATCACAGAAGATGCTGAAATTCTGTGTTCCAGCCTGAACCTGCGAAGCTATTTGAAGCGCGCTCCGCCACGTTGAGTTTCTGTCTGAAGCAGCTGATTCAAGTCCTTGATAGAGTCGAGCTGGCACGCCATTCATTGTGTTATCATTTTCTACAGTCTGTCCATAAAACCCCAAGAGAAGAACACACTGTCTGTCCGTGAAAAATAACCCACTGTCTGTGGCTTATGGAAACAACGATAGAATTTTAAATACCTCGGAAAAGCCAGACATAGCCATTTACATGATTTTTGCCAGCACTCCTCTGGCTGAATGGCAACATTCAAATATAATGAACAGAGAGACACAATTAAATATGCACCCTAATGAGGAGTGGAGAACTGAGATTTTTGTCATTTTTCAAAAACAAAAGCTTCCAAAATTTAAAGTAATGGAGTACCATGGCTGCTGGAGAGAAGTGAGGATGCATTATTAGACACAGCAGTAAATGTCAAATATAATATACTACGGCAATATTCTTCAGTTTGACTATGGCTCTTTTATTTCTTGTTCCCATGTATCTGCAGCTGTTAACTGTTCATCTCCTATCAATTTTATTCTCATCAGTAGTTGCCCTGGTTAGGCAAAAAGACTTCCTTGGTTGAATAAAACGCCCCCACAGATACACGGAAGCGGAGCAGCCCGGGCGTGCCTCCAGCGCGGCTCTCTCATTGAGCAGGAGGCGACAAGCCTGACGCTTACCCTCAGCTCTGGATTTGATTTCTGCTTGAGTTGAAGACTCAGAAGCCTATTCTCTCTAAAAATTTCTCTGAGTCTTGAGGTCCCCAAGAAAGAAAATAATTTATACCAAGGTAGTTATTATCGATTCTTGCTACATGGAACTCTATCACAATGACCCAACAATCTTGCTTTGAGTAAAATCGTGATCCAAATATTGCACTGTGGATCCAACAAGCTGTCCACCTAAATAAGATTTTTATTTATTTATTTATTTATCTATCTATTTATTTCAACTAAGGTTTGGTGTTGAAACATTCCAAGTTGTTTGCAGGTCCAGGGAAGATGCAGGCCCCTTTATTTCACGTGTACCCATTTCAGTCTGATGAGAGGAAGATGACGAGGAGGAAGAGAAGCAGTAGTGTGTGATCTGATAGCCTGGAAGGTTACAAGATACCCGCTGCATGCGAGCAGGAATCCAAAGGACGCGGCAACATCAGCATCGTTGTCAGATGAGCGTGACTCTACGTGTATCCTTGCAGCATGAAAGCGAATCTAATTCCACATCTTTTTGGTGGAAATTGGGTGAACTGGGGAGTGGTGGCAATCTCAACGGTTCGTGAGTAGCGGGAAGTGCAGAAGCGTCAGCCGTGCTCGTGAGCTGCCTGAGAGGAATCATGGGGCACAGACTGAGCTCGCTCGCTTGTTTGAACTGAAGAAAAGTCCAAATTCGAGGGAAGCTGAATTAGTAGGATATTTTAAAAGTGATTTTCTTTTTTCATGAGTAGTAGTTTATTATATGTCACATAATTTTTGAAAGACTTAAAGCAGCTAATCCACAACCTCCCTGCCCGAAAGCATCGGTTACTTTGCTTCGTCCATGTTCTCCGCCGGCCCCTGCCCACGTGCACAGGTGACACATGAGTGTGCCAGGGCTGTCCTCGGCGCTGTCCACGCCTTCTCATTGAGTCCCCACAAAGGCTTTGGGAGCACTGGCCTCACTGCGGAGGGGAGACTGAGACTCCGGAAAGTTAAACAACTTGCTCCAGCTTGCTCCAGGGTGCGTGGCAAGTCGAAAGACCTGGAACTGAGTTCCGGTAGGTCCAGATCCAAAGCGAGTACTTTCAGCCACTCTGTCACGTGGCCCCCTGTGTTACATGATCGACTCACGGAAGAACTTTTGTATCTGCTTCAATTTTCCTTCTTGCTAAATGAACTTCTTATCTTTTTTATTAGCAGCACAAAGCTCATTTGAAGAAATGTACTGTAATTTAACTGTTCCACTATTCTTGGATATTTATTTATGTTTTATTTCTCTACTTATGCAGCTAGCACTTCAATAAACATTTTCTTGCCTAGTGCTTTTTTTCTTCCCCCTTTTGAATTAGATCCTAAAGATAAATTCCCAGGAGTGGTATTACTTTGTCAAGAGATGTAAATATAAAATATTTAATTATCTTAAATCCATTTACATATCTTACAGAGGTTTTAGAGAATTTTAATGAAGGGATAAGAATCATTATGCTGTGTTCTTTCAGCATTCCTTGTGGGTTGTGCTCCACGCTGAGCCCTCAGCTAATATCAGGTCTACCAAACACAGAGAGCAGACTCCCGCCGTCCTGCTACTTAATTCCACTCAGGTAGAAATGTACACATTTACTTCAAATATACATTTGTTATAAGTTATATGATAAAATTCAAACCAGATCCTTCTAAGTTGTTAAAAAAATAAGGCTATTACAGTGAGGTATTTGCATGTTTTTTCATAAAGGGAGATAGCATTTTTAGATGTCCAGTACAATCCCAGCTTCCACACTTACGGCACGTCCTTGGAAAATTTACTTCATCTTTCGGTTTCCACATGTGTAGAACGGACACAATGTGCTGTCAGATTGACTGAGACAACGTGTCGAGCACTTGGAGGGGTACAACATTTAGTAAGCACTCAACAACTGTTAGCTAATTCGAAGTGTGCTGGGACCAACTCAGATAGGCTTCTGGTTGCTAAAGTTTTAGGAATTTTCCAAGACAGTTATTAAAATAGCCATTATTAAATACTCCGCATGGTGGGAGTACTTACACCATAGAAATTGGCAACACTACTAATCAAGGACTCGTATTCAGAGAGCAGTTGTTAAACCTTCACCAGCATACCACTAACTAGTACTAGTCATACGTGTTTTACCTTTCCTCTGGAAACGGTTGCTTCAGGTGGTGAGTAAAACCCACAAGTGGATAGTTAAAGAAACAAGCGGTCAGGGGAGTTTCTTTCTGTACCGCTGACTAGTAAAGTGTGCTCTAATTTGGTTAAGAAGCTATTGATTGTATATTCAGTGTGTAGATATGTTTTCAATAGTTCCCATGTAAACAGCTCACTAGTAAACCACATTGAAGTGGAATTTAAGTGAACAATTTTTTACTTGATTAACAAACAAGGTTGTGAAGGGAAAGAGTGGGCTAATGGAGGTAGCATGCATGGTTTCACCATTAGACCAAGCCAGTTTACTAACCTAAAACATTAGTTAACTTAACCTTTCTGAGTCTTGGTTTTATTATCTGAAAAATGGGGATAATAAGACCTAACTCATAAAATTTTTATGAGAATTAAATGAGATAATACGTTCTCAAGTAACCAACATACAGTAGGCACTTAATGCAAATCTGTATTCCTCTCACCTTTAAAATGGGAGAGTCTTAAAGTATCTCCATGCTGAAGGAAGGAGCCCATGGAAATGGAAGAGAACCTATTATTGATGGCACACAATCTCAGAGGAGTCTGGAATGGGTGGCGTCATTGGAAGGGGGAAGGGTTAGCACTGGACAGGACGGCAGCAATGCTTCCTCTCAGAAAGGAAAGAAGGAAGAAAGGTAGGGTTTAAATAAAGACAAATTTGCAGGTGTGGAGCAGAAAGGTCAGGAAGTTCACATTTGACAGCCTTTGTTTTCTCTACGTCGTCAAGCAAAAGAGTTGTTCCAGAGCCAGGAGCCGAGGGAGAGAGGAACCAGGGGTGGCCCTGGAATGGAAGGATTACTGAGCAGCCCTGAGGACACAGCTTGGTGGGAGACCCCATTTGTAAGGTGTCCCTTTGCTACCCAACCCCAGCAGGGCTCTCGGTCAGGTGTGGGAGTGGAGAAGGCACCCAGATGGATGGATCCAGGAAACAGAATCGGCGCACAGGGTCAGCAGACAGATGCGGAAGGAGAGAAGGGTGCTGCAAGAGGGCGAAGTGATGGGTGGGGGAGAGAAACGCTGACGTCAGGAGCTGGTGTGAAGTCTGGAAGAAACAAGATGAGTCAAGGAACCAGAGGTCTAAACCAGAGCTCAAAGAGCAACAGCCCTGGAGGAATGAGCGTAGGAGAGAGACACACAGGAGGATGGACCATTGTCAGAAGCTGCGAGGCAGAGGTGGGAGTTTCTGAAGTGAATTCTTCTGGGTAGTGACGAGGGTTCGGATCCAGCCCAGGTTATTCAGCACCAAGTCTCTAAAGCAGGGCATGACGTGGCTGAAGAAGGAATTAAGGCTACAGACAAAACACAACTAACTCTTCCAGGTGACCCAGGCTCTATCTGAAGGAATTGCAAAGAAGGAAACAAATCCAAAACTCATAATAGTTAGCAATGCCCGTGAAATAAGTAAATACTTCTCCAGGCACTTTTTGCTTCTTTAAAGGAGACGACACATCCTTAGATATATTAGCATGTGTATGTTTGTGTGAAAAATGAATCTTGTTGCCTTATAGCCACATGGCAGCTAAAGAAAGACAAGATATAAAATCCACATGACAAAGAGTTAGACTGTGGGAAAAACACAAGCTTGAAGACGTTCTAGCTTCATTTATGAAAGGAAAACATTGGAAACTTGAATATCAGCAAAGTAGAATGGTTAAGGGAATTGTGGAATATACCCAGGACAGAATATTATCTGGTTGTTAAAATGATGGTTATAAAGACTATGCAATAACATGGGAAATACGATAATAAATCAAGTAAAAATCAAATGCAGGATTCAGATATACAGGTTTACCATGACTCTTAGTGTGTAAGAAACAAACATAAGATGAAGGCCTAAAATTATACTGGGTTTTATGGAGGATTTCTCTCTTTTTTTTTTCTGCTTTCCAGAATTTTTTATAATATGGCTATGTTAGAATTAAAAGTTATCAGTAACCAATTTGGACTCCTTCCTACTGCTCAGGAATCCTCTTGTAGGACACCTGTGGCCTTCCGAAAACAGCCCCAGAAAGGAGCTTGCAAACCTCCGCTGCCCTCTTCCAGCCTCAGCCCCTGCAGGGGACCTTTTCTTTGACTGAGAGTTAAAGCTCTCCAGGGCAAGCTGCGTCCTTCTGTCATTCTTTCTCTCCGCCTTCGCATTCAGTGTGTGCGCTGGCAGAGGGACTCCGTCCTCCTCCCCAAGGCTACCTCCTCCGTCTCTGGAGAGAGAAGCTGTGGCCTGCTCTTTCCCCCAGACCATGGCTTGTGCGTTTCCTGTTTTTTATGACAATCTTCTTCCTGGCTCTCTTAATCCTGCTCACTTTTCGGAGCCAAGGTATAGTCATCCAGATGCTCGGTGCTGCGTCCCTGGCACTCCTGCCTCTTCATGTAGTACGTGCTCTAAATCCAAACTTCCTGGGTCTAAATTCTGGCTCCTGCCCTAAATAGGCTACTTCCCCTTGCTGTGACTCAGTTTGCCCATCTTTAAAATGGGGATAAAAATAGAATGTACCTCACAAGCCTTCAATAAATGCAAGCTTTTATTATTTGCGTTCTCTGGTTATTTATTTGGGTTTTCAACTTGTTTTCCAGCCATGATGAAAGTTTTTGGGGACTGCTTTAGTCTTATTTTGTTTCCCCTTGTATGGTGACCAATTGTCTCTGCTGGCTCAGGACTTAGGGGTTTCCCAGGACACGAGACCTTCAGTACTAAACTGTCCTGTGACGGTACTCAAACTGGGAAAGGGGGCCACCCTGCCGTCATGCTTCGGACAAGGTTTTACATGCACTAGTCAGTGCTTAAGGAATTCCTGCTGAATAAGTAGGTATGCAAAATACAGGCAAAATCATGATATGTGCACACAAATATTCCTGTATAAACAGGAATCTACAAATTGCACTCCCGGTGGGACAATCTCCAAAATGGTGAAGTTTCTTTATCTGTGTTGATATGGCAACTGATAAATCTAAACGAATTCTTTTCTGGACACATAAGTTATCCTGATTTTAAAGGCAGCTCTTTTCTCACTTCACAACGTGGTATTAGCCTTCTGTAATGGTGTGTATCATCCTCTTGGGGGACGTAAGCTTGTAAAACTCTTGTCCGAATTCTGAATCTGTATTAACTACCATATTCCTTCCACCCTTGGAAAACAACTAGATTATAACAATTCTCTCTGTAGTTTGAGTTATTTCTGTAAGTTAAAAACAAGTACCTTTCCAATTGCTTGAGGTTGAGGATTCCTCATCCCAGAAAAATCCCAGCCAATAAAATGTGAGGTTGAAGCAACTTGTCATCTTGACATCACAAGCTTAATTCCCCTCACTCTCCCTAGCAACCAATATGCAGGCATAGCAACAGCAGCTGGTGCACCGGAACAGCACTGTTTAAAACAAACACTCTTCCCAGTTGGCATTCGCAAGTGATCTTTTTCTTTCCATCGTTTAAAATATAAGTGTGAACATATCTTAAGAAAATGTAAAACAAATGAAAATGAAAACTGCTTGGAAAGGTACACAGGAGAAGAAAAATCATGAAAAACCAACTGCCAAAAAGGATTCATGCTTTGGCCTTTACCATCACTGGAAATTCCACTCCCAAATATATTGGAAGTTTTTTCCTAAGGGTTCCTCAAATTTAGAATTCAAGGACCTCCTTAAAGAAATCATCACCACATAAGTCCATTTCTCCAGTGTTTGGAGAGTGCCAACCATGTGTTAGAAGCCAAAGAGATGCAAAGATGATAGGAAAAAAAGTCAGAAGACAAGAACACAAATAACTACAAAAAATACAAAGCATAGAGAGAGGCCACGCAGAGTAAGGCCTCGGAGCCAGACTGACTGTAGCCCCTTAGTGGTGGTGTGACGTCAGAGTCCCTCAGCCTCTCTCTGTTGCATTTCCTCATCTGTAAATCGAGGGGAAACAGTAACACCTACTTCCAAAGGTTGACGCGAGGCTTGAGTTAATTTACACCAGGTGCTCAGAATAGGGCCTGACACATAGCAAGTGCTGTCAGCAATTTCAAGATAGAAGGTAACTAACAAGTGCCGAAAGGCAGGTTAAAAAGACGCGCATGAACATTCGAGAAAGAGAGTGCGTCTCAGGGAGCAGCACGCGCTTCCAGGAGGGGGTGCGCTGGGCTTCCCGTAGTGTGACAAGGACAACAGGAGAAGTGTCAGCAGAGTACAGTGGTGACCGGCAGAGGGAGAGGTGGGGCAGTGTGACCTGAGGAGGAAGAAGGCGGAGGGCGCAGGCCAGGGAGGGGACATGGGGACATCACGCGACAAGAGGCTCTTAACTGGCGCTCTCAGGGTAAGTTGGACTTTGTAAGGCTTTTGAAGAGGAGAACAGACCAGTGGAGTCAGTGCAAAGGACCTGAAGTTTGATGTAACTCCATGTGTTTGAAAAATGTTAAGAGTTCATTTTGGGCCAAATGATCACTGCCTGGAGTTGAGGGTAGAGTGAAGGGGTGCAGGAGATGAGCAGAGAGGAAGCTGCAGGGGGCACGGGCCAAGAAAGGCAGGAGGTCCACCGGCCCCAGGCTGAAGAACTGGGCTTTCTTATGCGGCCAGCGTTCCTCAAAGTGTGTGAGTCTCCTCAGAGTCTGGAGCCTACTGAGGTGTTGGGTGAAAACGCAGCTTTCTTAGGAGGGCAAAGAATATGGAGACGAAAGTGCAGAAAAAGGAGGCAAATGTGAGGTGCCTCAGAAGAGGAGAGAACACCCCAGAGGCGCCTTCTGAAGTCCCTGCTTCTGACCCCCGGGCCCCAAGATCTTCCTTCAAAGGGATGAGGAACCTAGATCAGGCGATTTATAGCTCTCCTACCCTCGCCCATGAGTTTGCAATTGTCATCTGAGCCCGTGAGCCTATGTTTAAACTTTCTTTGAGGTTCAAAGTATGGGAGTCTACTCCCCAAAAGGTAGCCCCCAAAGATACCCAAGGGGAAGGACCACCCTGTGGTCATTTGTGGGCACCAGAAATACATTATGGTAGATCAGGAGCAGTCTGCAGACAATTAGGTTTCACTGTGAGGAGCCTTCACCCCACAACGGGAGTGACCCACTTAGAGACCCACAAAGGACTCACATGGCACAGATTATGAGAAAAATGCAATGGCAGCAGGAACACTGACAAAGATGTCAGGATAACAGCTGCAGAGCCAGGCAAATGAGAAACACACAGTTCTCTCTTCTTTTTGTTTAAAAATTTTTTTTTCTTTTTGTTTGCTGAGGAAGATTTGCCCAGATCTAGCATCTATTGCCAAGCTTCCTCTTCTTTTTCACTTGAGGAAGATTAGCTCTGAGCTAATATCTGTGCCGATCTTCCTCTATTTTGTATGTGGGTGGCCACCAGAGCATGGTTGATGAGCAGAGCAGGTCTGTGCCTGAGATCTGGACCCATGAACCCGGGCTGCTGAAGCAGAGCATGCAGACTTATGAATGAGCCATGGGGCTGGCCTCCAGTTCTCTCTTCCTGATGGAGTAAATCCCTATGCAGAGCCATCACCATGGTTTGATGGGTGTCTCTTCAAATTTGGCTCTCTTGCCTTAATTTTCTGTTATATGCAGAGAGCCATCTGTATCCTTTTCTTAACTCGAGAGAACAGAGGCGGGGGCTGCTGTCGATTCCACTACTCAGAGCAGCATGGCGCAGGCTCAGACGGGCCATGTTCGTATGGGCTAACGGGTGCAGCAGTCCCTGCTGAAGCTAGGACCACCAGAGACAAGGGCTACCCGGACCAGGGAAACACGGGCGTGTCTCCTGTGCAGGTGAACGTGACGGTGCTGAGAGAGCAAAGTCCACACACGAGTCAGCCACACAATCTCGTCTGCAAAATCGATGGAGCCACTAAACCACGTGTTTTAAAATTAAATAACAATTTAATGCTCTCTCTGTTAGAAGGCTTGCCTCGTTATAAATCTTTTAGAATTTGTATCATGAGAAGGTCAACCCTAGAACTTCCAATGAAAAGGGAGGTGGTGAGGACACTCATGCAGTGAATGTATGAAAAAAGAGAGAGAGACAGAAGAGAGGAAATCTAGATTTCACCAGACCTGCCTTCTTCCGGACACCGTCCCGCGGTCTTCTCACATGCGTCACCTCATTTAATTCTTACAACAATTCCATAAAGGTAGTAAAAGTCATCCCACAGAATGGCTGGTATTTCAAAGCTACAAAGCAACATTTCCCATATCTAGCACCTGGAAACAGTGTGGAGGCAACACTAACCATAACAATAATTGTGTTTACCAACTATTTTTATACTTTATTTTTGTCTCACAGAAAATCTTAAGACAAGGAAGGACAGGAAGCATTATGTCTTCTTTTCTAGATAAAAGTAACAAATAAAACTCAGAGAAGTTAATTGATTCAACCAGTGAAACCTAGTGGGATGTGAATCCCAAATATGGGGGTCCAGGCCCACATTCTTCCTCTCAACAGAAAGTGATGTTGAAGGAACCAGTGGCTACCACCCACCTCTCCTCAGCCTCCACCACCCAAGCCCCATCCTGCAGGCAGGGCCGTGTCTTCCAGCCTCTGCCACTGTCTGGGAGGCTTTCTGAGGACAAGGAAAACTCTTGCCTTCGTGAGCGCACACAAATCTAAGTGCTCATGAGATAAAGCAACACAGTGTTAAAAACACACACACAGTGGATTATTAAGCAAAGGTATGTATATACGTGTTAAAATGGGTGACTATTTAAGATAAATTAATTGAGAAAAAGCAAGTTACAGAAAGATACATATGATCCTTTTAGGGAGTTTTAAGCCTGCATACTTTCTATAGAGACGCATACATGCACATACCTGTACACACTCATAAATGCAGCACACAACACGATAAGGCCACCAGCGGTCACCTCCGGGGGCTCGGGGCAGGCACCACGTTCGGGGGTGGTAATTGAAGGGCCACACCGTGGTGTTTGAGCTCTTGCACTCTGGATCCACATGATGTGGTTTTGCATCCCAGCTCATACCACAGCCCTGTGACCACGGGCAAGTTACTGTGCCTCAGTTTCCTCATCCGTACAATGAAGATGATAACAGGGCTGACGTGAGACTAGATGATACGATCCCATGTAAAGCACTTAGTGTCTGGCACATGGAAAGAAGCTTTCTATAAATGCTACGTATCATAATTAACCGTTCCAGTTTTTATAAGGAGAATATACTGCTTGCATAATTTTTACAAATTTAAGTAGAGTTTGAGATAATAACAGCAGAGCAGATGGGCGATTTAGTTTCATGAGGCTGCCATAACAAAGTACCATAGACCGGGGGCTTAAACAACAGAAATTGGTTGTCTCCCAGCTCTGGAGGCTGGAAGTAGGAGATCAAAGTGCAGCAGGGTTGGCTCCTTCTGAGGCTGTGAGGAAGAGGCTGTTCCCTGCCTCTCTCCTGGCTTCTGGCTGTTGCTGGCCACCCACTCACGGCATTCCCTCGGCTTGTAGGTGCATCACCCAGATCTCTGTCTTCACGTGCACACGGCACTCTCCCAGCATGCATGCGTGTCTCTGAGCGCAGATGTCTGATTTCTATGAGCACACCACTCATGTTGGATGAGGGCCCAGTCTGATTAATTCATCTTCACTTGATCATCCTCAAAGGTCCTACTCCAAATAAGTTCACATTCACAGGCACTGGAAGTGAGGGCTGCAGCATCTTCTAGGGGAACGCAATTCAACTCAACAGTGGGAGAAGACCAAATTAAAGGTTATTTCAGTAATCCAGGGTTTCCTTAGGGTGCTGGCCAAGTCGATTTTTTTAAATGGGGGGAAAAAAGACAACAAACTTTGGTGCTCGGATGTAGCGGAGAGAGGCCGAGACTCCGGGATTTCTGGCTAACGCATCCGGTAAATGCTGGTGATGGAATTTACTGAGATGCAGTGACAGCTGCAGTAGGTGAACCGGGGGTAAAAATGAAAAAGCCTTCAAAATTAACTGTAACAAAATGCCCATCTGGCTTCATTCCAGAAAAGATGTGGCAGGGGCCAACCAGGTTTATTTTAAAAGACAGATGTTTACTTTTTAGATTTTATTTCCTATGCTTTTAGGCCCCTTCACTATTTCTGGTGCTTGCTTTTTGATGTTATGGGTCCTTCACAAACAAGTCAGTGTTGCTTTCCGTGGGGGCCTCTGCAGTCCTGGCTTCGAGCGTCAAGGGGAGCTTCAGGTGCACCTGATCCACGGGGCCGGGACTGGGAGCTCTGCGAGCAAAGAGAGCACCCATTTCTTTTATCATTCCCTCTGCATCTAACTTAATTAATGGTCCCAGCATCAGCTATTCGAGTAGTAAAGTTATACCTCGGGGACAAATCTTGGCAATAAAAGTTTTTTTAATCTCTAAACTGTGTGCTGAATTGTATGCAGTAGTATCATTAAGACACTGGGGAGCCCGTGAGTGACACACGTGATTTGCTGCAAGAAACTTTGCAACTAGTATTAACACGTCTAGGTCTACGCGGTGACTTGTGATAAAAGTTGCCTGCGGCAAACGAGAAAAGGAGTTGTAAGACATAGTTTGGGAAGCGGTAGGGTGCGCAGAGACAAGACAATTCTGGACTGTAGGGAAGTAAATTGGGAAAAAAATGACCCCCAATTTTCCAGTCATCGAGGCAGTGTGAGTAGCACTAATTCTGAGTCAGTTAAGCCAGCTGTAGAATCACCTCTTCTGTGCGTTCATCCGTTCAAGAAATACGTACCGGGACTCTGCCAGGCGCCTGTGGCAGCCCCTCTTCCGGATGCTGGGGGCACATCGGTAAACAAACCAGAAAAAGTCGCCGTCCTCACGGAGCTCGCACTCCAGCGAGCAGAAGACCGGCCTGACAAGGAAACAATGTCTCAGCGGGAGGCTCCGAGTAAAAGCCGCGCAGCAGGAGGAGAGCGAGGGGGAGGGGCAGGGCGGCTAACGTGCAAAGCGAGCACAGGAAGGTGTGGCTGAGGATGCGACACTTGAGCAAAGCCCTGCGGGAAGTGAGAGGGCGAGGGGCAGTGACTTGGGGAAAGATGATTCTGGGTACGGGAGGGTGGAAGGCCTTAGCGTGAAAGCAAGTTGACTGGAAATGACGAGTCCCTCCCTGTTAGAATTTATAGTGTGTTTGTGGCCTCTGGAATATGGAAGCAAACTTATGAAAGAAAGCTGCGGGGCTGGCCCCTCCGCCGAGTGGCCAAGTTCGAGCGCTCCGCTGCAGGCGGCCCAGGGTTTCACAGGTTAGAATCCTGGGCGCCGACATGGCACCACTCATCAAACCACGCTGCGGCAGCGTCCCACGTGCCACAACTAGAAGGACCCACAACGAAGAATATACAACTATGTATGGGGGGGGGGGCTTTGGGGAGAAAAAAGGAAAAAAAATAAAATCTTTTAAAAAAAAAGACAACTGGGCTTTCTTTGGCAGTGGTGTATCTGCACATTTTTCTTTTCTTCTTTAACATTTTAAAGTCACTGTTGTGCAGGACGTGAGTGCTGCGTGATGCCCTGAGCTCAGATTTCCTGTTCTAGCCCTTCCTGACTGTGATGGGCTGAGCAAGTGACTCCACCTCCCTTAAAAGTGAGAGTGGCAATGCCCTAAAGCCGCAGGCCCGAGTCCTGCCCTCCTCCCCCAGTACTGTTTCCTCCTTTCCTCCTCTCTCGCGAGAGACGTTATTGATTTATTGGAAATCAGGTTGAGGCCATGAAACGTAACTGTGCAACCTGGAAAGCGGACGTAGATAACCCCCGAGGACTCGACGCTTGTTGTTGCCGCTTCGCTTTAACCCTCATTTCCCTTAGCGATGTTTTCCCTGGTCATTAACATGTGCAGGAACATTAATTACATATTGAGAAGGATTAAATAATAGTGAATTCAATTCAGATCATTTCATGAGATATCTTTATGTCCAAATATCTCCAGATACATGCAATGGTCAACACCAGCCACGTCCGCCGTCTGGAGGGAGACCGCCTGCACAGCCGTCACCCGGACGTGGCGAGGGCAGCAGACACCCATAAAGCGCGCGCTGCCTGCCCGGCTGGGGCTGGGGTGCTCTTCCCCAGAGGCTGAGCCGGGAGAACCGGAGGAGGGCCCTGCCTGCCCGGAGGAAGGATTCGCAGGTGTTTCCTCGGCAGGGGCGGAGAGGATCCCGCTGGAGGCTGACGCTAAGGTGGGAGGAGCCCAAGGAAGGCTGCGAGGGGGCAGGAGAGCAGAGAGCGCTGAGACGTTAAAAAGGGCGAGTCTTAGCTGTTTTGAAATCAGGAGTGCAAGAGAATGAGGAGACCAATTCTGAGGCAGCTGTAAACTTCCTTACCGGACTCTCTCGTGTGGGCTGAGACTTCTACCTGGAATCATCAGCGTAGTAGAAATGTGCAATAGGATACATGCTATTTCTAGCTCTGCGCCTGAATTCAGGTCAGCTGTCAAAAGGCTATTCTGATAAGGCAAGAGAAGGAGGAGAAACCCACCTTTCTCCCTCAAACAATGGTCTGGTTCTGATGCGTTCTCAGATGCTGAGTGAGAGTGTTCCTAATTCGTGTGGCCCAGGAGGACACGGTGTGCAACGGCAGTGTGCAACTGGGCAGTGCGAGTCGCTGGGCTGTCTCTACCCTCCACTTTCCATTGTAGTTTCAGACTCTAAAACCTCCTTCAGGCTTGTCTGAGTCTCTCTCATTCACTTTTTTTCTCTGAAAAGTCCAATCTTGATTCTATATGAAGACTTCAAAATGTTTCTAAGGTGGAAATCTTGCTAACAGAAAAAATAACTGTAAATACATTTTGGCAGGATTTGAGTAATTTTTCAACTTTCTGCAGCATATGCAGAAATACAATTATAAATCATGGTGTGCCATTTGAGAGTTGTGTTGAAAGAAAAATGTCATCTCAAATCTCAGCCAAAAGGTAGGCTATAAATAAATACCTATATATTGTCAAGTTACAATTTCCAAAGTTGTTTCAGCACACAAAGGGGAGTATTTTAAAAGCATCTCATTAGCAATTCCAGCTTGTGAGAGCTCATTGAAAACCCCAAATCAAATTGATGATATCAGTATTTGTCATTCACTGTTGATGCAGAGATGGAACTAGAGACCCTCTCCTGGTAGTAAGATAAAGGTAATGCACATTTATCATGTGCCACTGAAACAAGTGTTGGGGGGTTTTAGAAGCATGCTACTTGCTCCAGTACACGAAGCCACAGAGAAGCACTTCCCAAGATCCTAATGAGCAACGAATCCACCTTCTTCATCATATAAACGTGGGCACTGAGCCCTAGAGTGGCTTACTAACTTGTCCACATTGTCCAGCACCAGATGATCCATTCAAGATGGATGATCACACAGCTCCAAAGACATGGGACCTAGAGTCCTGGCTTGGGAGTCAGGATGGACCTACGATCATCTTGTCCTGTAGTTTCTGACTTTGATTTCTAAGCATGAAACTAATTCTAATCTTTGTGCACCTTGGTGTTTTTTTTTTTTTTTTTTTTTTGAGGAAGATTAGCCTGAGCTCACATCTGCTGCCAATCCTCCTCTTTTTGCTGAGGAAGACTGGCCCTGAGCTCACATCCGTGCCCATCTTCCTCTACTTTATATGTGGGATGCCTGCCACAGCATGGCTTGACAAGCAGTGCCTAGGTCCGCACCCAGGATCTGAACGTGTGAACTCAACCACTGTGCCACTGGGCCAGGCCCCTGTGCACCTTGGTTCTTGGAAGTCCCCTGTGTTACCTTAATTATCCTATAAAGAAAATAATTATCTGAAAGAAGTTTCTCTCTATTTCCCTCTCACCTCCCTCTCTCCTACAGAGAGAGAGAGAGAAAGAGAGATAGAGACAGAGAAAGAATTATTTTCCATCCAATAAGTATTGAGTCAAATTGTCTGAAAGACATCCTGAGACTACGAGGCTTTCAAGAAAGCTCAGGGGCTAATTTGACATTCAGGACAACAAAGAGAGGAAGGGAGGTGTGGAGGGAGAGAGACACGCAGCTCTCATTTGCTTGAGATCCGTTTTGCACTAACCACCTGCTGTGTGCCTCATTGATAATTCTTCCAGACAGCCTGCTACTTGGCATTGTCAACAATGACCTATCAGAATTGCACTGTAGTTTCAGACCTCAGATTGGAACAGGTGAAGGCCAGAGCAAGAAACAAAGCTGTGACTTCAATACCACCTTCTCACCTCTCTACCACCTTCTTGCCTCTATATGAGCACTGGTAGCCATCAAGGTGAATGAATGGAGCAGATTCGGTTCTGTAGATATTTCACAGAGGCCTCTGGATGTTCTTGCATGGTCTGACTGGGCTTTTTGAAAATAGATGTTTTCCCTTTTAATTTGGTACCCATCTCTACCTGGGGGACATGGCTGAGCAATGGATCTGAGGTCATTCTTTCTATTAAAGAGGTCATAGCAAATAGTCAAACAAGGAGGGAACTTCAAACATAATACTAGAATTTGTGGTAGCTTATCTGGAAACTCCAGCCATTTAACACAGGTCATGTCTACAAAATACCAAAACAACCAAAAACATAGGATAAAATATTTTAATTATTGGTTATCAGGTGGTCCTGATGAAAGATTGCTTAACAGCTATTTTTTTCAATCCATACAAAGGGATGTTGATTATGGACATCATTATACGGTGTTGAGATGAACATCAGATGAGATGGTCATTGAGAAGATGCTCCTTTAGTGGCAATCAACTCCAGAAAGGATAAAAGAGGGAAGCTATGGACAGGATGAGAAAATCTGCACGGCCCCAGGAAGGTTGGTGCTCTTAGAATAGAGACCCTATATACATCCTACGATGGCCTAAAACAAAGTCAAACTGAAATGTGAGCCAATATCTAGAAATCCCTGTATACTGTATAATGATATACCAATAAGCAAATAAATTGAAAATAAAACAAAACTGAAAATATGGAGATTGTTGTAGAGCACCCAGTACTACATTAAAGGATTGTCTTGGTTAGTTGACTAGCACTTACACATGCACCATGCATGGCTGAAAGCACTGAGTAAATGCTAACCCGTTGGAACTCACGACATTCCTAGGAGGTGTGTCCTACACTGAATGCTGAGTTCCAGCTCTGGGTTCCAGCACCATTTCTAGATTTTGGCAAAGTAATTCCTCCCTCTCTTGATAGTTATTTGATGTCCTCCTTAAAGCATCAGAGTCCTGATGTCTTTATATTGAATAACTGGTAGACACAAAGGAGACATATAACACAAAATAAGGGATAAATATTTGTCTCAGTTGACTAGCCAATTAGCCAAGACTCTGCGTTATAAATCCACCAGGTTATAAATTCAGTGTTCTTACTTATTTTTATGAAAAACATGAAACACAATAATAGAGAATATTGCAATAACCCCCCACGTATCTATCTGCAGATTTAACAGATAATTCGTATCTTTCTCTCTCTCCCACCCTCTTCTCTCCCTTTGCCTTCCTTCCTCTCCCCTTCTCTCCGTTTTTGAACTGTTTTACCATGAATCCCAGACATCAGCTCATTTCAACCCTAGAATTTCAATATGCATCTCTGAAATAACATGGAGGTTTTCTCAAATAATTACGGTCTAACCATAATGTCATCATTACACCTAAGGAAAGTAATAATAGTGCTTTGGTGTCATCTAACACCTATCAACGCTCAAAACTTTCTGATGGCCTCAGGCGGTGTGTTTGAGTCAGGACTATGAAGGCCTGTATATTGCAGTTGGTTGTCGTGTCCTTCAGGCCTCTTTTAATCTAGAGTAGATCCCTCTTTCTTCTTTTTAAAATAATATCATTTTTTATTCCATTTGTTTTTCTCCGTTTATGACTTTATTATACTCTCTTGAATTTATTATCCATAAGGGCAAAATCTATGTCTCTTGTACTCCTGCATCCTTTAGAGGACCTACCACACTGTGCGATGCTTGCAGGTGGCTGGTTAACATTTATCAAGTAATTGCTTGTCATATAACATGTCATATCTTAGTTTTTATCCTTTAGTGGCTTTAATCTATCAATTTTCACCTAAGCACAGAAATCTGATTTTACTTTTTCTTTCATTGTTTTTTATTGAAGTAACATTCGTTTATAACATTACATAGATTTCAGGTGTGCCTCATTGCATTGATTTAGTAAAGAACCCCAGGGAGCTCTCTGACAGGTATCACTCATTCACAACTTTTCTGTTGGCTTTCTCATGCTGCTATTTTCCTGTAAATGGAAATTAGCCACAAAGACATGATTAGATTTGGATTTTACTATTTTCACAGGGATGTCATGGGTGGTGATGTGAAATCTGGGTTGAATTACATCAAAAGGACACAATCTTACTGATGCTGGAATTGCTCAGTCCTTGGGTTCAGGTAATGACAGCCTCGTGCCTCCTTAGCATGACTTCCCATCATCCTTCCATTTTGTGGCTTCATCCATTCGTGATCATTGACTGAATCCATTATTTCATTTGGGTTGCAAAATTATGATTTCCTAATTATATCATTCTTCCCATATTTCTTGCTTGAAATTTTGTAAAGAATAAATTTCCCTTATTGGTAGGTTCATTTGGTTGCCCCAAAATACAGCTCCTACTGGGAAAATAGAATATATGCTTAATTCTTTCATATCAGTTGTCCATGTTTAGAGTGATGAACTCTAGTCATTGTAGCGGTAAAACAGTCCTGATATAACAACACCGACATCAATAATGAGTGCAGTTTAAGATTTCTTTGCGGCTTTATATGTCCTCAGATAATGTTCCTTTAAAGAGAGTCAAACAATATGTCCGGCAGGCACTTGAGATCATTCTTTTCTCTGTGTAATTATGACACATACAATTAGATTCATGTGTTTCCACTAATTTTCTACTTTTAGACATGGTGTAATTTTCTTTCTTATTTGATTTTGTTCTCTGAATATATTTACATCATCCCAAGTTCAAACTTTAAAACAAGAAATATGCAGAGAGGTCTCGTTTTCATCACTGTGCACTCCACCATGTTCCCTCTGTCCACATAGAGATAAACATTTCTGTTTATTTTGTTAGTTTATTAGGTTTATATTTTCATTTCTCTTTGGCAAATCAAAACATTCAGTACAGATATTTATTTATTACCACCTGCCTTCTATTGTTCTTATGCAAAAGGCAGCATACGATATGTGTGTGTATGTGTGTATATATATATGTGTGTGTGTGTGTATATGTGTGTGTGTATATGTGTGTGTGTGTGTGTGTATATATGTGCGTGTGTATATATATATCTTTTGTTCTGTCAACAATATAAGTGGGAGATACTGCATATTAGTACAGTAAAGTCTTCCGTATTCCTTTTTTTACAAATGCTTGATGTTGCATTATTTGTGACCCACCTTTTTCAGCTGTCCTCAGTGGAAAGATTATTCTAAATCACCTAGTCCCCCGCTGGCAAAGCCAGCTGTCTTCTTCTTGGGTCTGTGGGTGAAACATTAATTTGAGAAGCACAGCTCCAGGCCCATATTTGGTGTTAGGAGGCAATTGTTTAAAGTGACTTTGTTGGATGGTGGCAGGATCTTTTCTTACCCCCACTGGTGGGGCCTCTGGTACTTTACTCCAGTGGAGCATAAAAAAGACCGCAGCCTTGTGTGTGAAGGCTGCCAAGTGGAGGGAGCTCTCTCTTACCATTTACTTTGGAGAAATGTTTCCAAATTGAAATATGCCAGCAGCATTTACTCGCTCTCCTGTGGTTTTCTGAGAGTTGAGCATCTGATGAATCTTCCGGTTCATTCCTTCAAGAAATGTTTATTGAGCATCAACTATTTGGCGGGCCCTGAGCATACAGAGAAATGAAACTAGGCACGATCTCTGCCCAGATAGAGCTTTAACAGGGAAGACAAGCAATAAACATGTAAAATAAATTAATCAAATAATAACAAATTGTGATAAACCATATGAAGGAGAAAGAATAGGGTGCAGTATGAGAGAACAATGGTAGCTGAGGAGGACTTCTATGAGGAGCTGCCATTTAAGCTAACACTCAAATGATGAGGGGGAGCTTCACAGGCGAAGAGGAGGAGGAAGAACCTGTAGACAGAAGGAACGTGATATGTTAAAGCCCTAAGGCACGAACAAACAGAAAAGAGCTTCGTGTGTTTGGGGAACGGATAGAAGGCCGGTATGTCTGAAGCTGTATGCAGAGACAATGACCAGACCATGTAGGACTTTATAGGTCATGGTAAGGAGTTTGGACTCTACTTAAGGTGCAATTGGATGCTACTGAAGTAAGGGTATGGCGTGACGCAATTTCGGTTTTAATAAGTCTGGACTGGCTGCTTTGTGCAGATTGGGAGGGGGCAGGCAGGGCACTCGGCAACGGAGGCTAGATTGGTGATCCAGTGACATGAGGGTGGCTTAGGCCAGGGTGCGGGCAGTGGTGATGAAAAAGAGTTACATGTTTAAGGGATGTTTTTCAAGGTAGACTCAACAAGACTTGCTGGTGGATGAGATGTGGATGGGAAAGATGGGACGGTGGTAAGGAAAGGAAGGAGTCAAGGATGACTTCCAGGGCTCTCTCTTGACCATCTCAGAGGCGGTGTGCTGACATAGGGAAGCCTGAGGGAGAAACAGGCTACCAGTAGGATTACAGAAAGGTGGAGCGGTATGTGCATGTGTAGGGGGTAGGCTGTAACAGTACTCTGACCACTGAATAGGAGCACCCTCCCCACAGAAGGACCACTCCCTGCCTTTCTTGACAATTCACATATTGAGGCTGCTTTGTTTGTGAGCTGAAACGTGTCAGCCCTCAAGGTTGTCCAGCTTCACTGATGCTGTTTGTGAGATTCCTCTATGATCCTAGGAAAAAGTTGTCAATCAGCCCTGGTTTTCAATGTTGATGTGCATTTTCATCTTTTACTGTGACTTCCTAACTATTCTTATGAAAAGTGAGATGCAATTCCATGAGGGGATACTAGCTAGGCATCATTTTAAACTGGAAGTCTAATTAGGCTGGAATTCATGCACAAAAGCTGCAAAAGACATTCTCTAATATTCAAGTAAATAAAGAATCTTTTTGCCTGTCTCAAAAAATTAGAGTAGAATAGGGGCTGGCCCTGTGGCTGAGTGGTTAAGTTCGAGCGCTCCGCTTCGGTGGCCCAGGGTTTCGCCGGTTCGGATCCTGGGCACAGACATGGCACCACTCATCAGGCCACGCTGAGGCGCGTTCCCACATGTCACAACTGGAGGGACCCACAACTAAAATATACAACTACGTGCTGGGGGGATTTTGGGAGAAAGAGCAATTAGAAAAAAATAAAAACAAAAAACAAAGATTGACAACAGTTGTTAGCTCAGGTGCCAATCTTAAAAAAAAAAAAATTAGAGTAGAATAAAAATAAAAATGAGAATGGGGAAACTGTAGTATAAACAAGAGTGAAAAATAAATAAAACTATAAAATATATATGAAATCTAATTAAGAATTGTTAAAAGGTCACAAAACTGTAAAGGTCAAAAGATAGTTCTTGAAGGACGAGTTTTAACGTATTAAAAAAAAATAAAGAAACAGCAATCTGGGTTCCAAGGCCCAAATTATATTAATAAAAACTGAGGAGTTGGGGAGAGGATAAGGAGAGAGGATAAAAATTAAAGAGAAAAATTAAAAATTAAAGTCCATCCTGGTTTCTGTTGCATTCCCCAGGCTGGGTCAGGACCCAGCGAGGAGTAGGCCCTCAATAAATATTTATTAAATGAGTCAACAGTCATTCATTACTGTAGAGGGATAAATCAAAGGTGCAATTTCAGTTTTTATTTTTTAATTTAGATATATAATAACCACCAACAGAATAAAAATTGACTGTGTACATTTCAATTCATGTGAGAAGATACATAAAACAAAACATTGTTCATTCTTATAAGAGAAAGAAAGCAAAAGAAACAGCAATGAAATATAAGAAACAAAGCAGAAAACAAGGCAAGAGAAGCTAAAACTCAATAATTGCTTGTTATTACGGTCATTACAATGAGCCCTGGATTAAAGAAAAAGACATTTTTTCTGTTTAAAACAAAATTTCAACTACAGATTGCTTATTAAACGATCACTTAAAACAAAACAACTCAGAAATGTTGAGAGTAATTTATAGGGAAACACAAGAACAAAAAAGGGGTAAAGAATATGAATAATGTGTTAATTAATATAATAACTCTTTGTGCCCTAAAAATACAGATCACAGCTTCTTTTCAGGCATTCATGGAATGCTGGCACAAATTAATCATATTTGTGTATGAAACCAAAAAACAATCCCTAAACAAAAACCTCAAAATAAAAATTATCAAGGCTATACTTTATGGCCTCAATTTAACAAAACAAGAAATGATTTTTTAATGTTTACAATTTTTGTACTTCTCACTATATAAAAATTTTTAAATGCTCTCTAAATAGTAGTTGAATCAAAGGAAAAATATGTAATTAGAAAATCTTGAGAAGAAAATAAAATGAGGATACTGCCTATTAGATTGAGGACAAAACTGAATTAGAAGCAAATTCAAAACTTTAATTTTCTTGTTAAAATATTAATTCATTAAAATAAATGAATTATGCATTAAACTGAAGAAATCATAAATGGAACCATAAAATAAACTTAACAGGCAAAGTAAACATTAAATATAAACATTGAAATGCATTAAATAGAAAACACAACAGAATTGATTAATACAATGGCTGGCTGTTATAAAAAGAAAAATTAAATTAAAATTAGAAGTATGAAAAGTAATAAAAGAACATACAGAGAAATTTTTGAAATAAAAATAACCTTAATAATATGCTAATTAATCTCAAAGTATTCGCTGATATATCTTGGAAAATAAGCACCAGGGTTAGCTTATGATAATGTAGAAAGCTTGAATATCCAATCACCAATGAAAAAATAAAAATGTTATTTTAAAAATGTTTATAAGAAAAGACTTCATGTATGAGCAGTTTTACTGAGAAGAGTTTTCAGGGGCCCACCCGGTGGCACAGCTGTTAAGTTCGCACATTCAGCTTCCGCAGCCCAGGGTTTGCCTGTTTGGATCCCGGGTGAGGACATGGCACCGCTTGGCGAGCCATGCTGTGGTAGGCGTCCCACATATAAAGTAGAGGAGGATGGGCATGATGTTAGCTCAGGGCCAGTCTTCCTCAGCAAAAAGAGGAGGATTGGCAGCAGATGTTAGCTCAGGGCTAATCTTCCTCAAAAATAAAAAAAAAAAGAGGAGTTTTGAGATTTTTAAGGAATGTGTAATTCCTATGTGGTAAACACATCAGAGACCAGAGGGACTCTGAGAAGCTTCCTGATTCAGTTTATGAAGCTGGCATAGCCCTGACTGAAAATTTGCGAAACATCACAAGCTACAGATGAATTTTGTTTTATAAGCAGAGATGTAAAAACTTAAATAAAATACCATAATATAGAAATAAAAAACAACTTATTAAAAAACTACCCTTAAAACCGAACAGTGATTATATCACAATGTAAGAATGTTTAATTTCCAGAATAATAATTCATTACATCAAGTTAAGATAATAAGACAACCCACATTGTTTGGGTTGGATTTTCTCGTCAGTATAATAAGACTATTGGAAAGGAGGAGGCACATTTATTATTATTTGAAGATGAGAAAATTACATGCTTAGAAACACCAAAGAATCAACTAAAAACCTCTTAAGTACTAGTAAGAGACTTCAATAAGGTAAACAGATAGAAATCAATGTACAAAAAGTCATTGCATTCTATATTCTAGTGATAACCATTTAGAGATGGAGAAAGGAAGGAAGGAGCCTATTTCTAACAGGAATAATCTTAATAAGAAAAGCAGGGGAGTGATGTCAGCATCATGGTGGAGTGGGTTCTCTTTCTCTCTTTCCTCTAAGTTACAACCAACCAGACAGCCACTGACAAACAGAGGACAACAGGATTCCTAAGGGATCCAGGCATCTATACATCCAAAGGTGGGTGGATTGGACCCCCAGGAGGCACTGGAGCTAGGGAACAGCCCCATCCTCCTCCCCTGGAACAACGATCCAGGGTGTAGAGCCTCACACTGGCCCACAAGCCTGTGAGAAAACAGGCATGGCTTGCTCTCTACCCACCTCCCAGTGGCCCCAGCACACTCATCTTTGAGCAGTGGCAGCCAGGGCAAGAAGGCAGGTGTGGCTCACTCCCTGCCCATCTCCCAGCAGATTCCAGCATGGGCACCCCCACCCATTCCCTCAGCAGTGGCCAGGTCTTTCCAATAGTGGGGATAGTATACAAAGCTCAGATTTTCCAAGCTGGGGTGGGGCGTCCTGATCTGAGTTTTCAAAACACTCCAGCTAGCACCAGAGACCAGAGGCTGCACAGTGAGCAGTAACAAAAACCTCTCCCTGCTTAGCTCCTACCCCCCCTTACCAGTGATGGCAGGTAGGACCTGTGACCACAGGCTTCAGGAACTACAGCAGAACCAGTGACCCATCCCCCAGTGGCAGCACTCCCAACACCAGCTCCACCAATAGCAGGGACTGCATACAATTTCCTCATGCCCCATGCCCCAGTAAGGACAGCACAGGTGGTGCATGGGGCAGCAGTGCAGGTGGTGTATTGGGTAGCAGCATCCAAGCCCGTGGAGAGTCTGCAGAGAGCCAGTGGAAAAACACAGGACCCAGGTGACCCCAGAAGGAGTAGAAGTGCTTACAGCCTGGTGACCCTGGTGGCAACACCTGAGACTTAAGCAACATCATAAGCAGCAAGGTGCCAGCAACCTCAGAGGCACAAAAGACACAAGGAGGGCACTGACGATGCCCCTGGCAGAGGCAGTGGAGGGTGGAAAGTGCAGGCTCTCAAATGCAACCAGAAGCAACTGAGAACAAAAGTAACCAAAGCCGTACTCAAATAAGAAAGGTGATTACTACCACAAATGTGTCAGCAGTGGATCAATTCATCAAACAGTATGCAGAACTACAGTAACACACAGAACAGAAAGACAATGACAACTATCCAGAAACCAAACTGAAAGTCACAGATTACAATCTAATTGATAGAGATTCAAAATAGCTGTTGTAAAGAAACTCAACAAGTTAAAAGAAGAATCAGAAAGACAGTTCAATGAGCTCAGGAATAAAATTAATGAACAGAAGGAGTACTTCATCAAAGAGACTGAAACTCTAAAAGAAAAAACCAGACAGAAATTCTGGAGATGAAGAACACAATTAATGAGATGAAAAAGTAATGTAGAAATCATTAAAAATAGAGCAGACCATATGGAGGAATTAGTGAGCTTGAGGATAGAAACCTAGAAATGCTTCAGGTGGAGGGAGAGAGAGAACTAAGATTTTTAAAAAGTAAAGAATTTCTTTGAGAAATATCCAACTCAATTAGGAAAAGCAACGTAAAGATAATGGGTATCCCACAGGAAGAAGAGAAGGGGAAAAGAGCAGAGAGCTTATTCAAAGAAATAACAGCTAAGGACTTCCCAAACCTGGGGAAGAAACTGGACTACAAGGACATGAAGCCAATAGAACTCCTAACTATGTCAACGCAAAAAGGCCTTCTCCAAGGCATATACTATTAAAACTGTCAAAAAGTTTATGACAAAGAAAAAATATTAATGGCAGCAAGGCAGAAGAAAATAACCTACAAAGGAATCCCCATCAGGCTTTTAGCAGATTTCTCAGCAGAAATTCTACAGGCCAGGAGAGAGTGGAATGATCTATTCAAAGTACTGAAAGACAAAAACTATCAGCCAAGAACATTCTATCCAGTGAAATTATCCTTCATATATGACTGAGAAATAAAGGCTTTCAGAGACAAACAAAAGCTGAGAGAGCTCATTGCCACTAGACCTGCCTTACAAGAAATGTTGAAAGGAGCCCTCCTACCAGAAACAAAAAGGCAAAGTTTACAAAATCTTGAGCAAGGAGATAAATAAACAGACAGAATCAGAAAATTGCACTTTCTTGTCAGAATAAGTTAGTAAACACCTAGTTATAACATAAAAGATAAAGGGAAAGAAAGCATCAAAAACAACTATAACCACTATAATTTGGTCACAAACTCACAACACAAAAAAGAATAATTCGTGACAACAAAAACATAGAAGGGGAAGAGGAAAGGGACAGAACCTGCATAGGCTAATGGAGATAAGAGGCTATCAGATGGACTATCTCATCTACAAGATCTCTTAAACAAACTTCATGATAACCACAAAAGAAAAAATCAGCACAGAGTCACAAATCATAAATAAAGAGAAAATAGAAAAAAAAATCACAGAAAACCACCAAACTGAAATGTCAGACAGAAACACAAGGAAAAAGAAACAATGGAAATATAGAACAACTGGGAAAACAAAAGAGAAAATGGCAGTATTAAGCCCTCATATATCAATAATCACTCTAAATGTAAATGAATTGAACTCACCAATCAAAAGACACAGAGTGGCTGGATGGATTAAAAAACAAGACCCAGGGCCAGCCCTGTGGCTGAGTGGTTAAGTTGGCACACTCCACTTTGGCAGCCCAGGGTTTCACTGGTTTGGATCCTAGGCGCGGACATGGCACTGCTCATCAGGCCATGTTGAGGCGGCATCCCACATGCCACAACTAGAAGGACCCACAACTAAAATACACAACTATGTGCTGGGAGGGATTTGGGGAGATAAAAGCAGGAGAAAAAAAAAACAAGACCCAACAATATGCTGCCTTCAGGAAACACACCTCAGCTCCAAAGACAAATATAGGCTCAGAATGAAAGGATGGAAGATGATACTGCAAGCAAGTGGCAAGCAAAAGAAAGTGGGTATAGCCATAATTATATCAGACAAAACAGACTTCAAGATAAAAAAGATAACAAGAGGTAAAGATGAGCATTATATAATAATAAAAGGAACATTCCACCAAGAAGACACAACACTTAGTAACATATGTGCATCTAACACAGGAGCACCAAAGTATATAGAGCAACTATTAGCAGACCTAAAGGGAGAAATTGACAGCAACACAATAAGAGTAGGGGACTTCAACACCCCACTTATATCAATGGATAGATCATCCAGACAGAAAGTCAACAAGGGAACAGTAGACTTAAATGAAATGCTAGACCAGATGGACTTAACAGATATATAAAAAACATTCCATCCAAAACCAGCAGAATACATATTCTTCTCAAGTGCACATGGAACATTCTTGAAGATAGACCATATGCTGGGAAACAAGGCAAGCCTCAATAAATTTAAGAAGATAGAAATCATATCAAGCATATCAAAGCACTGACCCCAGTGCTTTGAAACTAGAAATCAACTAAAACAAAAAAGCTGGTAAAGTGACAAATATGTGGAGACTAAACAACATGCTACTGAACAACCATTGGATCAATGAAGAAATCAAAAAATACCTGGAGACAAATGAAAATAAAACCATACCATATCAACTCATACGGGATGCAGCAAAAGCAGTTCTAAGACGGAAATTTACAGTAACAGAGGCTTACCACAAGAAACAAGAAAAATCTCAAATAAAGACGTTTACTCTATACCTAAAAGAACTAGAAAAGAAGAACAAAGCCCAAGTCAGCAGAAGGAAGGAAATAATATAAATCAGAGCAGAAATAAACAAAATAGAGAGAAAAAATAGAAGGGATCAATGAAACTAAGAGGTGGTTCTTTGAGGAAGTAAACAAAATTGACAAACCATTAGCCATACTCACTAAGAAAAAAGAGAGAAGACTCAAATAAATAAAATCAGAAATGAAAGAAGAGAAATTACAGTGGACACCACAGAAACACAAAGGATTATACGAGAATACCATGGAAACCTATATACCAACAAATTGGATAACCTGGAAGAAATGGATAAATTCTTAGACTCATACAACCTCCCAAAACTGAACCAAGAAGAAATAGAGAATCTGAATAGACCAATCACCAGTAAGGAGATTGAAACAGTAATCAAAAACCTCTCAGAAAACAAAAGTCCAGGACCAGACAGCTTCTCTGGTGAATTCTACCAAACACTCAAAGATTTAATATCTATCCTTTCCAAATTATTCTGAAAAACTGGAGAGGATGGGATGCTTCCTAACTCATTCCACGAGGACATTACCCTGATACCAAACCAGACAAGGACAACAACAAAAAGGAAAATTACAGGCCAATATTGCTGATGAACGTAGATGCAAAAATCCTCAACAAAATATTAGCAAATCAAATATAACAATACTTTAAAAGGATCATATACAACAATCAAGTGGGATTTATTCCAGGGATGCAGAGATGGTTCAACGTCTGCAAATCTATCAATGTGATACACCACATTAACAAAATGAAGAATACAAATCACATGATCATCTCAATAGATGCAGAGAAAGCATTTGACAAGATACAGCATCCATTTATGATAAAAACCCTCAACAAGGGCCAGCCTGGTGGTGCAGTGGTTAAGTTCGCACGTTCTGCTTCAGTGGCCTGGGGTTTGCCGGTTCAGATCCTGGATGTGACCTACACACCACTTGTTGGGCCATGCTGTGGCAGGCATCCCACATATAAAGTAGAGGAAGATAGTCATGGATGTTAGCTCAGAGCCAGTCTTCCTCAGCAAAATAGAGGAGGATTGGTGGCAGATGTTAGCTCAGGGCTAACCTTCCATAAAAAAAAAAAAACTCTCGACAAAAAAACAGACATAGAAGGAAAGTACCTCAACATAAGAAAGACCACATATGACAAACCCACAGCCAATATCATACTTAGTAAAAAACTGAAACCCATTGCTTTGAGAACAGGAACAAGACAAGGGTGTCCACTTTCGTCCCTCTTATTCAACATAGTATTGGAAGTTTTAGCCAGAGCAATTAGGCAAGAAAAAGAAATAAAAGGGATCAAAATTGGAAAGGAAGAAATAAAACTGTCAGTATTTGTAGGTGACATGATTCTATATACAGAAAACCCTAAAGAATCCACCAAAAACTACAGTAATAATTAACAAATAAAGTAAGTTGCAGGGTACAAACAACATACAAAAATCAGTTAAATTTCCATACACTAACAACAAACTAGCAGAAAGAGAAATCAAGAATACAAGCCCATTTACAATTGCAAGATAAGAATAAAGCACCTGGGAATAAATTTAACCAAGGAGGAGAAAGACCTATATGCTGAAAACTATAAGCCATTCTTGAAAGAAATTGAAGAAGACATAAAGAAATGGAAAGACATTCCATGCTCATGAATCAGAGGAATAACCATAGTTAAAATGTCCATATGACCTAAAGCAATCTCCAGATTCAAGGCAATCCCAATCAGAATCTCAATGACACTCTTCATGGAAATAGCACAAAGAATCCCAAAATTCATATGGAACAATGAAAGACTCCAAATAGCTAAAGCAATCCTGAGAAAAAAAGAATAAAACTGGAGGCATCACGATCCCTAACTTCAAAATATACTACAAAGCTATAGTTATCAAAATAGCATGGTACTGGCAGAAAAACAAGACACACAGATCAATGGAAGAGAATTGAGAGCCCAGAAATAAAACCACACATCTATGGACAGCTAATCTTTGACAAAGGAGGCAAGAATGTACAATGGAGAAAAGAAAGTCTCTTCAATAAATGGTGTTGGGAAAACTGGACAGCCACATACAAAAGAATGAAAGTAGACCATTATGTTACACCATATACAAATATTAACTCAAAATGGACTAAAGGCTTGAATTTAAGACCTGAAACCATAAAACTCTTAGAAGAAAATAGAGGCAGTATACTCTTTGACATCAGTCTTAGCAGTATCTTTTCGTATACCATGTCTACGACAAGGGAAACAAAAGAAAAAATAAACAAGTGGGACTACATCAGACTAAAAAAAGCTCATGCACAGCAAAGGAAACCATGAACAAAATGAAAAGACAACCCACAAACTGGGAGAAAATATTTGCAAATCTTATATCCAACAAGAGGTTAATTTCCAAAATATATAAAAACTCATACACCTCAACAACAAAAAAATGAACAACTCTATCAAAAAATGGGCAGAGGATGTGAGCAGACATTTTTCCAAAGAAAATATACAGATGGCCAACATGCACAAGAAAAGATGTTCAACATCACTAATCATTAGGGAAATGTAAATCAAAACTGCAATGAGATATCACCCCACACCTGTCAGAATGGCTATAATTAACAAGACAAGAAATACAAGGTGTTAGAGAGGATGTGGAGAAAAGGAACCCTCATACACTGCTGGTGAGAATGCAAACTAGTACAGCCACTATGGAAAACAGTATGGAGGTTTCTAAAAAAATTAAAAATAGAAAAACCTTGTGATCTGGCTATTCCACTCCTGGGTATCTATCCAAAGAACATGAAGTTAATAATTCACAAAGATCCATGCACTTCTATTTTCACTGCAGCATTATTCACAATAGCCAATATGTGGAAGCAACCTAAGTACCCATCAACAGATTAATGAATAAAGAAATTCTGGTGTATACATATACAATGGAATGCTACTCAGCCATAAAAAAGATAAAGTTGTGCCCTTTGTGATGACTTGGATGGACCTTGAAGGTATCATGTTAAACAAAGTAAGTCAGACAGAGAAAGATGAATACCATATGGTTTCCCTCATATGTGGAAAATAAACAAACACATAGATAAGAACAGATTAGTGGTTACCAGAGAAGAAGGGGGTGGGGTAGGGCGAAAGGGGTAAAGGATATGTATGGTGACAGATGGAAACCGTACTGTGGGTGGTGAGCATGATGCAGTCTATACAGAAACTTAAACAGAGTGATGTACAGCTGAAATTTACACAATGTTGTAAGCCAATATGACCTGAATAAAATCATTTTTTTAAAAAGTTAGTTTCAATATAGCCGATTTTTAGACTTACTGAGTGACAGATGGTTACAGCATGTTAAAAAAAATCAACTTGTTAAAAAATGAACTTGTTAAAAAAAAGTAGTAAATGTATATAATGAAATTTCAAATCTTCCCTAATACCTGTATCTGTATCCATACCCATATCTATCTATATACGCTACATTCCTAGATAGGAAAAACAAATTTGTAAAGACATCAATTTTTATCATATCAGTTTGTGTATTTGGTACAATTCCAATTAAAGTCGCCAAAAGTTTCTTTTGGAAGTCAACTACATAATTTTAAAGTTTATCTGGAATGTGTATGACTAAGAACATGAAATGAAGTGGAGAATTTCTCCACCAGACATTAAAATCTATAAAACAATATAATATTTAAAACAGTATGATAACAAATTAACAGATGTAACCAGGAAAATATTTCAGGAGATTCTAATAGATAGATTTTAACATGTGACAAACGTGTCATTAACCAGTGGAGAAGAAAGGATTAGTGGGTAAATGGTGCTCAGGTAATGGGTTAATTGCTTGGAATAAAATAAGACTCTTGCTTCTCTTCCTACCTATGCCAAAATTTCAAATGAACTTAAGCCAAATGTTAAAGTTGAAAACATAAAAAAATGCTAGAAACATACATAGATAAAAAGAGATACTAAATAGATTTTCTTTTATAAAAATAATTATTTAAAATTCTATAGATTGAAACAGCATAAACATAAATAAACATATAACTTGAGAAAATACTTCCCACAAATATGAAGGCAAAAGACTAGTGTACATAATATTTAAGGAGTTTATACAAATAATTGAGAAAGACAATGAAACTTCATTAAAACAACAGGCAAAAACAAAGCCAGATATTTCAGTCTATCAAACTAATGGTATTGACAGAACAGTTCTAGAAATGTGATGATATGTAGCAAGATCCTTACAAAGTTTTATAAAAATTTTATTCTGCTTAGGGTAATCTCTTGTAAGGAAATAGAAATGTGAAATTACATAAACACCCCCAATGTTGATGCTGTTGATATGAAAAGTGGCATGGTTCAATTAATTATTGCTCATATATCTATATGATTTAATATTATGCAAACATTCATATTAAACTATCAGATTTTAAGGAATTTTAATGATATATAAATTAAAACATTGAGTTTAAAAAGCAAAATTCAAGGGGCTGGCCCAGTGGCAGAGTGGTTAAGTTCACACGCTCCATTTCAGCAGCCCGGGGTTCACAGGTTTGGATCCCAGGCGCGGACCCACATACCGCTCATCAAGCCATACTGTGGAGGCGTCCCACATATAAACAAAAGGAAGATTGGCAACAGATGTTAGTTCAGGGATAATCTGCCTCACCAAATAAATAAATAAAAAGCAAAATTCAAAATATTGGAAATATTAAGGGATATATATATATATATATATATATATAATCTCTAGTGTATACATATAATTCTAAGAAAACTCACCAAAATATTAACAATGGTGGTCTCTGTCTATTAGATTGACTGAGAAATATTTTTTAAACCTTGTCTATACTTTTTAAACGAGCATACATACATATTAGAATTAGAAATGAATAAGCATTGCTATAAAATGAGACAGAATTTTATAATGTGATTTAAAAACTTTGTCCCTTAAAATATGTTGACTGGAAACAAAGGTAACCTGCCATTATTGGTAATTTCATTGATGTTCTTGGTGGTGCCCTTGAGTTGACTCCGACTCTCAGCGCCCCCGTGCACAGCAGAGCGGAGCCCTGCGCGGTCTCTCTGCGCCATCCTCTCACCTTCCAGTGCGGTATCAGACGTGCTCTGCTGCTATTTATAGGGTTTTCACGGCCAATTTTTCAGAGCGGGTGGCCAGGCTCTTCTTCCTCCTCTGTCTAGTCTGGAAGCTCTGCTGGAACCTGTCCACCACGGGTGACCCTGCTGCTATTTGAAATGCCAGTGGCAGAGCTTCCAGCACCCCAGTAACATGCAGCCACCACAGTGTGACAACCGAGCACGGAGAGGCGGTGTGCTTCCCTGACTGGGAAATGGACCTGGGCGCGGCCGTGAGAGCACCAGATCTTAACCGCTAGAGAAGCCTCATTTCCTAACAGTTTTGGGTAAACTAGTGGGCACTGAACTTTGTTTTAAAGTGCAAGTAGCTCCCTTCCACTGACAAAGCTCAGGCTTGTTGGTCTTTCTGAAGACATAAAATGTATTTACTAAGAGTAAGCAGGTTCAAAGCTGTACTTTACACTGAACAATTTCTATCAACACCTTTTACTCGAATATAGGAATGGCATATTATTATTTTTAAAATATACATAAATATGAGTTTTAGGCACATATGTGGAAGCCTAGGTATTTGAAAACAATTCTGGTCTAAATAAAGGAAACCACTTAGAACTTTTGTGTGTAATTATGATCACATAGCTTAAACTTTAAACACGTGAATAAATGCTTTCCTGGATCCCAACAAGTTTTCCTGCCTTTCTCTTCCTTCCAAAATCATTAAAATGAAGTTCCAAAAGCATACACTTCTCCTCCCTTCTTCTAATTAGCCTATTCTTGGGTTTAGGTGGCAAATGTGACGTTTGCATAACCAGTAGCTCTCTTTCAAAGAGTACTGTGGTGTGGGTGATTTTGAAAGGTCTCAAAAAGGCTCTGTGACCCTCAGTAGGGTCCATCTGACTGCTCCAATTGAAGCTGCCCAGCCATAAGGGGCCCGCACGTCAGACAGGGAGCTTCCTTCACATGCGTATGTGGATCATTCCTCTCCCGCCCTTTGCTTCTGGCACAAGTCAGAGGTGCCGTTCCAAGTGTGAAATGTGGGTACAAGCAGCAAGTGACAGAGTGTGCACTGCTTCTTTGTGTCTGTTGCTGGGACATTGGGAAATGGGTCTGGCACAGTTCATCCCTCACAAATGCCTAATGCTGTCCCTCGGGACGGGAATATCACAAGCCCAGAAAAACGCAGCTTTTAGCTGCTTTGTACTGAAAATTTCAGGCAAAATTCCAAAAGCCCTCAAAGCTAATGTCGAATTGACAAAGTGCCATAAACCTCTCTGGCATTAAATTTCCACTCTTTATTTTCTCCCTTCAGGTGAACAGCTTGTGAAAATAATAATGTGATAATGCCACCCTGTGTTCCAAATGTCTCGAAGGACCATCTTGTTAAGCTCTCGGCGTCCCTTTGAGACTAATGGGAATTGAGCCAACTCATTCATTTTACAGATGAGAAAATCCCAGAGGAGATGGGTCAAATGTCTGGGTGATGGCCATGCAGACTGATCACATAGGTCCCAGGTCTGAATTTAGTTCTCAAAACAATGCCAAGTGTTGTGGGACTAGGACCTGAAAAGTTCGGCTAGCATGAAAAAGAGCCAGAGTGAGTCTCACACAGGATGCCGGGTGGATTAGGGTAATAAACTGGTGAAAGTGATCAGAACGCATCTTAGGAGGGAAAACAGGCATGGTCTAGTCACAGCAGTAAGGCACAGTCGAGGGGTGTGGCCAACTGGAAGCAGTGAGAATTGGCCTGGGCCATCAGTAGACCGAACACAGCCCTAGAGTGTCTTACGGCAGCAGGCACTGTGGATTCCCTTCTTTTTTTCTGGTGCATCTGAGCCCCTGTCCTGTCATTACTGACTCCACTGTTATTTATGGCAGTCACAGCAAGGAATAGAATTCTACCCCCGGCTACAGAAGTAACTTCCCTTCCCCGGATCCAAACAATATGGCTTCAGACACATGATCTGCACCAGTCAACCGGGCGCCCTGCCCAGGACTCTGAGTCTGCAGGAAGTGTCTCAGAGCAGCAGGCACATTTTAGACCCCATGTGACCGCTGCCTCTGATGTCCCTGAGGCCTGCAGCACTCCAGCAATGTTGCCCCTTCCGTGTGCCTTTCCCGGGGTTCTGGCTGGCCAATTTCCCTTTGTGCCTCTTTGTTTTCTGAGCCTGATTCTCCAGCCTTCCTGTCTATTCAGTGAGATAGCTGATATCCTTCTAATAAATTCATTTTCAGCTAAAATTAACTGGGTTAGGTTCTGTCGTTTGCACCCTGCAGGACTGAAATATGCAGTGGCCAAGGCTGTAGAGAAGGTAGCACCGAGCAGACCTGGCAGCGCGCCATGCTTGTAGAAGCAGGAAACACTGGTTTGGAAGAAGAATTCCTCCCAGGTGGAACAGAAGTCCAGGTAAGGCAGAAAGTACTAAGTGATCTGAAATCCATTTTCTTGCCTTATTTTTATGTGTCCTGTGGGATTATATTTCCCAGTCTCCTTGCAGTTAGGTATGGTATATGACCGAGTTCAGTAAAAAGAACATGAGTTGAGGGATGTGTGTCTCTTTTGGACAGACCTGGTCCATTACAACCTTCCATGTCCGCCTCTCCATTTCCTTTTCCCGTTCTGGTTTGCTTTAGGTTTTGATTCTAGGGTGTTTTGGAAACCACACATTGAAGATGGCAGAGCCTACAACATCCTGGGTTCTCTGAATGCCTGTATGAAGGAGGGTCATCCCATTGACCTGCCCATCAGTCCCGTACTGATACCTAATCAAGAATAAACTTCTGCTGTGCTTGCGCTATTCTACTTTGGATATATTTGTTACAGCATAGCCTAAAAATACCATGTATGGGAAAAATCCAGTTAATCAAGGAAAGATGCCAATTCAGAGCAGGGCCAGCAGCAAAGCTGACAATGTTGAGTCCTTGAATTGACGGTCTACAGCTTCAGAATTTCTCCCAATTAGGACAAGGACAGACGGCAACTGGGATAGAATCTCTAAGGGTAGATTATGCAGCTACAGCTACACAGGTTGAAAGGATACAGGCAAAAGCTCATTAGAGATTTGATAATCCTGACTAGAATCATAGAATTTATTAGGGATCAATAAATTCTAAATTTTTTTTTTCTTTTGCATGCATTGAAGTATCTCCATGCTAGAGATAATGAAGAGATAAATTATAATTTTGGTTCTGCTTTTTTTCCCTTTAACCTAATTTTCCCTTCTCAAACAGATCCAAGTGGTGCATCTTACTCTCCCTCCTGGGGTTTCTTTTTCCATCCTCTTTATTTTAACTCATTCTCAATCTCCTCCTTTCTTACTTCTTCTCAAATAGGTGGTTTCTCAGGGGGCTCAGTCAGACTTGGGTAATCATGTCAGGTCTTAGAGACACACAGTGCTTTGAGTATGTACCTAATAAATGTTGAATGAAGAAATTATTCTTGTTTTCTCTTTTTAATGAGACAACATTGTACTAACGTCGGCTCTCCATGTTCAAGTTGAAAGATAACTTAGAGATCATCTAGTCCAACAGCTACACACACACACACATGCACACACACACACAATAGAGAGTCCCCTTGCACAGCATCTCTGATGTCGCCCATCCAGTCTGTGCGTGCACATTTCTGGTGCTGAGAAGCTCTCTGCTTTATGAGAAAGCTTATACCATTGAATGACAGCTCTAAAGTTTAAAAAGTTGTTTTTATTTTAAATTTAAAAATTTCTCCACAAACTTCCACTGATTGCTCAGCACTGGAGTTCCTTGGTGAGCACATATCGCAATAGAAATCCTCTTGCTTGAGGGTCAGAAGAATCTGGTTTCTAGCTCCACCTCTGCAGCTGACCAGCTAGCTGATCTTAAGCAAGTTGTTTCTCCTTTCCTGAATGAAATTTCCTCAACAATGAAATGAGAGGTAGGAAAAAGATTTTATTTAAGATCATTGATAAAAATAATGCTTACAACAGGAACCTATTACACACCACTAGAGACTTCCCTCCAGGCCAGCTCTGATTCATTAGTTAACACTATTTTGGTAAAGCTATTTAACCAGGCAAAAATGTGCCAATTGCTATTACTGTTCCATCCACAGTTCTTTATTTTCCCCACAGAGATATCAGAAAAAAATCTTCAGAATCATACTGAAGTCCAGATACAATGCCTGTATTTATATTTCCAGTAATCCCAACAAAAGTTAAATATGGGTAAATTTGGGGCCAGCTCAGCGGCTGAGTGGTTAAGTTTGCACACTCCTCTTCAGCGGCCTGGGGTTCACTGGTGTGGAACCTGGGTGTGGACCTATGCACCATTCATCAAGCCATGCTGAGGTGGTGTCCCACATAGGGGAACTAGAATGACCTACAACTAGATAAACAACTATGTACTGGGGCTTTGGGGAGAAAAACAAAGAGGGAAATTGCCAACAGATGTTAGCTCAGGGCCAATCTGCTAAGAAAAAAACAAATACGGATAAATTTGTAGGACTTGGCTCTAGGCACTGAAGCTTGATACTCTTCTAACTATCCTCAAATCATTGGGCTGAGTCTATGTTTGACCAGTTCTTAAAATTGAAAGATATTTAATAAATAATGGATAGTCAAAGGACATGTCAGCACCATGCCAACACCATCACATCAACACAATGATCCGCCCGGTACAGTTCCATCAGTTCCTGTGCACCCAAAACGAAACCCCTAGGTTAAGAGATGTTTCTTTCCAGCCACTGTGGTGCTCGGGGGTCAGAGATAAAGCACCAAAACAGCATCCTGGAGAAGCATTTGCTGAGATCATTGCAGAGGTTGCAATCAAAATGGGTTTTCCATCAAGATGGGTCTTATCAAAGGAGTCAGGCGCTGTGTCCTGTAGTGTGGCAAGTGCAGAAGCCCAGATGAGATGATGTCAAAGATCCAAGTAAGAAGAGAACTAGGAGCACAGGATAAATTAGGCAAGATGGAAATGGCCTGAATTCATCCCAATGCCTGGGTGTGTGTAGGTGTTTTACAGGTTCCGGCTTGAGCTCACTTATGGGAGGGAACCAGATTCATTTAGAGGGACCAGGATTTAAGACTAGTTAAGACGAGAAAAGTAGGGCAACCAGACACTTCTCTTTGGAGGATATCTCTAATCTTTCAGCTATCTGGATATCTTTCTTGGAAAGTCCCAAAGCTCTTTTCAGTTTTCTGAAACAGTTCAGAACACTCCACAGTTTCTAGTAATATTTAATATAAATCTTAAATCCGTGAGTTCATATCTACTTAGGCCCAACATGTACTATAAAGTAGGAAGGTCCCTTGTGAGCACAATTGGGAGAGGGAGGGAACACTAACAGTAAAACATGATAACTGAAGACAAAAATCACATGATAGAAAGTTCCATGCAGAAGAATCAACCCAGGGTGACTCTCTGGGAACCTGGAGAATTGCCCTTGGGCACTCAGATGTCATCTGAGTCCTGCCCATAATGCCTGAAACACACTAAAGCAAGCCTAGAGTCCATTTGACAGCAATCAGGGCCCTGCCTCACTGAAATAATCCCAGAGAGCCCCATTTTCCTCTAAGAAGCTACCCTTTGGGACCTTCCTGCAACACATTCCACTTTCAGGTTCTCCCCTACTGAAACTGGTCCTGTTGAGACTGTAGCTGGAAGAGCTGCTTCTGGCTGGAAGCTGTGATGGAGACTCATGCGACAGAAAGGGATGTGTGAGTAGCTTGGAAAGAGTTATTTCCAAAATCAACTTATCTCTTGGTGCCAAAAAAGGTTGAAATCAGCAGTAAGAACTGCACCTGTTAATTGGCTCCCTCTAGGTTCAGCCACTCTGCAAATCATCCTAAACTAGTGTGTTTTTCACTAACTAAATATGCCCCTAAATCTTTTGTAGCCAAAGGTTATAAAGCCTTTTCAAGGGTGGGTGGACCACGAAAAAGAGATCCATGAGCATATTTTGACGTTGGCAAGAAAAGCAAAATGTCACTCAACTAAATTTAAGATTGTTCACACACATCTGCTACCACCAGAATGTTATTAAAAAAAAGAAAGAAAGAAAGAAAGAAAAAGAAATAGATTGTGAATAGCTCACAGTCTAAACAGCTCTGGACATTTCTTTATTGTTCAAATGATTTATGTTATTTTAACAATGATTGAAAGGCTGTCCAGAAGCCAAAATGTGTTTGTGGTTTGTCACATAGCAACAAATTTTGGTTAAATAAATACATAGACAACCGTTTCTGAATTACAAAATGTATATGTGAGCTAGCTGTTGTTATAAATACATCACTAAAATGTGTGCAAAAAAGCAAGAAATAGAAAATGTTACACTTCTAACAATATCATAAATGAATCACATGCTTGAGAGACACAGGTTGTGAGAGAATAAATTTCTAAATCAGGTAAATTTCCCCCCATTTCGGAACATAAAGTAGATGTTCCTTATGACATGAGCCTCAAACCTCTAAATTAGAATGTTGTCTAATCAACCAGAATGATTTATCCAAAGTCCACTACCAGCAGGGCTGGATACAGTTTATCATAAAAGAATAATCAAAGGTTTAAAATCACAGAAGTGCACTCAACAATGTGTGAAAGCCAATACTTATCCATTTGCAAAAATCAAAGTAGAATTATCAAATTTGGGGAAACGAAACTAAAAGAACTAGAATCATGAATCTGTCTTTCTTTTCAAAAACTGAGTTCTCTTAGATATTGACATCAATTAAAGAAATCATCAATGAATCTATTAAGCAAAGCTGGCAAAAATGCATAACAAGATCTCTTTAATATAAAATTGTCACATCCTCGAAAATTCTGCCCTCCATACACTGCCAAAATATAAGTGCCATTTATCCAAAAATCAAATGCCAAATTACTGAGAATTAAGAAGCAACAGCAAATTCACTTGGAAATAATCTATAACAGAAAGAATTAGTTATATTTGAATTAGGGATTTAGCTAAGTAAATTACATTCACTACTGGTTTTTACATATGAGAACTATTGAAAGAAATAAATTCCACATCACAATAATATTAAATGATAGTTGTATTAGACTTTAAAACAAATGGTTCAGCATAAATAAATGTTCCAAACCTCACTTAACTGGCCTGAGAAAAGATAATTATTTGTTAAATTACTTTTTTATGATACTATGTTCTCTTAGACAAATTTGAATAGTTAATCAAAATTTCTGTTGGGGTCATTCTTGGTAGCAATTTCAAGTATTGTTTCTTCATTGGCTGTGTGATGTCATAATATCAAAGAACTACACCTTTGGCAGTTTTAAGGAGGCTGTTAAAAGATGTTTCTGAATAAACCATTTTTTAAATTTCTGGTTTGAATCATTAAATTGGACTACTTTGAAACTAATTAAATATTTTCAATGATGCCTAAAAGTACCTCTTCGGTGGCCCATATATCATCATTTTATAAAAGGATCTGTCCTTTCCATTTACCACAGGCTCTTACTGTACATATTTTATGCCAGTCAATTTAAAATTTCAGAAGTCATCAAATATCCCCCGTGCGTCCCGACATTAGAAAGCCCAGACGTTTGCTCTGTCGGTGACTGAAAGCATGATCGGCAAGCAAAGTTTAAAACCGTCCTCACAAATCAGAGACTACTTTTCAAAGAAAGGTTTGTGTTTATGAAGGGCAACGAACTGTACATTTGGAACTATTTCAATGTGTCTATAAAAATTCTATTTTCAAAGCAATTGTTTTGTCCAGCTGCAATGAAATTAATTTGTGGTGAATGAGAACAAAAACTTAGATTCTCAGAATTCAAAGCATCAAAAATTCACATGCCAACTGATGCAATGAGAAAGCAATTTTTCAAGTTAATATATTAACACTTTCTAATATAATAATTTTGAATGGCTAATCCTGAATTTGAAATGTAACAAAGGCCATCACTTTTTATCGTTTAAATTTAGCCTGGCTTGATTAGGCTTTGGAGTTTCCTCTTTCCATACGTAAAAGTATGATACACCTAAGACAGATGATAGACGTTTGGAAAACTCACAGTATCTGATTGCTTGCCCTGGTCATAGTCCCACGTCGTCGCACGCTGCCCGGACCTCTCCATGGTGCTGAAGAGTTTCCCTTGCCCATTTGAAAGGAAGGAGTTGTTTATTTGAGCTGGCTTTGAAAGAAATCCATAAACGACCGTCTCTGTTAGCAAATAAAGTTATCTGAAGAATTTCTGTAACACATACTACACAGGAGACGCTTTGCCCTTCAGTTACCAAGCACAATGCTCAGGCAGCTCAAAGAAGATTTTGGGGCAGAAATCTTCAAGTATTGACAAAAAAGAGGGAGAGCTCTTTGGGAGATGAAATTTGCTGATTTTGCCAGTGTTCTTCAAATTGAAAAAACACACCTAGAATACAAGACTACTCAGAGAACAGAGGATCCCAGAAAAGTTCTTGATCTTAATGCAGAACACAAGCTCCCGTTAGTCCAAAGCAGCCAATTAACTTCATTCCATAATTGCATCTACTTTTTGACAAAAAATTACAAAATGAAATAAAGCTGAGAATTCCACAAGGCACTGCACACGTCACGTAAACAGCTATGCCTCACTCAAGCCCCAGTGTCCGACTGCTGAAGATCATCACACAGAAATCAGGCTCTTGTAGCTTTCACAGATTATCTCTTTCTGAGGCTGAAACATATAAAGAGCCACATGACACCCAATGATGTCATCTCTAAAGCAGGTCACAGTTGCTGCTGTATGTAGATGAAGTCCTTCCAGTGAAGTGCTTGGCACAGTGATTTTCTTGAAAATCGACTTGCATTAAGTAGCGTGGTCTTCAATCAAGGTAGTTAACCCTATCAGTACAGTGCCATGGATAGAAAATCAATTTATCGCTCATATGTGAAGCAGAATCTCTGTTTAAGTAAAGATCAGCTTGTGTTGCTGCTTCAGGAAATGAATAATTGTAATTAACTCATGGCGAATATAACGAAGAAGGAGCGTCCCTCACAGAGCTCTTATGGTAACCAGAGGAACTGCAGAGACATAGAATCGACTTCTAAAACATCTCTCAGAATTTTTAGCAAGTTAAAAAAAAATTTCTTCTTTTAAAAATAAATCTATGAAGATTGCAAAATAAAAATTAAGGCAACTGTCTTCAACTCCTAATAACATTTTATTTAATGGAATTTAGAAAATGTTTTGTAGACATAAAAATATCTTACATCATCTCTGAAAGAATTTGAGCTTGTTTTCAAATGTTTTTAGGAAACTTTATTTAATCATTATTTTTAGATGCTTTTCAGCTCTGAATAAAGCAACAATTAAAATTTTAACTATACTATAACTAATCTCTACATGTAACTGGTAATAGACAGTATACTTAGATATTATTTTAAAGAATGTGTAAAACTGAGAAATGCCCATTTCCATTCTGTGTAACATATTTCTTTTCTTCTCCTCGACTATGTAGTCACACATCATAATTTAGGATTTCAGTCGTAGTTGACATTCCTGTTGGCTAACAGTTAAATCATCTAACCCCTTTCATGTGAACTTAATAACCCTCACAGGAAAACTGAAGAATAACTTGAAGCTAATCTAATCAGTGCTTTTGGAATGCATCCCCTTTTAACAGAAACCAAAATGGATCAAACAACAGAGCACTTCCTTGAAGACCACAGCACTCTGTCATATTTTTGAGAATGAACCATAAATCTGAGGAAGGGGAAACAGAACTTTCTACGCAACCAATGCCAGGGAGCACATTCTATGAAAACAACAGTGATTGTTTGGTATCAGATCAGGAAAAATTGGCTCCAGTACCTCCTCAAGGCATATCTATGCACTGTTAAAATATCAAAATGAAAATTGGAAAAAATATTGATCACCTGGATGTTCTGGTCATGTCAGTTTCCTAAGTAAAGTTGGGTTTTTTTTTTTTTTTTTTGCAATTTCTATAACTTAGTGTCTTCCACACTTTGATGATGAGGAGGACGACCTGGGACATTTTTTTAAATATGGAATCCCAGGCCTCTTCCCAGACATTCTGATGCCATAGACCTGCTTAAAAGTTTCCAAAATAGTTCTTATCTGGAAAACACTGCAATTAATATATTACAATGTATACCATCATATAAGATTAAAATAAGTAAAAATTATTTATGATATGATAAAAGGCCAAACTGGTGCTAAATGAAGCATCTAATGTTGGGGCTCCCTTCTTCCCGTCTCCTCAAGTTCCCGTGAGGAAGCACTCTCCTAAACACTCCAGCCTCTGACTTCCATCCTTCAGTCCTCTCCATGAAGGGGGAGGACTTACCCTAATTGGAGAATTAGACAAAGGAACTGCGCAGCCCAGGGTCATTCTCCCTCCATTCTTCCATGGGACCTGGCTCCCTGCACAAGGTCTGTGGGTCAGGCCAGCAGTTTCTAGTGCTTCCTGTGATTGGTAGGTTTTCTTAAATCCAACGTTTAGTAGAAGGAAGCCCAAAGGTGCCACAAATTAGAGTTACACCCTCGAATCCAGCTTTGACAGGAAGTAAAGTTGAGATTTTTGCTATCTCTCTGCCTAAATCTCTTGCCTTTCAAAGTAAGTTCCTAAATCAAGATGAGAAAACGAATGATTTATTGACTTCCTCTAAAACTCCGTCTTCCAACACCGTTATGTTATTGATTAGAATTGGGCTTTTATTTAAATCCTACTAGCCTATTAACGCGACAAGTTTTATATGTGAACTAATAATAAAATTTGCATTTACACAACACAGCTCTAAGATAGAGGCCTATAAAAAGATGTCATGTGTAAAAATTTCATTGGAAGTTTCCAAAATGCATTGTTCAACTCATTAATTTTATTATTGAGACCCTTAGAGAGAAACTCCAGCTCTTGGAGTTTTTTTTCAACTACTAGTAACTCTTGAATAGTGTTTCCCAAAGTGTCCCACGGATCAACAGTCCAATAGGGTGTGACTCTTATTGGTTTTCATGGCCAAAGAAGTTTGGAAAACAGTGACCACCCCTCCAGCAAATTCAAAATGTATATTAGCTTAGCAAGGTTCTAAGAAGTCCCGAAATAAATAAACTGGCTTATGTCACCCTTCCCCCCATTAACATCTATCAATATTCTGAGACTGACGTTCCATGTACCACATTCTGGGAAATTCTGCTCTAGATATTTCAGCAGTCATATTTTTGTTAATAATAATGCCTAAACCTTCTATACAATTAATCAATGAAATGTTATTGAGTATCTCCTATAAGTTATCAGTGCATCTGTTACAAGAACTGCCAACCATGACTGGAGAATTACGTAAATTCTGCAAGGGCAGAGGTTGTGTGTGTTTGGGTGATCATTGTATCTCCAGTGCTTGGCAAAGGCTCAGCAGACAGTAGGCACTCAGATATTTGTGGAATGAGTGAACAAATGATGTAGACCTAGGCCAAGGATATGAACGACTACCCCCATCCCAAATATGTCTTATTTACAAAAGGAAAGTCCTAAAGAGCCTTAGGCCAATCAGCTTTCCAGCAAAAAAGGAATACAATAGTAGACCTCACTCCAGTTTCACCACCTCCAATTTCTCCTTGAATTGTAAAGCATCTTCCGTACTCATCCAGTAAGTGAAGCGCTGACTGGTAATAACGAAACTGGATTTTGTAACAGAGGGTGCACTCTGGATCTAAGCTAGGATTTCACACTTTATCTCACCTAAGCTATAGAATAAGGATGGATCTCTGTGCGGACAACTGCTGAGATGGGATTTCAGGTAAACTGCAAAGAGAACAGCTTCTTTCTCAACTCTCTTTATCAACAGGGTTTTGCCTCTATGCTCATAGGTCAACAGCTTTGAGACTTCTCAGGAAGATTCATTATATTACTATGGATGAATGACTCAGTGATCAAACAACAAGTTGTCAATATTGCATATTATTTAAAGATATAAAAAGGAGAGTGTTTGTGGTATCTTCATGATAATATTTTTATACAAAAATATATTCATTCAAACTGTCATATATGATTATATATTATATAATATAATTTCCTAAACTTTGGAAAAGAAAGCATTTGTTCTCTCAGACCCTGATTTGGAGAAAAGAGAAATATATCTACTTCTATGTAAATATCAAGAAGTCTTCTCTTTTCACCTATGATTACTACATTCTCTGACCCAAAATTTGAGAGAAATAGACTAAGAAAGAACTGGTGCTATTTAGTGTCTGAGAGGCTGGATGCACGATAGAGTTCGGGTGCTGAAACACTAGAACTCCCGTGACCTAGACGTACGCCAGTAGATGGGTGTCACACTGTAACTCGTCCCTGACCTGGAACATCTAGGTTATTAAGTTATTAAGTAGCACAAGGCTTACATTCTCTATAATTTCACAGCTCTCAAGATTGCATCAGAAGGGCTCCCAAGAAACCCTCTCTTAGAGCCTGAGTTCCCTCCAAAAACAAGTGCCGCTTCACGAGAAGACTTCCTGCCCTCACTCCCTGGACACTTCCCGATGTATTTAAAGCCTGGAGGTTGTAAATCTCACAAAGGGCAGTAACACTTGAGGGTGATGGAGCAGGTGAGGGGAGGCGCACATGCCGTGTTTGCAGGCAGGAGAAGTGCTGGCTTTGGGTGGGAATGTGGGAAGGTTTGGTGGGTCACCTGGCAGCCTGTTGCTGACTATCCAGCTACTCTTGCTAAAAGCCAGGACCACTGAAGCAGCCCCATAAATGTGAGGGCTCCAAGACCTTCTCCTCAGAACAACTGAGGTAAGGGGGTCTTTAGCTGGCTGGACCACTCCTCTCAAACCTGCTCAGAACTGGAACTCTTCCTGGCCAGGACTGAAGCCAAGCCCAGTGGTGGGTTGTGCAGCTGCTGGCCTGGCGCTCTCTGCAGGGACCTGCCTGAGAGGTGAGGCGGGGCAGCCCTGTTCTCCCCACTGCGCTGCTCCTGCCATTTCCTCTTCCTCAGGTCTGGAAGGGAGGAGAATGATCTAGGCTTGCTTTGACTACCTATGTGGGTTTGGTCCCTCAGAAGAGGCTGACTCATTGAGAAGCAAAATGACTTGCACCTGGTTTTACCCTTGGACATTGAAAATTAGTCATTAAAAGGAGCAACTAAAATAAATGCTGGATTTATTACTTTTGTAATGTACAGCTCCAATCTCAGCATATACATATATTCTGAATATAGATATATATTTGTGATATATATATATATTCTAGGACACAGTTTGATTCTCATGGATTTATTTGGTGAACCAGAAACAGACACTGTGCCCAAGGGGAATCAAGTTAGAAATTCCAGCTCTGTTCTTCACAAGTTTTCCACAGCATTTTGAAAGCATGGAGAGTTTTCAAGAGCAGATTCAGAATCCACTAACATTTACCGAGAGGCTTTGGGCCCAGGCCCCGTACTGCATTTTACACATGTGCTGCCATTTACTCCTCCCAGAGACACCACTGAGTGTCTGAGGGGGGTTCCGATCTGCAGAAGAAGGATGGCTTGAAGCATTGTCTTACACTCACAATTTGTCAGGTCCTCTCACCGGGGCAGGGCCTCATTCTAGGAGTCACACTGCCCCCTCCAGGCCAACCACAAGAAAACGGGAACCAATGGGAGAAAGTGGGCATGGAAAGCAAGGAAGGTCCAGGCAGATGGAATCAATTCACACCAAATGGAATTGAAAATGTCTCCAAACAGCGAACAGTCCCAAAGACTTCTAGGTTTATCTGCAGGGGCGTGCTAACGATCTGTGAAGGGCTATCAATCTAGTCATCTAGAACATACCATTCTCTAGCGTCTTTCTGTGATATCCTATTAGACAAATTATAGATTTCTTGGAGCTGGGAAGTACAGGAATAAGTATTTGGTCATATGAAATTGATTAATAGAAAATACACAAAGCATTTTCCACTGTTTTCCTCCGTGCAATAACTAGTATTTTTATGGTTAAAAAAAAAAGTTACTCTTTTTTCTCACTTTGATACCCACAAGCTCCATTTGCCAGTAACAGTTGCTATTCAAAATTGCTATTTCTAAAACAAATTTTTCTGTTACCACATGATCCATTGTGGTGTAAGGGCACTTATTATGCAAATTGCTCGCATAACTTAATATTATTTTCCCTCCTGTTGCTCTTTAATTTGGCACCGAGCAGCTGAGCTTTGAGGTTTTAATCAAAGAGCACTGAATGAGGCAATTTATAAAATCAAATGAGGGTTCTTTTTTTCAATTATTTCATTCACTGTTTATACACACCAAATTGTGAAGTAGTCTTAGAAATGCATTAACTGATTGTCTCTCCCACCGCTTGACAGTGTCTAAACGCAGCCTTATTTTCAAGTGGCGCAGTCTAATAGAATAGCAAAGCATGTGGGCTCCAGCCCAGTGTGTAACCCAGGGCAAGTTAGTTATCTCTTTAAGTCTCATTTTCATCATTTGTAAAATGGAGATCATACCAGTCCCTTCTTCACGTGGTCATTGAGAGGATTAAATGAGACGTTGCCCGGAAAGCACTAGCAAAGGCCTGGCGCACGTGCAGTGCTCCGCACTCATTGAGATGACAGATCTGAGAGCTCATACTGAAACATTGTGGTCATTACACATTTTAGAGCAGAAATATTGTGAGAACTATATTAACCATTATGCTTAGCCAAAACCGTCAGAGCAGAAACTTGCAGAAGCATCATTCTCAGCTCAGCACAGACTCACTCAGATCAGGCTGCGGGCTTCCCAGGGGGCACGTGCCTGGGGCAAGCAGCTAGTGTGGGCAGTAGTTTCAGTTATTGGAGACGTGGGGAGGACAGCAGGGGAGCATTGGCAAGGCCCACGGGTCAGGCAAGGGCAAACTGGCCTCCGCTGAGGCTGCATTAGAGGTTAGTATAGGAAGGCGGGGACTTGGGATGAGACAGGCAGCTGATGAGAGTCGAGAAGACAGACAATGGTCTAGGCAGCAGCAGCCATAGATGGAACCCAGAGAGACAGGGCTGAGGTTCAGCAAGCTGGAGGGTTCTAGAAGGAGTCAGGGGCCCAGACAATCAGGGAGACACCTCTCCCAGGGAGAGCATTTGACTTGGACCAAAGGCTTTCAAGCCTGAGGCTCCAAATGGACTCACTGCTTGTTAGAGGAAGTCATCTCTATGACAGGCTTGGCCAGGTGGGCCAGGGTCATCACATCCCCTCTGTAAACTTGAAGTCTACTCATCAGAGAGAGGCAAACCAAGTCTTCCTGTCCGGGGCCTCCTGAGAGTGGGTGTCAACCCCTCGGGCCTGGCAGGTGGTCACGGCAGAGCAGTCGCTGTCCTTCATCAGGCCGCGACCAGCAACAAGATATGAGAACGACTCTCCATGAAGGTGGTCGCAGCAGAGCGATGCCGGGGGAGAGAAAACCACCCCAGCCAGTCACACCAGCTCCAAACTAAGCATACGGGTTTAAAACATTATGACCTGAATATTTTATCTGCCTGACAAACTAGAGACTTAGGAATGTCCCGACATCTTATAAATTTCATGTTTTAGTTTGTACATTCTTGTCACACCACAGCCATCATCAATATCAAAGCTGTTATAATCAATAACCGTGTCGGTATTCTGGGCAGATTCTGCTTCTTTCTGAGGCTAATTCCAATGTTTTTGAAAATCAGATTTGATTCTCACTGTTTACAGGCAGCCAGGAGCGAGGCCGACGTCCCCCGCGGGACAGAGCCGTCCTGGCCCCAGGAGCACAGAGCTGAGGCAGGAGCGGGTCCGCCCGACACGCCTGCCGGGAACCACTGCTGCGGCGACCTGGGGGGAAACCTCCTCGACCGAGAAGCCATAGAGGGCCTGGGGCCAGGCCAAGTCACACACGGTCGACTGTTAGCAAAGCTGCGCAGAGAGACAAAGAAACGTGACGACCCACGAGGGGGAAGAACGTGTGTTTATGCACAAAACACGTGAAGCGCTGGAATCCAAGTCGTGTGCCCGCGTAGACATAAAGCAAAGACAGATTCTTTCAGAATTTCAGTAAAGACACAAGGTTAACTAAAACACTGAAATCATTACACCTCGCTGGCCTCGGTGTGGGAATGCGGGCTGTGAGAACGTACAAAGGCGGTCAATCCGCACCTTCACCTCCTGGCAGAATCGCTTCTCATCTGCAGCCACCATCATTCCAATCAAATCTTCGACGTCACTTAATTTCCACTTTTCTATTGGCATTCACAGTGAAGGCATCCTAAACACTCAATTTTCACATTATTTTTCACTTACAAATCACGAGTTCAATACAAACTTTATTAAACTCAGGCATTTTCCAATGTGGTTCATCAGCGCCCTCTAGTGAGAGAGTCCAGTTAAGATAATTCATTCGCCCAAAAAATTCTTTAAAAAGTACAGATTCACAAAGCATTCAATTTCTACTGTCAGCTAAAATAGATCTTCTGCCATGGTTATTTGCACAGCTATAAACTCAACTTACTGCTTTCTCTTTGGATTCCATAACTAGATAAAACCGTTTATTAAAGAATATGCAACACAATAATCTGAAGACGTGCAAACAACCCCCGTGCCCACCGGTTGCTGAAAGGATAAAGAAGATGTGGTACATACATACAATGGAATACTACTCAGCCAGAAAAATACAAAATCCTGCCATTTGTGACAACATGGATGGACCTTGAGGGTATTAAGCTAAGCGAAATAAGTCAGAGAAAGACAGGCAGCATATGATTTCACTCATATGTGGAAGATAAAGAAATACACGGATAAGGAGAACAGCGGTGGTTACCAGAGTGGCAAGGGGTGGGGGAGGGCCAGAGGGATAAAGGGGCACATATAGATGGTGATGGATAAAAACGAGACTGTTGGGGGTGAGCACGATGCGGTCTATACAGAAACTGATATATAATGACTACACCTGAAATTTGCACAGTTACAAGCCAATACGACCTCAACAAAATATTAATTTTAAAAAACCTTCAAAGTAACCTTTGCTTGATCTCAATGTGAATAGGTTATTTTGGCTGTTTGGCTTGCAACATTTTACAGCTGAATAAACATGATTGCCAAGCGGTCAAGGAAGACTTTTTGAAAGCAATGCACTTGCATAGCTGCCCCCTCCTCCTGACCGCTTTCAGCACCCCAGGGATGTCATAAATGACCGCAATGACTCAAGCCACAAAACTCCGCACTACAGTTGCCTGATCATTTATGGCCTGCCACATTTGGCATATTTTTAAATAAATAAAGACTTTGATCAGATTCCTTCATTCCTTAGCCCTGGACCGCAGAGTTCTTAAATGGTGGCCCCCAGGACAATCGTGGTCTGTAAGCGTGGTCTATTTACATTTTAAATTTTCTTACTGGTTGCCCACCATTAAAAAACCTGGACGTCTGGCATCTCCTGAGGAAAGAAAATGACCTTAGGCAACGTCTGTCCTGCATCCCCACATGGCAACGTGCTTCCAGGAGCCATTTGGCTGCCCTTGGGGTGAGGCCGTGCCCTTTAGTCAGCCAGTCTCAACTCATCAGCCACCTGGGTTACTTACCTGGCCCCTGTAGGCATCTGGGCTGCAACCCCTGTGCTGTGACCCCTTTTAATTCTTCCTGTGAATGTTCTCTTTATAATCCTCATAACCCAGCTATTCCGCTATCATATTAGCACCACAAAACGCTACCAGAGGCCCATGCTAACAGGAACATGCTGATACAAAGAAAAGTAAAAATATTCTCAGTAGTAGAGGAATACCAACACACAAATGAGTAGTTTAGGTTGATCTCAAACGCAGTCAGTTCCCTCAGGCATGATACAGGTCACTTTGTGTTTATGAATCGTGTCGTTACTTTCAGACGACAAAACCCTCCCCAGATTCACATAAAGCAAATAAGCAACTTAGCCCTCCGCCCACAGACCACCTGCTCGCACCCCACATCTCTCCCGGAGCCAAAGCCCCGCGCCCGGGCGTGGGCCCCGGCGGCCCGCGGAAAGGAAGCGCGGCACTCACGGGCGTGCTGCCGTCCGAGAAGGTGTGCATGCTGGCGGAGCTGCTCAGCTTGTCCGAGGACACGGAGGGCGGCGACGGGCTCCTCTTCTCCGGGGGCTCCTGCCGCTGCAGGCGCTCGCGCCACGCGCGCTGAATGCTGCAACAGAAAGCCAGCACACTGACCCTCCGGCCGCCCGCCACCGCCACTGCCCCTGCCCGCCGGCGCGGGACGGCGCAGGGCCCGCGGACCCGCCGGGGGCAGGGAGCCCGCAGCGGGGGACGCGGGGCCCGCGGGAGGTCGGAGGACCTGACCGTCTGCCTCACTGGTGACTGTCACAGACTCAGCTGAGCTGAAGCAGCCTACAGAGTCAACTTAGGCAGAAAAGGGCATCATCGAAAGGAAACTAGTTTGCGCATGGAAATGTACTTCATCTATGGGACGCAGCATCTTCCCGTCGCCCGGCCTCTCTCCAGGAGGGAACAGCACACAGGCTGCCCTCTCCCTGCGGCCAGGCGGCGCGCCACGCAGCCCTGGGGGAGGCGACGCAGGCCGGGCCGGGGACAAGGCTCGGCCCCGTGCATCCCACGCACTGGGAAGGAAGCAGGGAAGGTGCGATAAACAAGCAGGGACAGGGGCGGGGCAGACCAAACGTCAGGAAGTTACAGCAGCCCTGACGAGGGGCGCCTGAGATGCACCCAGGAGGCTTTTCGCCGCCTGGGGTTCCTATGAGAACGGTCACCCCCTGCTTCGGATAATAGAGCCTCGTCCTAGTGAGAGCGAAGTCACTTTTTCTCACTTGGCCTGGCTCCCGGTCTTTCAGATTGACACCTAGGTTTTCACGGTGCTCCGCGAACACAACCTGTGCTCCCCTTGAGGGCGGCCAACCGTCAGGACTCCGCCTGTTAAACAGTTTAAAACAGCCGCACTAATTCCATCTCCACCTCCTCTAGACTCCGGGAAGCATCTGGTCCTCATCATTCCTCCACATACAACCAACGTCGTTAAAGTTGTTTCTGTATAAACAACCTGATTTATTTTCATTTGGCTAGAATGGTTCAAAGATCATCAATTCTCAACAGTCAGAGGATATAAAGCGCACAAAAATGCGACCACATTATTGAAATTGTACGTGTTCCCACATATACTAGGCTCTGTGAATTATAACGCTCAAGGAAAAGTCCAGAAGCTGCACTGAAACAGCACCTCCTTAGCGGAGGCCGATTTCCCTGGAGCTATGAGACAAGCTTCAGGAGCCCTTTCAAGACCCTGCAAGGGTTTCTTCACCGTTTGTAAAAAATTGCAAAAGTAGATATTTTTCAGGCTTTTTTTTTTAGGGGCCCTCCAAATTATTCCTACACTCCAGGCCTTTTTAAAGCAGGATCTGACCCTGCCTTGGGTTATGTGTGGTCACTGTTTTATATGCAATGCTTGGTCAAAATGAATCTTTATTTATTTTTCTTTGGTTTAAAGATTTTAGCAGACTCTCAAAGAAGTGCCTGTAAAATTACACACCTGAGTTTGAGGGCACTGTCGCTTCTCTCAGGACCCATTTTATTAAGCGAGTATCAAACTTTTAGAAGCTGTTAGCCATTTCCACATCACCTAAAGCGTGTCTCCCAGTACCTTGCTGACAGGTGCTGCCGCTCTAGGGCGGAGGACCCAGTCTGCAAACCTGCCCATCAAGGGCTGAAAAACGTGTGGCATTTTAAAGGTGATTTAAAAAATAGAAAATACTGAAGACCCATGGAATACCCACAAGTTTATAAGACGTCGAGGTATTCCCCTCTCTCTCTGTCTCTCTCTCTCTTTAATTGCCTTAATTGTTCAAAAAATATAGGAAGAAAACGCAGTGGCTATTTGGGATATTACATTTTAGCTTGTTGAACACCAGGGGGCGGTGTGACACTTTTAAAGAACCACACCACAATGGGGAAAACCGAGCTGAGGTCTGCAAGGGCCCCCTCCCGCTCCTAGTTCCACGGGCTCTGGAAGGTCACGTGCCAGTTTTCCTTAAATCAGAGATTCAGAAGGCAACATGCTTTTCTTCCAAGTGGATGGATATTCTTTTCTTTTTTAATTGACAAGAGAATGTGATACTATTAAATATCTTTAAGATGTATGTTAAATTCACCTATAAGCCCACTCATTTGCTTAATAAACAAGCTATTTTAATTTTTTAATATTTACCTTACTATCGTTGTCCACATAGATGGAAACAATTTTACTTAGTTGAAAGCATATTACACTATTATTTTATTCTTTTTTGAAACAGTATATAAATATTTCCCATGTGTTACTTGTTCATAATTACAGCTTTAACACCTGCATGACAGGCTGCACAATGTCTTTAAACAAGCATCAGGGGTTAAAAACGAGAGCCCAGACGTGACTGGCAGATGAGACTATTACCCTAACCTGCTACATAGCTCTTATTAACAGTGGAGCCTGTTATTATCACTCTCTGTATCAGAGAAGTGTTGACATCACACACTATTCACTCCCCTTTGACCGCACTGACCGGACCTTCACAGAGTAAACTGCTCCAACACTAGCTCTCAGAACACTATCTCCAAATGCTGTTCTACTCTAAGAGGAAATTAAAACAAAATGTAGAGGCACCTCCCCCCAGGTCTTGGGAAATCATCGTGTCAGCCTTCTCGCCCCAGCTTTATTGCGGTTCCTGCTCACGAGTCTCTGCGGCTGCAGAGGGAACCCTGAACACAGCTACCTTGACATTTTTACTTCTGAAACTATGTAATGCTGTCAATATTACTCTTTAAAGGCTGGTTTCAATGAGGGAGCACATTTTGCGTGTTCCTATATTTTGAATTATAAATAAAGTGTAGAATTTTATTTGAAAATAGATGACAAACATTTTTCAATAATTTTTTCTGCCAGGTCAATTCCTGTTTATCTTCTCTCACCTCAGGGATGGCCCGGTGGCCTGCCTCTGCCCTCTCTCTGTGTATCCCTGTCTGTTTTACAGTGCAGGTGGCTCCCTCTGCACTTGGAACCACTTGGAGACTCACAGTCTGTGTGGTCCTGCTTGTCACTGGACGTCCTTCCATGGAGACTGGAAGAGAGAGCTCTGTGAGAGCTGGGTGCTGAGAGAAGGTTGAAGGGAGTCCTGGTGCTGGAGCCTTGAAGGATGGATGGGGTTTAGATTGGTAGGGCAGAAGAGGAAAGGCACTGAAGCGAGGGTACCAGGCACGAAAAGGATCCCAGACATCCCCCAGGGCCAGGCTGTGGGCAGACTGAGCTGAACCGCTGCTTGTGAGGGGGACCCCATATGGGCACAGTTGATTGTTGCCAGACCTTTCAACTTTTCGAGAACCATCAGAAATCCAGATTTTTATGTGAAAATTACTAATTCTTAAATGGAACTAAATAATTTTTAAAATTTCAAAACACATTGTTACCCAAGTAGGCTGAAATTGATGATGGGAAAAAGAGGACGCCATCAAAGAGGACACAAGCCTGAGAGCCCTGGGAGACAAGGGCTAATTACATATGGCTCTTTTTGTGTGTATTCTCTCACTCAGTTCTCACCACAGCGGGCTTGAGGAAGGCTCTGTGATCATCATAGCGGTAGGTTTTCCCTGCCCAACAGTAAATTCTCCTTTTTGTTCCAGCACCCATTTCCCTTTAAGGACCCCCAGCCCTCAATGCACAAGCTTCAGATGGGGCAGACCTATCCCTCCATTATGGAGCAGCTCGAGGGCCAGGCTGGCCAACCAGAGGGCAGTGACAGCTCCGGGATGCACACGGGGCTCACGCCAGGCGGATGAGAGACTCCTGGAGACTTTCCCCTGGAGAGTTACCGCTGGTAGAAGGGAGGCCTACGGCTGCCTGTGGCCACTTTGCCACAACGTTGGGAGAGCCCCTGCGAGAATGAAGCAATAACGTGGAGGGCGGAGCTGACAGAACCAGGAGAATAGAGATGTCTGACGACTTTGCTCGACCACCAGGGTCTAGCTGTGCTAGAGGCACGTTAGCCCCTGCGTTTGTCTGTTAGGTGTTCCAATGCAATCTCTTTTTATTTTTATTTATTTATTTTATTGAGGTCATAAACAATAAAACCAATGTCGAAGAAATTTCAGTTGTACATTATTATCAGTCACCATATAAATGTGCCCCTTTACCTCTGATGCTCACCCCACCAACCCCTTCCCCTCTGGTAACCACTAATCTGTTCTCTTTGTCCATGCGTTTGTTTATCTTCCACACATGAGTGAAATCATACAGTGTTAGTCTTTCTCAGTCTGGCTTATTTCACTTAACATAACACCCTCATGCTCCATCCATGTTGTTGCAAATGGGACGGTTTTGTCCTTTTTTATGGCTGAGTAGTATTCCACTGTGTATATATATATATATATATATATATATATATATATGTATGTATGTATATACTACATCTTCTTTATCCATTCATCATTCAATGGGCATTTGGGTTACTTCCACTTCTTGGCTATTGTGAATAGTGCTGCAGTGAACATAGGGATACATAAGTCTCTTTGAATTGTTGATTTCAAGTTCTTTGGATAGATACCCAGTACTAGGATAGCTGGATCATACGGTAGTTCTATTTTTAATTTTTTGAGGAATCGCCATACTGTTTTCCATAGTGGCTGCACCAGTTTGCATTCCCACCATCAGTGTATAAGGGTTCCCTTCTCTCTACAACTTCTCCAACATTTGTTGTTTTTCGTCTTGATGATTATAGCCATTTTAATAGGCATAAGGTGATATCTCATTATAGTTTTGATTTGCATTTCCCTGATGATTAGTAATGTTGAACATCTTTTCATGTGCCTATTGGTCATCTGTATATCTTCTTTGGAAAAACGTCTGTTCATATCCTCTGCCCATTTTTTGATCAGGTTGTTTGTTTTTTTGTTGTTGATTGTATGAGTTCTTTATATATTTTGGAGATTAACCCCTTGTCAGATATATGATTTGCAAATATTTTCTCCCACTTGGTGGGTTGTCTTTTCATTTTGTTCATGGTTTCCTTTGCTTGCAGAAGCTCTTTAGTCTGATGAAGTCCCATTTGTTTATTTTTTCTTTTGTTTCCCCTGCCTGAGTAGATACAGTATTCAAAAAGATCCTTCTAAGCCCAATGTCAAAGAGTGTATTGCCTGTATTTTCTTCTAGGTGTTTTGTGGTTTCACATCTTACCTTCAAGTCTTTAATCCACTTTGAGTTAATTTTTGTGCACAGTGAAAGATAATGGTCTACTTTCATTCTTTTGCATGTGGCTGTCCAGTTTTCCCAACACCATTTATTGAGGAGACTTTCCTTTCTCCATGGTGTGTTCTTAGCTCTTTGTCAAAGATTAGCTGTCCGTATACATGCAATTTTATTTCTCGGCTTTCAATTCTGTTCGATTGATTTGTGTGCCTGTTTTTGTACCAGTACCATGCTGTTTTGATTACTGTAGCTTTGTAGTATATTTTGAAGTCAGGAATTGTGATGCCTCCAGCTTTGTTCTTTTTTCTCAGGATTACTTTAGCTATTCAGGGTCTTTTGTTGCCCTAAAAGAATTTTAGGATTCTTTGTTCTATTTCTGTGAAGAATGTCACTGGGATTATGATTGGGGTTGCATTGAATCTGTAGATTGCTTTGGGTACTATGGCCATTTTAACTATGTTTATTCTTCCAATCCGTGTGCATGGAATATTCTTCCATTTCTTTATGTCATCGTTGATTTTTTTCAATAATGTCTTATAGTTTTCATTGTATAGGGCTTTCATCTCCTTGGTTAAATTTATTCCTAGATATTTTATTCTTTGTTGCATATGCAAATGGGATTGTATTCTTGAGTTCTCTTTTTGTTAGTTCATTATTAGAGTACAGAAATGCAACTGATTTTTGTAAGTTGATTTTTTACCCTGCAACTTTGCTCTAGTTGTTGATTATTTCTAATAGTTTTCTGATGGATTCTTTATGGTTTTCTATATGTAAAACATGTCATCTGCAAACAGTGAGAGTTTCACTTCTTCATTGCTTGTTTGGATTCTTTTTTTCTTTTTCTTGCCTAATTGTTTTGGCCAAAACCTCCAGTACTGTGTTGAATAAGAGTGGGAAGAATGGGCACTCTTGTCTTGTTCCTGTTCTCAGAAGAATAGCTTTCAGTTCTTCCCCATTAAGTACCATGTTGGCTGTGGGTTTGTCATATATGGCCTTTATTACATTGAGGTACTTTCCTTCTATACCCATTTATTGAGAGTTTTTATCATAAATGGATGTTGGATCTTGTCAAATGCTGTCTCAGTGTCTATTGAGATGATCATGTGCTTTTTATTCCACGTTTTGTTAATGTGGTGTGAGACATTCAGTGATTGATTGATTGGTGGATGTTGAACCACCCCTGTGTCCCTGATATAAATCCCACTTGATCATGGTATATGATCCTTTTAATGTATTGCTGCATTCAGTTTACCAATATTTTGTTGAGGACTTTTGCATCCATGTTCATCAGCGATACTGGCCTGTAGTTTTCCTTCTTTGTGTTGTCCCTGTCTGGCTTTGGGATCAGGGTGATGTTGGCCTCATAAAATGTGCTAGGAAGTATTCCATCTCCTTCAATTTTTTGGAATAGTTTGAGGAGGCTAGGTACTAAATCTTTGAATGTTTGGTAGAATTCTCCAGAGAAGCCATCTGGTCCTGGACTTTTATTTTTGGGGAGGTTTTTGACTACTGTTTCAATTGCTTTACTCGTAATTGGTCTGCTCAGATTCTCTATTTCTCCTTGGTTCTGTTTTGGGAGGTTGTATGAGTCTAAGTATTTATCCGTTTCTTCTAGATTGTCCAATTTGTTGGCATATAATTTTTAATAGTATTCTCTTATAATCCTTTGTATTTCTGTGATATCTGTTGTAATTTCTCCTCTTTCACTTCTAATTTTATTTATTTGAGGCTTCTCTCTTTTTTTCTTAGTGAGTCTGGCTAAGGGTTTGTCAATTTTACTTATCTTCTCAAAGAATCAGCTCTTAGTTTCATTTATCCTTTTTACTGTTGGTTTCTATTTCATTTATTTCTGTTCTATTTTTTATTATTTCTCTCCTTCTGCTGACTTTGGGCTTTGTTTGTTCTTCATTTTCTAGTTCTGTTAGGTGTCGTTTAAGAATGTGTATTTGAGATTTTTCTTTTTTATTAAGGTGGGCCTGTATTGCTACGAATTTCCCTCTTAGGACCACTTTTGTTGCATCCCATAAGAGTTGGTATGGGGGTATTTTCATTTGTCTTCAGATATTCTTTGATTTATCCTTTAATGTCTATATTGATCCATTGGTTGTTCAGTAGCATCTTGTTTAGTTTCCACATGTTTGTCACTTTCCCAGCTTTTTCTTGTAGTTGATTTCTAGTTTCACAGCATTATGGTTGGAAAAGATGCTTGATATGCTTTCAATCTTCTTAAATTTATTGAGGCTTGCCTTGTTTCCCAACATATGGTGTATCTTTTGAGAATGTCCCATGTGCACTTGAGAAGAATGTGTATTCTGCTGATTTTTGATGGAGTCTTCTATATATATCTATTCAGTCCATCTGGTCTAGTTTTTCATTTAGTTTCACTATTTCTTTGTTGACTTTCTGTCTGGTTGATCCATTGATGACAGTGGGTGTTAAGGTCCCCTACTATTATTATGTTGCTAGTAATGTCTCCTTTTAGGTCAGTTAACAGTTGCTTTATGTACTTTGGTGCTCCTATGTTAGATCCATATATTTTTATAAGTGTTATGTCCTCTTGGTGGAATGTCCCTTTTATCATTATATACCACCCCTCTTTGTGTCTCATTGTCTTTTTTATCTTGAAGTCGACTTTGTCTGATATAAGTATGGCAATACCTGCTTTCTTTTGTCTGCCATTAGCTTGGAGTATCGTCCTCCATCCCTTCACTCTAAGCCTGTGTTTGTCTTTAGAGCTGAGATGTGTTTCCTGAAGGCAGAAAAATTGTTGGATCTTGTTTTTTAATCCATCTGGTCACACTGTGTCTTTTGATTGAGGAATTCAATGCATTTACATTTAGAGTGATTGTTGATATATGAGGGCTTAATGCTGCCATTTTATTGCTTGTTTCCAGTTGTTTTTATTTCCCTTGTTTCTTGTCCTGTGTATTTCAGACTACCAATTCAGTTTGGTGGCTCTCTATGATGGTTTTCTCAGTTTTCTTTTTATTTGTCACTTGTATCCCTGTTCTGATTTTTTGTTCAGTGGTTACCATGAGGTTTGTATAAAAGATGTCATGGATGAGATAGTCCATTCTCTGATAGCCTCTTATTCCCTTAGTCTGAGCAGTTTTCATCCCTTACCTCTTCCCCTTCTAAGTCATTGTTGTCACAACTTATTCCATTATGTGTTGTGAATTTGTAATTAAAATGAAGTGATTATATTTATTTTTGATGTTTTCCTTCCCTTTATCTTTAGTTATAATTAAGTGTTTGCTAATCTGTTCTGATAGAGAGTTGCAATTTTCTGATTTCTGTCTGCCTATTTATCTCCTTGCTCAAGGCTTTGTAAATACGTTCTCCCTTTTTTTCAGGTATGAGGGCCTTTTTGATCAAATCTCATGGCGGGGTTCTTGTGGCAATGAACTTCCTCAGTTTTTGTTTATCTGGGAAAGTTTTTATTTCTACATTGTATCTGAAGGATAGTTTTACTGGATATAGTATTCTTGGCTGGAAATTTTTGTCTTCAGAATTTTGAATATATCATTCCACTGTCTCCTAGCCTATAAAGTTTCTGCTGAGAAATCCACTGAAAGCCTGATAGGGGTTCCTTTGTAGGTTACTTTCTTCTGTCTTGCTGCCCTTAACATTTTTTCTTTGTCATTGATGTTTACCAGCTTTACTAATATATGCCTAGGAGAAGGTCTTTTTACTTTGATGTAATTAGGAGTTCTATTGGCTTCATCTACATGTACTTCAAGCTCCTTCTCCAGGTTTGGGAAGTTTTCAGCTATTATTTCTTTGAACAAGCTCTCTGCCCCTTTCTCTCCCCCTTCTTCCTCTGGACTACTACAGTCTTTATGTTGCATTTCCTAATTGAGTCAGACATTTCTTGGAGCATTTCTCCATTTCTTTTTAGTCTTAGTTCTCTCTCCTCCTCTGTCTGAAGCATTTCGTATTCCTGTCCTCTAGATTGCTAATTCTGTCCTCCATAATATCAGCTCTGTTAATCAAGGACTCCAGATTTTTCTTTATCTCATCCATTGTGTTTCTCATCTCCAACATTTCTGCCCAGTTTGTAACTTCTGACTTCAGCTCCCTACTTTCAGTGTTGGTACTTCCTAAGCATCATGGACTTATGCTCTTCTCGAGCTTTCTGAAGGTTTCTTCACCAATGCCTATGACCACCTTGTCTGTCAAGAACCCCCAAGTCCCTCACAAAGGGGAATTTTGGCAACTTGGACCTCGGTCAAGACATGTCAGTGTTCCAGAGTGGGGGATCTCAGTCAGCACCTAGATTCGGGCTGATTGGAAGCCAGACCCTCAAGCAGCGGCTTTTAAAGAATGTAAATATATACTGTCCTGTGGGACCACAAGCATAAGCCCTGCTGTCCACCATAGTCAGCTGATCTGGAGATATCCCTTGGGTGGCAGTTGAAAAAATTGGGGCTCCAGGCAAGAGTATAAGCACCTTCCTAGAAGAGAGCAGTGAACTGGAGTGAGGCAGAGGGAGGACACAAAGACTGTGTCCACCGGCCTCCTCCCCTGACAGCCCCTGCACGGCCCCCACAAGTGGGCCAAATCTGAAGCCTGCCCCTCAGGCCAAAGCTCCTGGACCAGCAAGTTGGCCTCTTTCTCAGAAAGACTGGGGCGTGGACAGTCTGCCGTCTGTGCAGTGCCCTGGGGTTGCAGTCCACTTAGAAACGTCTATCTGATTGTTACAGTCTCAAGGGACCCAGGAACACCAGCCCCTTGGCCTCCAGAGCCATGTCCCCTGGGTGGCAGCTGTACAAATGAGGGCACCAGCTGTGTGGACACTCCCCTCCAGGAGGTACTGGTGCACTGGAGCACAGCAGTGGGAGAGTGCAGTGGGGGAGAGCGCAAAGAAGTCACCTGCCAGTTGGAGCAAGGAAGTGGGCAGTTCAAAGATGTCACCTGGTGAAAAAAGGAAAGAAGAAAGAGGAAGAAAAAAAAGAAAAGGAAGAAAAAGAAAGATGGTGCCCACTGGCTTTAGCAAGGCGGGAGAGAAGGTAGACGGCACCCACCAGCCTCTGTGCCGGGAGAGCACCCCAGCAGGCCTGGTCCTGCACCCAAAGCTTTGCGGTCAAGCTGGAGTCTCCTTCCCTGAGGTCTGGTGCTGGGGCCAGTGTTGGTGCAGGCCCTCCAAGAGCCAGGTGTCAGGGGCCACAGCCCCACCCCAGGGTGGGGACACAGCCTCATCGGTTTTCAAAGCTGGGTGTTTAGGGGGCTCATCTCTCAGGTGCCAGTCCTAAAAGTTGGGGTGCCAATGTGAGACAGAAACCCTCAGGAAGCGTTCCCTCTGACCATGGGTCCCCACACGGGGAAGAGGTTGCTCTCAGCCTTTCCTGCCCACTTCCATGTGGTTTCCCTCTAGTTTGTCCACTTGAAGGGGTCGCTCTGCCAGTTTTTAGGCTTTATTCAGAGGAAATTGTTCCATACGTAGCTATAGATTCAGTGTGTCTGTGGGAGGAGGTGAGTTCAGGATCTTCCTACATCACTGTCTTGAACAGAAACTAAGTGTGTCTAGAGTGATATAGATTCTTGCTCCATTTTTCTTGTTGTTAGTGCGGGCTTGGGCAGAACACTAAACTTACTGGCCTATGTTTTGCTTATCTGCAAAATGGGAATAACAATGACTGCTTTGTAATTCTTGCAAAGAGTCGAGGATGAGCTATCTAAGTCACTTAGCCCCAAACTTGACAAACAGATGTCCTAGATAGTCAAAATCACAATGAGATATCACCTCATGCCTGTCAGAATGGCTATCATCAAAAAGACAAAAAATAACAAGCCTTGGCGGGGACGTGGAGAAAAAGGAACCCTTGTGCACTGTTGGTAGGAATGTAAAATTGGTGCAGCCACTGTGAAAGACAGTATGGAAATTCCTCAGAAAATTAAAAATATAACTACCACATGATCCACAATCCTACTTTTGAGAATATATTCAAAGAAAACGAAAATGCTAATTCAAAAGGCCATATGCACCTCTGTATTCATTGTAGCATTATTCACAATAGCCAAGACTCAGAAGCAACCTAAGTGTCCATCAATGGATAAATGAATAAAGAAGATGTGGTGTATATATATATGTATACAGAATGGAATACTACTCAGCCACACAAAAGAATGAAATGTTCCATTTACGACAACGTGGATGAACCTAGAGGGTATTATGCTCAGTGAAATAAGTCAGACAGAGAAAGAGAAATACTGTATGACTTCACTTATATGTGGAATCTAAAAAACAAAACAAGTGAACAAACAATGCAAAACAGAAACAAACTCATAGATGCAGAGAACAAGCTGGTAGTCACCAGAGAGGACATGGGTGGGGGGTTGGTGAAATAGGTAAAAGGGATTAAGAGGTATAAACTTCCAGTTATAAAATAAATAAGTCATGGGGATGTAATGTACAGCATAGGGAATAGAGTCAACAATATTTGTTATAACTTTGTACTGTGACAGGTGGTTACTGGACTTATCGTGGTGATCACTTCGTAACCCATAGAAATGTCGAATCACTAGGTTGTACACCTGAAACTAACGCAATATTGTACATCAACTATACTTCAATAAAAACAGGGAAAAATCAAACACTTTCAAGTATTTTTAAATAACGTGCAAATTGTATACACTGATAGATATACTGGATTCCTGAGGATCTCTACTGGCAATGTTCTTTTAGCCCAATTTGTATAAAATTATGCTTGGATAAAGTACAATTGCATAGAAAGATACATTAGGCTAAATATTTTTCTTGGATTTTGTCATCGAAAGCTCAGTACATCCTTTAAGACATGGTTAGTGTTCTCATTTTACAGAAGAGTGTGACCGAAGCCCAGACGGGGATGCAGGGTTCCCGAGGTCACACAGCAGGCTGCAAGCAGGGCTGGGATTTGAACCTAGGTTGCACTATCTCCAGAGTCTGTTCTCTCAGCCACTCTCCTCTCATATCTTCTTTTAATTAAACTTTTGACTAAGACTGATAGGCATTACTCTCAAACAAATGCAATTTAACCAGGCTTTATTGAGAAGTATCTTTGAAATTCTTTGGGCATTGTCTTCTTTCTCCAGAGTGTGTCTGTCTGTCTCGCTCCTTCAGGGAATCTAAATGTTTCATCACTAAATCATATAAAAGATGAGGAGAAGAATTGAACATATTTAGCGAGCAGGCTTTTAAAAGATGATTTGTATTCAATACATCTCCACGTTGCTCCATCACGAAATAAACACCTTGCTGAGACATAAGGAGCAGGACGGACACAGCCAGTGAGCAACATCTGCTCGATGGTTCGTGCTCTGAAGACGCGTTTTAGATGTGACTACAGCGTGTGAGCACGTGTGGCCCCGACGAGGCCGGCAGTGGCCGTGGGGTGAGCGGCGTCCTCGGTCCTCGCAGCGGGCCTCCTCCAACGGTGGGCCCCACCCGCCACGCCCGCCCTCGGCCCTCGAGGGCGCTCGGCCTTAGTCCTGAGCCGCCAGAGCCTGCCCGCCGGCTCCCAGCTGCCTCTGAATTGAGAGGCTTGCCTTGGCTTCCTCTGCAGAAAACCTGCCTTTCACCTCCCAAAATGACTTCTGATCGGCAGCTGTGCAGTCTTGATCTCTTTGGCCTATTTGACACGGTCATTTGATCCTCCAGGTCTACAAGGCCACAGTAGCTGCTGACAGTCCCCTCTGTGAGCAGGCAGGGAGCCCTCCTGATGGCTCCTGTAAATCCCACCCCACTGGCGCTTGCCGCAGGCCTGCTCCTTCCCACCCATGTGCTGCACTGCCACTTACAGGTGTGGGCTTCCTTACTAAATTCCTTCTTTTTCATGTTGTCCTGAGGGTGAGGAAGCAGCTGAGACCCTTTCCTGCCCCATCCTGCCCACCCGGGGTTCCCATTAGCACAAGGAGGGGTGGAGGCGCTCCACACCTCACTACCATCCTCATCCTGCCTGACCTCCATTCAGAGATGGCCCGCCGAGGCCCATCGCCCCTCAGGGCCTGCAGGGGCTGGACTCTCCAGAAGACCTCCGTGGGCACCTACTGCTCTGTCCTCCTCATCAGGGAGGGGACAGGAGAGTCTCTAGAAAAGCAGATTTTACGGTGTAATAACCCTCACTTCTCTGTAGCCCCCAGGGGAAGGTAGATGCTCAGGTTGGTTCCCGCCAACAGAAGCCAGAAGACCCCAAGAGAAGGCCTGCAGAGTTTGACAGGGACTCTGGGTCCGCGGACAGGGCCCCAACTTTCACCCCCCGTGCTCTGCAGGCCTAAAGAATGCCTCTTGGGAAAGGGGGTGGGGGTGTGCCAAGACCCTCCCTGTTGAGGATGCCAAAGTCGGCCGGGGCCTGGAGGTGGGGGCAGCCCCATAGAGCAAGGGACACGATGAGGGGTGTGGCACCTACACCACTGGTGGGGGGCCCAGGGGAGACCAAGGACCCTTCCCGTAGGATCCCAGCCCGTAGAGCTATTGTAAAGGAAACCACCCTCAGGGAGTGCGGGTGTTCACCATCCACAGGAAACTGGAGCAGCCTTGGTGTTTAGCTCAGGAGGGATGGGAGAGGTGACACCAAGGAGGGGAAGAGGAAGGCGGGGAGACAGGAGAGCAGAAAGAGGAGAGGGAAGCGGAGGAGCGGCTGCACAGCTGCGGAAAAGGCCTAATGTGTGTGGAGGGGAGACAGTCAGCCCGCCGTGAGAGTTAAGAACTTAATAACCAGGTTAGACAGGAGGCATGGAACGGACTAAATTCCCTGATGGGACTCAAATTCCATTACTGGGCAAGATTAAGTTTTCTCCCCCTCATCCTCCTCCAGTGCGTGGAAATGGGGTTGGAGTTATTAGAAGAGATAAAGCCACTCCGTCTGCACCTCCCTGAGCCGAGACTCCCCCGCAAACCAGCTACACAGCAAGTCCTGGACTCTGAGCTGGCTGAGGTCTCAGGCACTGAGTTTCTTTGCCTGCTCCTCCTCATGGCACCAAACTCTCTGCCTCCACGTATTAGAGACGATGCAAACTAAAGAAGTCCAGGGAGGTTTCCTCACCTCATTTCAGCATTCAAATTAAACACTGGAATTTTTCACCCAACCGACTTTCCTTCCCAGTGCTTTTTCATTTAAAAGGATGTTATCTTAATGAGAAAAAGTCCTAAGGAGAAGGCAGCCTGTGTTGGGAAACGAGCATCTTGTAGCGAGGCTGGCGCACTGCTCACACAGAACTATTCACTACTCATTGAGCAAGTGGGCACAGCCTACCAGCAGGGACCCACTGGGACGGAAGCCATGTGTGACCTTCACCTTGAGAGGGAGCCCTATGCGCTCGCTCGGAGGCAAGCTTTTCACCGATAACTGAGGTTAACGTGGATTCACAGTGCTATGCATTAATATGTGCTCTATCCAGCAGCATATTATACATCTGCACCATTTCTGCCTCAATTCCACAGCCAGCAGCGGCGTATTGCTCTTCAAAGTTGTACCCAAGGCTCCCTTCGTCAGGTTGGCTTCTTTTCTAAAAGATTCCGTTGGGGCTTTCTGCAAATGATCACTGATCCTGGCCAAGCTCAGACATATTTCATTTCTTAGATACCTGCTTCTCCGAGTGTTAAGCTGAGTGTGTGTGTTATATACACCCTCACTAGCAATTCTTATATGTACTCCTGAAGGAGACTCAGAATGGGAAAGGATTACAGAGAGCAGGCATGAGCAGCTTAAAATTGTGTCAAAGGTGCTTATGATAGATAGGCCCCTTCTCTACCTAAAAATGGGCTTGGATCTTAGTTTTATTTTTGTTAATATTGCAGTGTTTTTAGCACTATTTTTATGCAATAGTCATCTATCGTGGCGGAAGGACACTCAGACTTGGCCTTAGTAAGAGAGAATAAAAAATAAAAGGATAGGGGCAGGCCCCACGGCTAAGTGGGTAAGTTCCCACGAGCTCCACTTCGGCGGCCCAGGGTCTCTCCAGTTCAGATCCTGGGTGTGGACCTAATCAAGCCAGGCTGAGGCGGCATCCCATATAGCACAACCAGAGAGACCTATAGCTAGAATCTACAACTATACACTGGGGGCTTTGGGGAGAAGAAGAAGAAGAAGAAGAAAAAGAAGATTGGCAACAGATGTTAGCTCAGATGCCAATCTTTAAAAAAATAAATAAGTAAATAAAATACAATAAAAGGATAGGAAGTGAGAAAAGATATTTTTCCAAAATATTTGGATGAGAGCTGGAATGGAAATAGGAAGAAAGAAGAAACGGGATTGACAGGGTGCGTGTGTGTGCACGTGTGTGTGTGTGATGAAGGAATGGATGAGATGGAAATAACCAAGTTGTTTCAACGTGGAATTAACCAAGTTACTAAGATGAAAGACAGTGGAAAACTCTCCTGGAAGTTGAACAGTACTCCAAAAGGGGAACCCAAGAACCGCCGTGATGACAGTCGAGTAATTCCTGACACTATCCAGTAGATGGTGCTGTGTGCCTGACACAGCTTGGCTGCTGCTGAGAACAGGGGGGAGTGCTGTGTGACACACAAACGTGAAATAAACAATGGGTAATTCCTGCACCTCCAATTCCAGAGTAGTTCAGAAATAATAAAGCAAGAACTGCAAAACTAATGCTTTAATGTAAACTTTGAGATAACTTACATTTTCACCTTTGATTCCAAGGGCTGTAGATTGAGGTGACATTTTTCAATGTTATTCTCCACATCCATGGCCAGCTGGTGACTACAAACAGAAACAATGTCTCAATATAGCTCGTCAGAAAGTTAACATTTATATCAATCATACTGCCAATTTATATGTATTTGAAAAAAGCAGATATATACTCAATTTTATCATTTTAATTTGTTAACAGAGTTCCGAAAGTTCCTATTGATTGATGATGAATAATAACCATACCATAGAAAAGTACTGTTTTGCCTTTTACCTTTGCTGTTCCTTTGATTCCTACCACTCAGCTCAACATTCATATCCAAGGCATGAAAATGATTTCCTTTAAGTGAAGAGGAAAGCAGACTATTGGACCACATCAGGGGGTGCGGGCATAAAGAGAGTGTTATGAATCCCATGGCCTGTCCAACCAGAAAGCTGTGGAGAGGATCTCCTCCATCCCCGGTGGTGCTGGCGCCATTGAACCATTCCTCCTCTCATCCTGTGAGCTTTGTCAGAGCTCCCAACACGAACAAGCATGACTCTCTATCCTGGGGAATGGCAGAGGACTAGAGGGACATGGTCGCTGCTCCTAACAAGCTCATAAGACGATCACTGGGCACTGCGGGCATCAAGGAGGGCCTCACGGAGAAGGCGGGACTGCTCTGGGTTTTGAAGAATGGAAAGGAATTAGGGAAATTGAGATGTGAAAGGTTATACGTATGAGGAAGATATCAAAACGAAGGAGTAGAGGTGAAAAACTCAGGCTGTTTTTAGACAATAAACAGAGCAATTTGGTGGAAACAGAGCATAAAAGAAGGAGTGAAAAAGGAAATAAGTTTGGAAAGCAGAAAAGTAATAATTACGGACCACATAATGTGTACAAAACACTATCAGAGACATTGTACACATAGTATCTTATTTAATACTCACTGTAGCCTCTATCAATTAAATTGTACAGCTGAGAAATCTGAAGCTCAGAGAGATTATGTTCAACTCAGCAGAAACCACATTAAAACTCAAGTCTCGGGGGCCGCCCCGTGGCAGAGTGGTTAAGTTCACGCACTCTGCTTCGGCGGCCCAGGGTTTCGCCAGTTCGGATCCTGGGCGTGGACATGGCACCGCTCGTCAGGCCACGCTGAGGCGGTGTCCCACATGCCACAACCAGAAGGACCCACAAGTAGAACATAAGCTATGTAGTGGGGGGCTTTGGTGAGAAAAAGAATAAGAAGAAAAAAAGAAGACTGGCAACAGATGTTAGCTCAGGTGCCAATCTTTAAAAAAAGAAGAAGAAAAACTCGTCTCACCACCACACAGTACAGCTTGGAGGATTTTAATATCAGACTTATTAAACTTAATCCTGCTTACTATGGTTCTCATACATAAAGAATTTGACATCCCAATCCAATACACATGCATGTGGTAAGGGTGTGCATGTGTGTGTGTAACACAAAGTTTCAAGAAATGCTATTTCCCAAATGCATGTGATGTACTCTGATATTTTTTATTATATTTCAGCTTTCTTTAAAAGGCCAGTATTGACCCATAAAATTGATTTAATAAACCACCAATGGATTGTGATCTACAGTGTGAAAAACATGGCTACAGGAAAACATAAAGCATTTGGAGCAGGAAAATGTGAATGGGATGTTTAAGGATGGTTTATGGTGAGAGCAAGCAAGGAGAATGAAGGAAAATATCTAGAAGGGTATCAAATTGGCCAGATAATGAGGACCAGGATTAAGGTGATAGTAAAGAAAATGAAAAGAATTGTGCCAGAGACATCATTAGGATAATAAATGTATTTTCTCTTCTTTAGAAAGGAATAACCAAGATTGTGGGGGGAAACATGGTAGATGAGCTAATTCGTACATGGCCACTAGGTGGTGCCATCAGCCCAAGATAGCTTTGTGTTTGCCCAGCTAGGATGTTGAGGAGACGGGAAAAAACACTCTTGTTTGTTCTGTGCCGTTGGTATTTGGGGTCCATTGTTAATTCATCCTGATTCGCTCATTTACAGATATAAATGGGGGGTACAATGATGAAAGCACTAGATGTGGTCCCTGTCGTTACGGTCCTCCAGTCTAGGAGAGGACGGATATTAACCAAGTAATTAGAAACATGATGCAGGTTACTAAAGGGGAAACACAGAAGGCCCAACCAAGGGTCAGTCTAATTCTTATAATTCTGAAACCAAGAACCAAGAGGTTAAAAAGTCTTCCCTAGGGCAAAAAACTTTGAGATACGCTTTGCTAATTGCAGCTGCGCATACTCAGCATAATCAACCATTGTTCAAGGCAAACCCGGTCTTCCTCTCCCTCCTTAGCAGATGACTGAGCTGTCTTACCCAGGAGGAAAGGGTGCTGACCTCAAGATTCAGCCACACATGGCCAAATGCAGGCTGAAGACAAAAACTAACCAGAATGCCCAGAAAGTCAAGGGAAAAGAAATTCAGATTTCAAGGCCCAACAACTGGTAGGAAGGTTCCAACCAGCAAGTCCACATGCTCCCTTCCCCCACCTAAAACCCCGATACACGTTCCCCTCCCCTACCTAAAACCCGTGTGGGTGATTGAGTGATTCTATGTCCAGGGAACATGAGACTTGCAATCACACATTTCCCATCAGAGTCGCAGCCTGATTCAATACATGCAAAAAACAGCAGTCAGCCTAAGCTCTTACTCAGGTTAGCAAGTGATTCTCAAAAATAATAGTCCTACACAGCCTCCTAACTCTTGGCCTTACTAACTGCCCTTCTCTGTGTGTGAGCACAGGCCAAGCTTCACTGAGTATGTGAGTGTGTGTGCATGCATGCACGTGCATGTGTGCAGACGTGCTCAGAAGGCTCTGCAGAAGGTCTCAAGTAGAATGGGGTCGCCGCCTCCCCTCCCTTCACACTGACTGTCCACCTCCACACCCTGCTGAGCGCTCAGAATAAATGTAATGTTCCGAGTGGGGACAACCCATCACCTGCTATGACACCACTCTCTCTAGCCTGGGGGTCATTTCAAGTACCTGAGATGATTTACATCAGCGCCTAAGTCAGCTACGGCTATGATGAAATGCCTGATCTACTCACTCAGAGTGCACCAATTTTTCAATCAAATTTGAAAGCTTTCAAGGACACAGCCCTGCCTGAAGCAGACCAGGGAAATCTCCAGAATGCCAGGCCAGCGGGTCTAGTTGTTGGGACTGGCAGCCACTGTTTGTTTTCCCTCTGTCCTGGACAAGCAAGAAAGGGAAGCTTACCCCACAGGCCTGTGGGCTCTGCGGGAAGGCTCCAATTCCCATCCCTGGAGTTCCTCAATCACCGTTGGGAAAACAAGCATACAAAGCACACTGGCACTTCCAGAAGCTTTCAGCGCTCCCAGGCCTCTGGATAACCGGAAGGAAACAACAGGGGGAGGGAAGGGAGGCAGGAGCCCACGCACATGCCATGGTTCTTCACATATCTTCCTGAGAGCAGAGAGCCGGGAAAGAGACACGTGGGTCTCGGCGAGAGTTTTGACGTAGAGTTGTGGTCAGTTAGCAGGAAAGACTTCTGGAGTTCACTTCTTACATTAAAATCAATAGTGAAACACCAGCATAGCCCAATTTAATAAATAAATGGGCTGAACATCACAGAGAGCGTGTCCTCGGAGAATTCAGCTGCAAGAGATTACTGAATAACCGAAAGGAATCTAAAATGCAGTGACCGCTGGTTCTCAGCCCCACTTCCTCATTAGAACCACACGAAGGGAGCTTTCAAGAATACTGATTCCAGGACCTCACCCCCAGATTCCGATTCAATTTGTTTGGGGAGGGGGGCTCCCGCTGGGGGATTCTTATTAAACTCCCTGAGTGATTCTAAGTGCAGCCAGGGTGAAGAGCCACCGATCTAACATTATAACACTCATCTCCATAGAAGGAAAACCAGTATCAGGCAAAAACCCTAGTTACTATTGTTTACATAAAGCTACAGTGATGGTGATGGGGGGGGAAGCTGAACTATTTGATTCTTATTTATTCATGTTGATGAGAACAGACATAACGAAGATAAATTAAATCCAGAGCTAGCCCAGAAACTTCATTTGGTCAAAGGGCTGAACCTGTCCTTCATGTGGTGACATGGCAGAGTCTTAGAATCACGGAGATGGAATGAACCTGAGGGGCTATCTAGCCAAACCTCCAGCCAGAGGCAAGTGGAAGGAGCTGCCCTTGAAGGCACCGCACTACCACGGGGGTCTCATTTAACGCTCCCAATTAGACTGTCAAGCCAGTGTTATCATCATTATCATTAAAGATGGGGAAACTGGGGCACGGGGTGTTTAAGTAATTGTCCAGACTCACAAAGCTAGGAAAAGGCATAAAGAGGAATCAAATCCAAAGTTTTCCATTTCAGGAATGTTTTCAACAGCATCTCAGATGGATGGTCATTCACACGCTTCTTGGACACCTCCAGTATCTGTCAGCTCATTCCTTAACAAGAAGTCCACTCTGTTGGACAGGCTGACTTTTTACAAAAGTCAACCTTTTTCTGAGTCACAGAGCTGTTTCTCCGTAACCGCTGCTCACTGATCTTTGCTCTGCTTTTTAGAACAAGAAGAGAAATTCAGCCCTCTTTTATAGGAAAATTCCTTCAAATGTTTTAGGATAGCTGTTTGGTTCCCTCTGAGATTTCTTTTCTCTAAGCAATACATCCTCAGCTCTTTGTAGTAGTTTCACACAGTTCCAGAATCTTAACAATTTTCATTGACCTCCTCTGAGGCTCTTGGGAATGTCCACGTGCTTTTTAGACGTGGTGCCCAGAGCCAAGTGTGACACCCACATGGGCTTGACATCAGGACTTAGTGAGCGGTTGAGAGCTGGGGGTATCCCAGCCGGGGTTTGATTCTCATCCTTACCAGTCTTAGTTGAGTACTCAGACAAGTGCTGAGAGCTCTGAGCTGCTGTCCTTGTGTGTAAAATGGAAACAATGATGCCTACGTCAGCAGGCTGTAATCAGAATTGTCTGTGAGCACTCGCTAATACAGAGGACATTGTAAACGCTCAATAAATGACAGTGAACTTTTTCTTCTGTCTTGACAATGCATGCCTACTAGTCAGTCTAATACCGTGGCAATGTTTTCAGAAGCCATATAAAATCATGAGCTCATGTTAACATCAGATGAAACCTCCAAGCATTCATCCACAAATAAAAATCAGAATATCTCTCTCACATGCTCTAATTGTACAATTTTTTAAAAACCTAAATGGAAGACTTTACTTTTATCTCTGTTCAATTTCATCTCTTTCTTCTTTGCTCTTTTTTCCAGCTAAGTTTTGTTCCATTCTGCGGTTCTATTCTGAATGTTTATTCTATTAGTTTTAGTGTAACCCTTGTGGTTCTTGCAATTTTGATTGCCTTCTATAGACATTGCTGATTCAAAGCCAAAGACAGGGCAGGGTTAAATTTCAAGCTGTTAGACACCCCACCAGAGACGTCTCCAGGCCTCATGTCACTGTTCATCTTGTCAATCAGTACAGCTTGTGTATCATAGCTCAACTCGTCATAAATCTATCTATGTCTCACATGAGCCAAATTTCTGGGTCCTGATCACAACAATATCATAAGAAACTGTTAAATTTATTTATTCATTTTGCCTCGCCAGGTAGTGTTTTTTTTTCAAGCAAGCTTTTCGACCTCACAAATAATTTAATTTCCTTTAGTATTTTTTACTTACTTTTCAAGTAAATATTTTCCATCATTATTTTCCATCATTCCATTAACTTTTTTTAAAGGATTCTGCAATCTTTTCATTTCTTCCTGTGGAAAAGAAAAGAAGTGTCTTATAAACTGACCCCATATTCGAAGACAATTATTAGCAAAATTGAGACAATGCATCTTAAGAATGCTGGACTTTGCAATGGATAAGTGCTTAAACATAGAATACAATTTGATCCTTGATCAAATTAGAACAAAACACTGCCACTCAAATTGCATGATTTTTTTCATCACTAAAGATAATGCTTCCTGTTATTTTTCCAGAGTGGAGATATGTTTCTGTGAATCCACTCACCTCTTCCCGTTTCCTCTGTCGACTACATTGTGTGTGCTGGCTGCTGGGTGGGGGCGCTAGCCAGCGTGCGCGGGCACAGCTGGTCAGCAGCTGCCTCTCTCGTCTCTTGGTGACTCCCGGTAACCCTTCCCTGAGCCCCAGTGCTCACACACACATACACACAAACAGCGCACACACTCCTTTCCTGAATGGCAGGCGTGCACAGTCTCTGAGACCTCATCCCCCACCACAGTGGCTGCTTCGGGGATGCGACAGAAGTTGGCCCAGGTCCCTGGGGAGACTGCCTGTCCCCAGTCTCGTTGTTAGTCACAGTGGGATTTAAGGAGGATCACGGAACTCTGGTCCTCAGAAGACCACCACTCCTGAGTTCCTACTAATTGCCTCATCACTGCAAACTGCTGAAGCGCCAAGAGGCAGCCCAGCTACAGCTAACTACTCATTCGTCCCTCAAAGACCGTCAGAACCAGTCTCCACGTGCTTCTCACACACCAGCCATCCGAGTCTCCTAGGTCAGCCGTGTGACCCCATCTCTTTAACTCCACACTGCACTGTACACCCCAGAATTGGACCCCATCGCCCCCCTCTTCCACATCCCTCTGCCCTTCCCACGGAGCCCTGTGGAACTCACAGCCTGTCAGCAGCAAGATCCTCGGTCTCCTCGACTTCCCTGAAGGCTCCCTTAGTGATCTTGTTCTACCTGAGCCCCGCCTCGCTGTTCTGGGGACAGCTAACTTGTTGTTAGAGTAAGAAGAGCAAAGAACGGCTTAGAGGAGAGTTTCAGGATATAGAGGATTTTGCTGGTGACAAACTTGGCTGAGTCCCTGAGCACAACGGTGCTGTTGTTGTTTCATTTCAGCAGTGACTTAAAAAAAATGTCTTATTCAGAGGACCAGTGGATGAAGTGGGTCATAATCTTCAGTTCCTTTTTATGAGAGGCTGCTGCTTTGATAGCCAACGTTGGTATAAGGAACCTCACATGAAGAACGTGTCTGCATCTTCTGCAAAATTGCTGTCTAAGACACTGCAAATTTTGCTACAGATTTTCTCTTATATAAAAGAATGAAATTTTAGGATTTAGCACTAGGGGATATTTTCCCCTTTTGATATAGTAATAGTGCACTTCTTTTCATCAACAAGAGCAACTTAGATGTCTTACAGAGGTTGTTGATTCCACCTTGGCTGCCAGAAGCTTAAGCTAAATTAAATATTCAGTTGCCAGGATGATTCTTTTCAGGCTATGAGTACAATTCTTTCCCCCTCTTTCACTACACGATATGCAAATTTTATTTTTATTTTAACTCTCTTACATGTAGGCTTTTCTCAGTAAGTGGAAGCAAGAACTATATAAGCAGAGTATATATGATAAATGGGTAGGACGATAGAGATGACAGATAGGCAGATAGATGATAGATAAATTGATAGATGATAGATAGATGATACAGAGAGAGCGGGAGAGCGCATCCTTTCCAGTCTTATACATGGCATTTTATTTTCAAGATGAAGTTTACTCTTTAGCACTGCAGATGCTGCTTCCTCATTCTAAGAATAAGTCTCTACATCGATCTATTCTCCCCCAACCCTCCCACCCAATCTTTCCTCATATCCCGTCCCAGCTCCAGTGCCATAAGTAATAAATGCAGGTCATACAAAAGGTCAGACTTGAAGCTGCTTTCATGCAGAAAGGAATAGGCTGGATGAGAATCCTTGGTTAGGCTTGAAAACCAGAGGAGGACTATTGGGCTGTAAACTTTTCCTTTTTCACCCCCTGCATGACGATGAGGAGGGAGTCCGAGCTGCCGGCAGTCCCGCCACTTCTCCTCTCCAGGACGTGCCTGCGGCGTGCTTTCCTGCTCTCTTTCTCCTGGTAATTTGGGAGGCAGGGAGGAAAGGGCTCCCGCACCCCGGGCCAGCCTCTTTTCTTGGGCTCTCTCACGGGAGGCGCTTGTAGGGGGAGCCCTGCCAGGCAGTTCTTTATTCAGTCTATCCACGCTCTAGGAAATCCTATTACACATAAGGTCAAGGACTAACAAGAGCTTTCTGAACAGCTGCTCTGCTGACAATTTGGAGGACTGATTTCATCATTTGGTTACTTAAGCCAACTATACAAAAACACTTCAATTCAACTGGCCTGCAAGTTCCAAACCATGCCCTGGTTTTCCGGAGATACCTAAGTCAGCAGGCTCAACACAGCTTCACTCAGAATTTCATTGTTTGAGAACGTTTTGATTTGCCATTAAAGCGTCACAGATGGGCCTTTCCCATCATTGCTTTCGCCCCCTGGAGCTCCTGGTCCGATTTCGCATCCAGCCATGTCGTTTCCTGACAGAATGCAGCGCCCCCCCGGAGCTGTCGGTGGGTTCCGGACTCAGCCAGATCGGGGCGCCCGTGCCCGGCCCACCTCGCACACCCCGCCCACCTCACGCGTCCCGGCCCCCAGGCCTGGGCACGTGACACTGCTCGCAGTCCTGGAACTCACATGCTCTCTTACTGGACGTTCGAGGACAGTGTGCCCGCAACCGTCTTTCCGGCCCCCTCCAATTCTTCCTTCGGGAAGCCCCCAACTCTCCCCTCCTCCATGCGGGCTTGCCAAACTCCCAGGAGGGTTGGGTAGCCCGTGCTGCTTCCCCAGCAAGCTGTGGTAACCCCTGTTTTAGCATTACCTCACTACCTGACACCCCGCTAAGCTCCTCGAGGTCAGGGATGGTGACTTATTTACCCTGAGGTGCCTACCTATTCCCCAAATCAGGCATTTAGGGGTGCTTGATAAATAGCTGCTGAATAAATGAATTGAATATATTGATCTGACTGAGACGAAAAGAAACCTCGGTAGCTAATGGCCCCCAAATCCCAACAAGTTGTTTGTCCTCTGCTGATGCTTCTCTGCCCCTCCAGATAGGCTTTTTTTTTAATCATTCTGTAACTTTCTTTTTTATTTAACATTATATTTTGTCAGCTTCATTGAGGTATAATTGACAAAGATTGTATTTATTTAAGGTGTACACTTGATATATGCATACCTTGTGAAATAATCGCCGCAATCAAGCTAATTAGCATACCCTCACCTCACATAATTACTGTTTTCTTTTGTGTGTGTGGTGGTGGGAAGGCCTAAGATCTACGCTCCTAGCAGATGTCAGGTGTTCGCTGAGGGTCTGTTAACTGTGTTACCTTGTGGTACGTTAGATCTCCAGAAGGTACTCTTCTTACATAACTGAAACGGCGTACCCCTTGACCAGCGCCTCCCCGGTTATACTCTTCTCCGCTCTCCTCTGTGCTCTGGGAAGCTCATTCTTTGGACTTTTCCACCAGGCCTCTTTGTTCCGTGGCTCTGGACAGGGCGTGAGCTGTGGGGGGCGCTGGCAGCTGTAGAGGGCAGTGGAGGACTGCTTCTCCTTGCTTCCTCTCTTCCTGGAGCACAGGCTGGTGCACCTGAAGGCCACACTCCCACAGGGTGGCCTCTCCCACAGTGGTAGTTCTTGCCACGTTACCATAACTGCTCCCTTTTCTCGCCCCTCCAAGGCCTTGCCTTCTCCTCCCTCCTCTTGCCCCTTCCAGCTAGTGGTAGCCTCAGATGCTCGCCATCCCAGTGTTTCCCTGCATCCTGCCCCAATCTGTATAGTCGCTTCATTAGACTCTTTCCATCACCCTTTTACGCGAGTCATCTCTCTTCTCCCTGGACTCTGGCTGACACACCTCAAGGATCCTGTTTGCTTTTGTTTGCCCTGTCCTTAAAATTCCTTTTCTATGATCCCACACATTTAAGTAATAATATTAATTAATCATGTTAGTTAACAGAGGAACGTGTCTATTTGATGGCTCATCTCTACAGGAGTTGTCCTAACTCAAGGGCCTAACCCCAATTTTCTGGCTCAGCTTGACTCACCCGATAAGGAGACAATTGCTACCACGCTCCATTTAACTGTCTTTTTTGAAATTTGGGCTAAGCCCCTCTGCAAAGCACAAGTTGAATTGCTCAAGTACAACCCAGACATGTAGTATTCCATATTCCTTAATCCTGTTTCTCCGAGTGAAATCTGCGTTATGCGTGGCTGTGGAAGGGAGGCTGTATGTTGCGAGAATAACTGCTTGACCACATGCCAAAGCCCACGCCTCCCGCGGCCGTGAGAGTCATTCGGAAGCCACTTGGATGTGAACTGTCAGACTGGATGGCGGGTGCTGGATTTTGTTCTTTTGTAACTGGCTTCCTCCTCCCACCTTAGTCCTGCAGGTTTTTCTCCTGTCACAACAGGAGAATACAGCTAAGAGGTTAGACAAGCTCATCTCTGTGGCCACCTAGTCAGCCCCTTAAGTTGCCCAATAATAAAGCACTGTTCTTGTTTCTTTCTGGCCCCGCCTCTTCTGCTGTCTCCGTGAGCAAGGTACGTGCTTTTGACAAGTTTAAAATCAGACTTCCATTCAAAATGGCTTTTGCTCTAAAGTGTGCTTGTGTCTAAACAGCAGCCTTTTAGCTTTCCTGACATACACCCTGGCCGTTTGATTCCCAGCGCATCCCAGCGCATTTACGGTCACTTAAAATGTGGAAACAATCTGCCATTTACTTCACTGTGTAGCTGTGGGTGACAAAACCTGTGCCACTTTCATACATCATTTTTTGCGTTGGAAATAATTTCATGTTAACCTAAGGGTAACTATTTAACAGAAGTTAAAAGCCAAAATTACTTTTGACACTTTTGACTATTCCGTCATTCAACTAAACGTCACTGGGCCTCCCCACTCTGTCCCCCCCACCCCACTGCCCGTTTTTTAATGGAAGTGTAATAGGGGCACTAAAAAAGGGATTACTAATGTTTGCATAATTTGGAAAAGTAGAAGACATAAAATCTATACTAATTTTAGCTCTGCATCATTAAACATGAAATATTGATTACTGCTCTTTGCAACAGAATTTATGAAGCTAGCTAGGATGCTGTGTCCACATAAAGTGAGCCTGATGCTTTGTCCTCAGACCTCAGAGGCTGTAAATGATGCTCCTTGGTGACACCCGGGAAGCTGGCATTCTAATCCACAACGGTAGAAGATATATTTCCCAGATTAGGCCGGGAATGACCCAGCTGCACAGCCCAACTTCAGAAAATTAAATTGGAGGGAGTCCAAACTCTTGAAATAACTGTGTGAATTACAATGCTTCCCTGGGCCTTGTTATAATGTAAATGTGCTTTACAATTTACTGCCATTTCCCTCCTACCCCTGCTGTGAATATGGGCCTTAACAGTCATGTCATATATTTAAAGGCAAAAAGGCATCAAAAATAAAAATGCAAGGTTCATGTTTTCTCCCTTTGGAAAGCAGACTAAACTCCTTTCTTTATTCTTTTGCCAAAAAAAAGCACACATTCTGTTTATGTATTATGCATTAATGTTTTTTATGGTTGACAGACCTGTAAATTTCACACAGGGAAGTTACCTTGCAGTTGAATATGAATTTCTTTGGGAGGAAAGAAAATGGCTAATAGGACATCAACGGCTCATTTAAAGGATTCGTTCAGGTAAATTATGGGCACACGAGGCCCATACGAGGTAGCAGACTTAAAAAGAGATTTGCCCGGGGACCGGCCCTGTGGCATGGTGGTTGGGTTTGTGCCCTCCGCTTTGGCAGCGAGGGGTTCCTGGGTTCGGATCCTGGCACGGCCCTACATACCACTCATCAAGCCATGCTGTGGCAGCGTCCCACATGCAAGATAGAGGAGGATTGGCACAGATGTTAGCTCAGCAGCAATCTTCCTCAAGCAAAAAGAGGAAGATGGGCAACAAATGTTAGCTCAGGGCCAACCTTCCTCACCAAGGATAAAAAAGAGATTTGCCTGTTTTTAGTGCTTTAAGGATGCTCTGAGTGTCCTACGAGATGTAGAGGGGCTGTGATTTTATGGCAACAATCACTGGGTAAGGTGGTCCTGGGCTTTACTAAGCAAGTTCTCGTGGCATTATTATCTGCTGCCTCATACATAGTGAAACTTACAGACATAAGATGTGACAATTGGGATCACTGTGATAGCTCACTCTTTATTCTTGTTTGAACGGGGCTATGTTCATAGGCATTAGGAGCTGAGAAAGCCAAACCCCTGAGTTCATTGGAACAGATACCAAATAGAGACACATTAAGTAAAAACCCATTTATGACTTTAAGTCGTTGATCAGCTCAGGTCTGAGATGATTTCAATCCCTGAGACTCTCCTGGAGTAGGTGAGTGGAAGGGTCCCCAATCTGGAAGGGGACACCTACAAGCAGATCCTACAAGTCAGCCCCTCCCCTCATCTGAATAAGCAGCCACAGCTCCACGCAGCTGCGCTGGACAGCCCCAGGGGGTCCAGACTGTCAGACAGGAGAGCCAGCCCAATGTTACATTGAAAAATACCTTTACGGCCCCCTCTCCTTTGCCTAAGATTATGCCTGATCTCAAGAACTTTCGCTAGCTTTGGATCACAGACATTCTAAAGTTATCGTTATAGAATGACTACCCAGCTCATTACAAAAAAATCTAACTACTTCTATTAAATCTAGGATATGAGAAATTAAAACACCATCAATAATAATTTTCAAGTTGTTACTCTCTCAAAGCTAATTCAGCCTAAGAGCAGGACAGTGAAAACCCAACTGAGACTAAAATACTAAGTATAAACACTAGAGGTATTTTTGCGTTTTGTATATTTCTGCATTCTGGAAAAAACATCTTAGATACCATGCTTCATGCTGAAAACACACATACACATAAGCACAGAAGCCAGCAAATAAACGCCTCCCAGAATGCAGACAGAATAGCAAAGAAGGATAAGGGAGTCTGTACACCAGCTCCAGGCTTCCTGTGCCAAAGGACGAAAACAAATTGCAGGCCATCAGAACAACACGCAACCCTCAGATTGTTTATACTGATCCTAGAGTGCATTTCACTGTAGTGGAGCAAATGCTGTTCAGGGGAGATTTCTTGCTTAGTCCAGTTGAAATCTGAGTTTGCATTTCTTAAGTACTCACCAAGTGATATGGGGAAGCAACCCACACGCGTGCTGGGAAGGGCTCTCCTCATGTGCTCTGCAGCCCCTCAGGCCTGTCCACCTCTTCCTTTCAGTTCCCTCTACCCGTGCTCAGCACCTGACTGACTCTCACGGGACCGTTCCCACAGGTTGCCTAATGGCTTTTCTTTAAGTACATCTCCAATAACTTAACTCTTCTACCTGTAAACCCTACTACCAGCCCAAACAAAAATAATCTTCAGGATTAAACAGACCCTTAATCCCCCAATCCAAGTACTGCTCCTTCTATACCTTCTGAAATCCTTAAAAGTTCATCTCAAATGCGATTTTGCATATTTTAATATTTCCTTCCACAGCTAATTGTGTGTTGTTTCTTTGAACTACTCTTATGACACTAATGTTTATTGAATTTTCCTAGATGCCAGGCACTTTATATAAATTATACTTTAAAAATTATGACTGCAGCCCCATAAAAGTAGCAAAAGATGCAATGATTATTCTCATTACCTGGATAAGAAAAAAAAAAAAAAAGACTCAGAGACAATAAGTGAATTGACCAAAGTCTTATAGGAGAAATGGGACACCAATCTAAGCAGTCTGATTGCAGAGTCTAAACTTTATCCTCTCTGCTGTTTTCCCACGGAGGACGGGGAGCGTGCACCAGCGTGAGCACCAGCAGCATCTCACCAGTGGTCCTTGTAAAGAGGTCGCTGTGCTCTGCGAAGTTCTCAGCTTTCTCATCTGAACCAGACGTGTCGTGTACCCACTGTGTGATCTTTGACAACTGGCTCCCTCCCTCTAGATCTCAGTGTCATCATTTGTAAAATGATGACGACAATGCACTAACTGTGTTATGTGAGGATCAACGAAAATAACTTATTCAAAAGTGTTTTGTGTGCAATGAAGCGCTGGCCGTCCATAAGGAGATTCCTCAAGTGCCTGTCCTACTGAGGACAGCAGTTATGTCTCACTTGTCTTGTCGTTCCCGTGGTGCCAGCTCTGCTCCTTCTAGCTGTGTGATCTTGGGCTGGGAAACCCTCTGAGCCTCAGCTTCACCATCTTTAGAATGGGACACTAACTGGATCAAATTCCAAGGATTGCCATGAGGCTTGATGGTTAAAAATTCATGGAAATCATTCAGTCTTGCACCAGGCACATAGTAGCTGCTCAATAGCATGTTATTTTCATTATTATTAAAATTTTATTATCATCTGTCTCCAGACCCTCCAAAACAGGGGTGTGCAACTAGATGCCTTCTCCTGTCTCACTCTAATCCCATTTCCTATTAACCACCTGGTTCCGTCAATTCTGTTTCCTACTTGTCTTCAGAGCATACCCTCTCTGTTTCCACTGTCCTTAGCTGAGGATTTATGACCTGCCAGATGAACAACCTAAAATGGCAGCCTCATCATTAGGTCAGTCACCTGCTGGAAATTCTTCTCGCTTCTCCTCACTTAGCAGTTAGAGTCTGAGCCTCTGGGCCTGGAGGACCTCACTTGAGGTTCTGTGTGACCTGCCTGTCTGTCCCTCCAGCCCCTTTCCCTGGTCGTCCCATCCCTTCTCCTTGTAATCCTCTTGGAATATCAACATTTCATGAAAACCTTGGGTTAAGATCAGGCGCTCAAAAACTTGGACTGTGTTAGTCATGAGTTGAAATAAAACACTGATAAGAGAATTTCCAGAAACAAAAGAATAATAGGGCATTGTAGTGTATATGTTATCATCAAATAATACCACAGCACCTCAATTATCTCGAAAGGGTCTCTCAGAAAACTCTGTACATTGGTACATGTCTCCATACCTGGATATTAGGTCCTCTGAGTCCTAAATACCCCTCACAGCCCCCAAACCCACCCACTTCACCTGTGAAGTCTTCATTTAGAGCCTTCTTTAGAAAACAGTTCTTAAACAAGCTTAATTTTGTTGTTTCTTAACTTGCAGCAAATAAAAGAATTCAAAGGATGAGATTATCAGAAGATGTGAGGCGTGGCGATCACAGACTAGATGTAGGAGGAATACACAGGAAACTAACACATAGATCCGGGTCTCTCTCTTCACTGACCACAGAAGGAAAGATTCTTACCGCCTGGAATGTAGCCTCCTCTTGAATCCTTCCCAGATGTTTCTCTGTTTGAAACAAATTTTACTCCCCGAAGGCCTCCAGCCGTATGTGTCTATGCACCTACCGCCATTAGGTTGCCCACAGGAGCAGTATTTTATTTTCCTAGATACAGCCTAAGTGTTCAGGGGTGGAATTTTTTTCATTGAGCCTAAGTGTCTTGCAGACATGGACACCCTGCTTCCAGACTGGGGAAACTAGGGCATGCCAGCAACAGGCCAGGGGGACACGGAGCCTGAGACCAGAGCCTGTCTTCCCAGGATGTCAGTTTCACTCCAAGGATAGCAAATGTTTGATTTTAAAATAAAGTCCAAGGTTTGGATTAATTTTAAACTGAAAACAGGAGCCCTCAAATAAAGTTTAGGTTTGCATATGGCTATTTCTGTCAACACTCCCCAACAGTAATATACACGCTCACTATTTTCTGCCTTCAACATTGCTCGGTGGCATGTTGGATAAGCACTACCTTAATCAAGACAGAAAGTGAATACCATGTATTTTTTAGATTAAGATTGCTGAGAAGTGTGTAAATAGTATGATTTCTATTACTACTGGATAAAGTAAAAAACATTTTGTACTTATAATGGTAGCATTCTTCTTTTTGATGCCATAGGGCTTTATGTATGTTTCTCCTATGGCACTCACTGGTGTGGAGTAGGAAGGGGGAATCCCCAGGTGTCTATCCATATGAGATGGAATGAAGTGGGCATCACTTTAATAGGGAAGGGAAAACTCACTTCTACATCTGATTGCCCACCAAACCCAGTGGATGCTGAGCTTTCTGAGTTTGGATTATGAACTCAAGGGGACATCAAGTACGAGAAATTTTAGCATCCAGCGTAATTCTGGGCACACAACAATAACCTGAGTATTGAGGAATATTCAATAAATATTCATTAAAAGAAAAAAGAGACGTTCAGAGGTTGAATGGAGGCCACAACACAGGAAGTGTGAAATTGAAAATGGAACTTGAGAAAGCACATGAGAAAAAGTCGCCACACGCCAGCAAACTTTCCTTTATGTAACCCTATGTGTTAGGCACCGTGCGAGACACGAGGATACAACCGGGGTGGGGAAAAGATGAGTAGACATGGCCCTGCCACCCTGCAACTTGAAAGGGCCAACATGAGCAGAGGCCGAAAGATGAGTTTTAAGTAGTCAAGAAGTGGTGAAAGACTGTCTTTATTCAAAAACTGGTTTAAACATTTTGACATTCAGGACAGAATGCAAATAAGTCAAATAAGCCCGACTCTTGTGTGTATGAGAATAGAGCTTGAAAGATGATATCCTAAGAGAGCCAAGAAAAGAAAGTGAGTGGATTCACGTACTCATGGTGGGTAATTACTCCTACTGCCCAACTAGAACGGTGTGCCTGTGCGCAGAATGTGGAACAGGTGATGGAAATGCCACCAAAGTTGACATGTAAAGTTTCAAGGCATGGATTAGGGGCTTATTCAATAAGAATGATGTTTATTGAGGGAGACAGAGACAAGGCAGGCAGACAAGACAACAAAAGACAGTGTGTCCACCACTACAAATAACAACACATATTTACCCCTGCATGTTGCAATCTATTAACAACAATTGAGTGCCACATATGTCTAGTAACACCAAAGGCAGATCATGCAGAAGAATAAGTACTTCCTTCTCCTGTAGATTTCTCCATTCTAAACCAAGGGTCAATTTTCATGAGTGGAGAAACCCATATGGAAGGGAAAATATTAGATTTATGTAAACAGTGCATCACTTTTCAAAATCAACAAGAAATTCCCAATGAGATGACTTTATTCTGTTCATATATGAAATCCCCCATTGGATTTGTACCATTACACTTCATGGTTTTAGTGATTGCCCAAATTGTTTCATGACAAGTAGGTGAACAACCTTGATAAAAGTACTTTACTCTAAACCAAAGTATGTCAGAATTGACATTTTTCCTGCAGAAATCTATAGCAGGGTGTTCAAAAAGAACACTGAAGTCCCAAACAGGAAATTAAACCTCCGTTGAGCTCTCTGTTATTAAAACTGCTATTACATCATTTAGACATGTAATCTCTATGTACTCAAGATACAGTGACAAAACCGTTATCTAAAAACCAAGTGGAAATAGGGGGAAAAATGGGCGGTTTTCTAAAGGTGGAGGATGAAGAAGGAGAGAGAACAAGAAATTACTGGAACAAATCGTGGAATGGTGTCGTACTCTTCAGGACTGCTAAACTCATGAGGGCTCCTGACTCCTCCGCCCAGCCCATTGAAGCTCCTGTCCCCAGCCTGCTGACCGGAGGACGCCTCCCTTTCACTATCGTGTCAAATTGCCTTGCTTTCACTTACGCTTCTCTGGTCAATATGAAACCATCACTCTCCATATCTGTGCAATCTTCAGACTGAGGATTTCCTTCTGAATTCTCCAACAACTATGTTCGTAGACTGCTTACACACTTGCTATAACATCTGTGTTCTCACTTGTATTGGAAAGCTCTTCTGAAAATGCATTCCTTCTTTTGTGTTGTTTTTGAAAGATTGGCACCTGAGCTAACATCTGTTGCCCATCTTTTTTTTCCTTCCCCCCAAAGTCCCCCAGTACATAGTTGTATATTCCAGTTGTGAGTGCCTCTGGTGTGCTCTGTGGGACGCCGCCTCAGCATGGCCTGATAAACAGTGCCATGTCCACGCCCAGGATTGGAATCGGCGAAACCCTGGGCCACCGAAGTGGAGCGCGCAAACTTAACCACTCAGCCCCAGTGTCAGCCCGCATTCCTTCTTAGCTAAAACATTTATACCATGCCCTTTAGGTAAATGTTTCTCCTTTGCCATGTGGAAATCTGGCAGAATCCTTTCTGAGGAATGCTCCTAGCCGGAATCTTAAAAAAAAAAAAAAACCTGATGCACACAATAGGCGCCATTCAGCTAGCATTTATTTAGAGTCCATTCTGGACCTGGCCACTTCCTGCCATCAGCGGCTTTGAGGTGCGAAGGTGTGGAGACAGCCGTTAGGTCCACTCTGCCACATTTACAGGCCTTTATGATAGATTCCAGCATTTACCAAGATACAAGCTCATTGAACGAGGCTGAATGCATTCTAGGATGTTCCCTTAAGGAAGAATCCTGCTATTGCACACCCACCCCCATCCCACACACAAAATAACATAGATGTTCACCTTATGTGAGAAAGACTCGAACATATCAAAATAAGTGGTTATAAGCTTTAATAGACCTTGGAATCCAGCTAGCTACAATTTTGTGGAGGCTTAATAATTTATGATAATTGCAAATTCGTTAGATTATAATTCACCACAGCCAAACCTACAGATTTCCTGATATCTTTAAAACATGCCTTCTCAAGGTGAAGCATGGCGTTGTCTATGTTCCCTGCCATCAAAATAGCCTAATTTTAACAATTCAGAGTGTATCCTACTCCTTAAACCTGGGTTATTTGGAGGTTTTCGCTGTTAATTCAGAGACGTAAACCGAAGACAGTTGAGCCAGCTCAGCTCCGGAAGCCTCTGTCTCACAGCTGTCTGTGTGAGGTGAAGGCAGCCTACAGTGCGTGCTCACACGGCCCACTCACCTCCGCCTCTCTCACAGCGAATCCGGAGAATGCACACCACACACACAGCACTCACAAAAGTGTACAGTTCGGTGAATTACTATAAATAACTATCTTCTCAGTCAAGAAACAGAACCTCACCAAACATGTCAGAAGCCCCTTCACACGCTGCCTCCAGGTGACAGCTCCCTGCTAGTACAACTTATGTGGTAACCGCTTCTTTTTTTTTTTTTTTTTTTTCATTTTTCTCCCCAAAGCCCCCCGGTACATAGCTGTATATTCTTAGTTGTGGGTCCTTCTAGTTGTGGCATGTGGGACGCCACCTCAACATGGCCTGATGAGTGGTGCCATGTCCGCGCCCAGGATTCGAACCGACGAAACACTGGGCTGCCTGCAGCAGAGTGTGCAAACTTAACCACTCGGCCACGGGGCCGGCCCGTAACTGCTCCTTACATTTCACTGAGTTTTCTCACCCATTGTGCATCCTTAACTACTATTGTTTAACCTTGCCTATTTTAAAAACTTTTTTTGAAATAATTATAGATTCACAGAAATCTGCAAGAAATCTACAGGGTGGTTCCATACCCCCTTCACTCTCTCAACCCCAACATTAGCATCTTGCATAGCTATTATACACCGTGACATTGACACTGATGCAATTCACAGAGCTTATTTGAATTTGATCAGTTATATATTCACTCATTTGTGTGTGTGTGTTTATAGTGCTATCCAATTTTTTCACGTATGTAGCTTTGTGTAACCACTGTCACAATCAAGAGACAGAACTGTTACGTCACCATGAGGCTCCTTCATGCTACCCCTTTGTAGCCACAACACCTCCTGTTCTCCCAAATACTAACCCTTGGCAGCTATTAATCTGTGTCCCATCTCTACGATTTCTTCCAAGAATATTCAAGAATGGATCCATATAGTGTATAACCTTTTGAGGGTATTTTTCACATAATTTCCTTGCGGTCCAGTCATGTTGTGTGTATTAATAGCATCGTTCCTTTTTATTGTTGAGTAGTATTCCACAGTAAGGATGTCACAGTTTGTTTAACCAGTCACCCACTGAGGAACATTTAGATTGTTTCCACTTTCCGGCTATTGTGAGTAAAGCTGTATGAACAATTGTGTACAGATGTTTGTGTAAACCTAACTTTTTATTTTGGGGGGATAAACACCATGGAATGCAATTTCTGGATCATATGATTAGTGCATTTTAATTTTAGAAGAAAGGATTAAACCGTTTTCCAGAGTGACTGTATTAGTTTACATTCCCACAGCAATACAGGAGTTAGCCTGTTTCTCTGCATCCTTGCCGGGATTTTGTGTCTCCCATTTTAAAAAAATTTCATGTGTCCTTAAATTTCCTTTACAGATTCCCTCTCCATCTCTTTCTTTTCCTTAAAATATGTTTGTTGAAAAACCTAGGCCAGTTGACCTGTCGAGTTCGCACTCTGTATCTTACTGATCTGTGGCTCCTAGCGGAGTCCGGCATGCAGCTGGGTCCGGAGGCTCGTTTGGATCCTGGCTGGACCCTTGGCAAGGTGATGGCTGGGGCATGTACCCCCTTGGGGGGCTCCTAGCCACCTCGTGGCCTCTCCGTCTCTGATGACAGTAACCGTTGCAGCTCAGTGCCTACAACCGTTAATTTAGGGAGGGCTGCAAAAGGGTCATGTGCTAATTATACAGTTTTATTGGATTTATCATATGAAATAATTTTATGAAAACTTTCCTTTATTTATGCTTTGCCTGCCCACTAGTACATTCACGTAGAAGAGGCTGTATAAATTTTAACTACTTTCTTTCAGCAGTTTCCAAATGAGGTAGTTCTCTGTCAACCTGCAAAGGTGGCCAATTATTTTTTTACATTCATGAATGTAAGCAAATTTGATTTTTTTATTAAATATTAGATATTTCTAGGTATTATTGTTTTTCTTTTATTAAAACTCACACTGTTCTGTTTGGGGCAGTGCAAGCTCTTCACATTGGCTCCTGTGTCCTTCGCACACGTCCCTGTGGTCTCTGATAGCTGTCTGGCTATTTGCTCTGACAAAATGATCCACATTTCTACATTTCCTGCCACAAACCAGGAATCGGCCATTTCTCCAAAAAGCCCTGGTTTCTTTTAGTGGGAAACAGTATTTTAATATCATAACCTGGGCGGCAGGAATGCTCATTATCATTCATGGTCATTATTTGCAGGACTTTTCAGCGGACAGAGCAAGGACTTGTAATGACATACCTCACGCACTCGTCCTGAGGTTTCCAATGCAATTGCAGGCTGCAGAGTTTTAACTTAACCTCTTCTGTTACATGTCTGTGTCTCCACCTTCCACGCCACAGTCCTGGTTCTTAAGGACATGGCAGGTAATAGGATTAGAATAGTGCGTAATTACTCTTTCCATAATTACATCATACACGTGAGGACTTACACACTTAACATTACTAATACTGCTACCGCCCATTGCGATTACTGAAAACAGTTAAATTTTTTACATATGCTATCCTCAGTTTTTATCTCTCATTTCTTTTAATAGTTTTATTATCCACATTGTTGTATATGGCCTTTCTACACTATATTCTTGCTTTTTGACCCCTATTTAATCTCAATTTTTCAGTTAGTATATATTTAACTCATACCACCAGTCCGTCAGCTCATGTCTCTCTAACTGGAGGCTTGGTTGTCTGAAGCTTAACCTCTAGTAAATTCTTCTTAGAAACAAAATTCTCTAAGTTCTTGTATGTCTATAAGAGTTTGTGGTGCAGGAGTTCAGGACATGCCACCCCGAAACACGCTGCTTTGGTATATTGGTTATTTTGAGCTGAAGGCACCTGAAAAACAGCAAATGCAGAGAGAGGCTTTCTCTCAAGTCCCCTTATCTGCCTAAGACAGATCCCCCACAAGGAAACCGGTTGCCAGAAATCCCCTCCCCAGGAGTTTCCTAAACCAGGGAAGATGGACTCTGATTATAGGAGAGAAGACTGGAAGGCCACACCACGCCCAGCTGTTACAAACTGTCATCTCTCTCACCTATTCTTGCAAGGGCCCCTTCATCTTTCCTAAAAATCCTTGGTTCTCCCTAAGTTGCCTCCCCCGGCCCCTTCCCCCGTTAAGATGATAATAGACTCTCAAACGTCACTGCCTATTTGGGTATTCACTTTTTTTTCCTGTGCATGTAATATTCAAATTTAATAAACTTGTATTTATTGTATTAATTTTCTTCTGTTAAGCTGTGTGTTGTCGGTTTCTTTCACAGCCCCAGCGATGGAACCTAAGAAGGGAGAGAAGTCTTTCCTCCCCTACAAGGCTCTTCAGACTTGAAAGTTTTGCTTTCAAGGATATAAAATCTTTGATGTACATCCTCTTTCCTTGAATATCTTAAATAGGTTACTCCATTTTCTTTGGGCCTAATGAAAAATCTGATGATAATCTAACTTCTCTTCTAAGTCACATATTCTTCTTGTCTAGATATCCAGTGGCTGTTTTCCCTTTTCCACGTGGATGAAAGAGGTGACTAGACTGTGTCCTGGTGTTTCTCATTCTGGGTTGATAGGCTCCGGTACACTGGGGCCTTTCAATATTTAGTTTCAAGTCATTTTATTTCAGGAACGTCTTCCTCGTGGATTACAGTTTTGTTATCTGGTTCTGTTACTTCAGTTTTCTTCCCTGGGGACTGAGCATGTTGAGTCTTCCTTGCTTGTCATCAGTATTTGTCATATTCTCTCAGATCTCTTTTTCCTCTTTCTTCATTTCTTCTTGATTTTAAGCATTTTCCTCTCTTTTGCCTCTTATTTCTTTTAAGCCACTGTGTGCTTAGTCACTCTTGTGTGTCTTCTACTTTGTGTCCACTTCTAAAATTCTTTCTTTCTTTCATTTTCAATTGTTTCTTGGGCTACAGAGTCGCTCCCTGGCAGAGAGGCTGGCTCTGGGATACGCCCCGAGCGAGGAGCGGATGGGGTTGGAACTTCCTGTAGAAGCTGCTTTGCTCTGGTTTGAGGGACTGGCTGGGCAGGGGCTTTGGCTGCTTGGAAGCGTATGGCCCGGGCAGGGAGCTGACAGGCGGTCTACAGACAAGCCTCCGCGGAGTCTGAGGTGTGGAGCAGGACAGGACGTGCCCCTGGAAGCCCTGGTGTCTGCCTGTACTTAGGGAAAGAAAGCTGTCCTAATTTGTAATGACCACACTCTCTGTGGGAAAACACTCGGGACAACACGGTTATTATACAACTGTATTCTCCCCACAAGCCTCTGAGGCTATGTTAACCTTCATAATTTTAAAGAGGAAGAGACTAAAACTCTGAGAGGTTAAGCACTTGTCTAAGATCACACCGAAGTGTGGGCAACTGGAACCCAGGCTTGTTCTAACCCCAGGACCATAAATAACGTAACTTCTGTCTGAATTTGAAAAAGAACAAAAACAAAACCCGGTGTTTTTTGTTTTTTTGGTTTTTTTCTGACTTCCTAATTTACCTGCTTTCTGCTTTTGTCTTATTCCAAGTTACCTTTCAAATGCTGGCGACCTGACTATTATGCTCTCCACAACAGGTTTTTCCTTTATATCATCAGGTTTCTCAAATTCTGGAAGACCCCAAAGGGTTGCAGAACATGCCCCAAACATGCTGCTTTGGCCTAGTGATTCTTTGGAGCTGAAAGCAGTTGAGATACAGCAGGTACAAGAAAAGCTCTCTGCCCTCCGGCTATTTGCCTAAAAGCAAGACGTAAATCTGTAAAGGTTCCTCCCCTCCCCTCTCTACCAGGAAGGACAGAAGTCAACTCCCAGAGACAATTCTAGGCCCTTATGGCTCCGAGACCACCAGAGGAATCTACATAACACATCTTCCTAAGATTAGCCCTTGTCCACAGTTAGTGCCCCTAGATATTTACCCTCCCACAATCTGCTCTTCTAGAAACACAAAGTTCTTTTCATTTGTCTTGTCACTTCTCTAAAATTTTATTGTTCTTTTGTTAAAATGCTACTGTAAGCCCAGGTTCTAACACCCCTCTGAGTTACCCATCACTGAGTACATGTGTGATGCGCATGTTAATCAACTTCTGTTTGTTCTTCTTTTGTTGACCTTTCTTTGTGGGTCTAACATGCAGGGCTCCAGCCTGGGAACCTGAGAGGAGTAGAGGGAAAAGTGTTTTTTTTCCTCCCCAACAAACCAAACCTGTAAATGACAGCTGGTGTGGAAGCCACACGGTAGAGTAATGGAAGCTTTAGTTCAGGGCACAGAAGACCTTGGGCAAGTCACCTGAACTATTAACTTTGCTTTCTAATATTTAAGATAAAAATAACAACAGCAACCGTAGTCAGCAGCCAGGATATTCAGCCCCCAAATCTCAGTGTTCTCAAACCACGCAGTTCTGTTTGCTCACATTCTGCATTCATCACGGATCCACTGTTGGGCTGCTGTCTATTTGCTGTGCTGACATCGGGACCCACGCCAATGGGGCAGCCACTATTTGCATCGTTTCCTGTCCCCATGACTAGAAAGAAGAGATTATATTAGTTTTCTAGGGCTACCATAACAAAATACCATGGGCTGGGTGGCTTAACCAATAAAAATTAATTTTCTCACAGTTCTGTAAGCTGGAAGTCCAAGATCAACATGCCAGGATAGGTTTCTCCCACGGCGTCTCCTCTTGGCTTGGCTTGTGGATGCCTGCCTTCTTGCTATGGCCTCACATGGCCTTTTCTGTGTGCACACCTCCCTCGTATCTCTTCCTCTTCTCGTCAGGACCAGTCCTATTGGATTAGGGCTCCACCTTTACGACCTCGTTTAACCTTAATCACCTCTTTAAAGGTCCCATCTCCAAATACAGTCACATTGGGGGTTAGGGCTTCAATATACAAATTTTTTTTGGAGAGGGGGTAAAATTTAGTCCATAACAGAGACCATGGAGAAGTGCGCATTGACTTCCATCCTATAAACTTACTTCCACTTTTAACCTGCTACAAAGACTGCCTCTTAAAGTCTGACAATGTGAGAATGAAAAAGGAATTGTCGGTGACCTCGTGTCATGGAAGTCTGAGATGCAGGAAGAGAGGAAACAAACCTACTACAGACTCGCCTGTTACCCGTGAGGTTTCACTCACGCCCCGACAGGAAAAATTTCAAAAATGTAAAGAGCAGAGAGAAAGCTGCCAAACTTCTCCAGAGACATCGCTGAGTGCAGAGGAAAGCATCCATTTACCTAGACTTTCTCCTTCACTCATCCAGGGCCTCGCCCGAGGGGACTGACCGCAGGGGAAGATTGCAGACTTGGCCGTGGAGTGAAAGTTAAGAAGAAGTCTTTTTAGTCTAGACCAGAAGTCGTTTCTCAATATAGAAATGAGAGCCAGCTCCCATGTATCTCCTAACGAGACCAGCCCCTCCCTATTACTAAGACAGGAATGTGAGTCAATATAGTTAGAAGGAGCACAGTAAAATCTCTAGCAAAGGAGAGAGCTTTAATGTTGTATTGGAAAAACATTGTGATCTTTTTGAAAGATGTGGAATTGGCTCTCTTTTCAAATAAGCTTTTTGAAGTTTGCTAATTTATGACTACAAAATTCACCTTCACGTCCTCTGCTGAGTGTCAAATGGTCTTGTCTCTCCTGGGTATCAAGAGGTCGTCCTCCCTTCTAACCACAGGTCACTGCTCAGAGAGGGCCCTCTGCCGGTCTCATGGACCGAAGGCCAGTGCTTCTGATGTGTATGGAATTAGATGTGGTTGTCCCAAGCTTCTGGCTGAGGAAGACTCCCTTCCATCCTTCCTGCAACACAATTCTTATAAAGAGTCATTTCCAGGTCTGGCCCCGAGGCCGAGTGGTTAAGTTTGCGCGCTCTGCTTCGGCAGCCCAGGCTTTCGCCAGTTCGAATTATGGGTGCGGACGTGGCACCACCCATCAAGCCATGCTGAGGCGACATCCCACGTGGCACAACGAGAAGGACCCCTAACTATGTACCGAGGGGCTTTGGGAGAAAAAAGAAAAATAAAATCTTAAAAAAAAAAAAAGAGTCGTTTCCTTTTAAATTCTAAGTTTGAAAAAAAATATTCTGAGTCTTTGGTTTTATTTTCTATAGTATCCTCAACCAGACACAACATACGGGTGTCCTTTGGCTAGACATGTTTTTCTTAGAGATTATTAATGGTCATAGTAGACAAAATAATGCCAAAGATGTTCCTGGAACCTGTGAATATGTTTCCTTACACGGCAGAAGGGATATTGCAGATATGATTAAGTTAAGTATCTTGAGATGGAGAGATTATTTTAGATTATCCAGGTGGGCCTAATGTAACCACAAGGGTCTTTATAAGAAGGAGGCAAGAGAGTCAGAGTAAGAGAGAGAGATTTGATGATGCTATGCTGCTGGCTTTGAAGATGGAGGAAGGAGCCAGGAGCCCAGGAATGCAGGCAGCCTCTAAAAGACAGAAGGAGATTCTCCTCCAGAAAAACTGCAGCCTTCCATACACTTGATTTGAGCCCCGTGAGACCCATTTCAGCCTTCTGACCATCAGGTCTGGAGGACAATAAATTTCTATTGTTTTAAGCCACTAAGCTTATAATAATTTATTACGGCACCAATAGAAAACTAATAGAAAGGTTTAATCCACACAGCCCCTTAATAGGTTTGAAATAGAGAATTCTGCCTGCTTTATCTTTACCCCATTGACAATATAAAAGCTTCTGAGGCTTATTAACTCGCAAATCCTCTTCCCCATGCCAGGTCACCTTGGGAGTTTCGAATGGTCCAGTTAAGCCACAGGTAGATTCTGACACTACTTCTTGCCTTTTTCCTCCTTTTTAAAAGACAAAGACAGGCTGGTTCAAAAAGCTTATGAGACCACATTTACACTTCCACATTTCTGACTTGACCGGAGTCCATCCCAAACATATCGTTGACTGGCTTTTCATAATTTTGTCTTTCTTGTGTCTTTGAACTTCTGACAACATGTTCTTTCTCTCTTTCTCTTTCTTACACACACACACGCACATGCACACACACACACACATTTCTCTTTTGGGAAAATGTGTTTATCACTATCCCGATATTTCAGCACAATCACTTAGAGCACACCTAAGTGCGAGCCACACTTGCCATGCCCCTAGGCCCCTACGACTTTATATTCACTCATTTATACTTGTTCATTCAGCATATTTATTAAGAAGTCAGACTATGGGGCCTGACTGTCTGGGTTCAAATCCCAGAAACTCCTCTTGCTGGCTGTGTCACCTGGAATATTCAAGTTAATTAACTTGTACTTTTGCCTTATTTTGTCATGCTCTAAAATGGGCATAAGAGCAATAACTGCCACATAGGGTTGTTTGTGGGTCTTTCGTGGACAGGTTATATAAAGTCCTTAGAACAGCACCAATGCTGCAACAGTGAAGAGAACACCGGCCCTGTCATCAAGGAGGTTTTTGGCGGGAGATCCAGGTTAGAAAAGAGACCAGTGTGACACAGGGGGATGCCTCCACAGACAGGCTCTCAGAGCACACGGGGGATGCAGAACCTGGGGGAGCAGTTGGGGAAGGCTGTTTATGGAAGGTAATCCCTCAGCTGGGACCTGGGAAACAAAGGAGCTGGCCAGGTAAATGAAGGAATGGAGGGAAGAGGCTGTGATGTGGAGCAGGCATAAAGGAGCAGAGGACAAGCGTGTTCTGGGCAGTGGGAACTGAGGAGAAGGACGCTCTCTGCAGGGTGGACAGGATGTGTACAGGAAGGAGGATATCTTGCTTAGAAGTAACTCTCTCTTGATTTACTGGAACCCTGCAAGTTGAATCCTGTTTTCAGTAATATGCAAATTCAAGACCATCGTTCCTAAGTAAGAAAGACTGAGTTGGGAATCCATGCTCCTGATTCTTAATGACAGAAACTATGCATCTCATGAACTCTCGGGCCACCATGATTAAATCCAGCCAAGTGTGTCATAAATGCTCAGCAAACATAAAAGATGTCTTGTTATTTTTCTAAAGAAGAATGTCTCGATGGACCACCTTGAAATCTAGATGACAACCCAGTCATCCAATAATAAGAAATTACAATTTAACGTTATTTATGAGTTCTACAGAGCAAAATTTCGAGAGGTTTTCAACCCTGGTTGGACATTAAAATTACCTGGGGAGCCCATGAAAATTCTCTATTCCCAGGCCTTATCTCAAAACTATTAAAACAGAATATCTGTGGGTGGGATCAGTTCATCCTCGTGTTTTGTTTTTGTTTTTTGCCTGAGGAAGATTGCCCCTGAGCTAACATCTATGCCAATCTTCCTCTACTTTGTATGTGGGATGCTGCCACAGCATGGCTTGATCAGTGGTGTGTATGTCCATGCCAGTATCCAAACAGATGAACCCCTGGCCAATTTGGAGCACGCAAACTTCACTATATCACCAGGCCAGCCCCATGCTCATGTTTTATTTTATTTTATTTTTTTCATGTTTATTATTTATTTATTTTTACCTTTTATTTATTTTATTACAGTAACATTGAATTATAACATTATATAACTCTCAGGTTTACATTGTAATATATTTCGAATTCTGTGTAGATTACATCATGTTCACCACCCAAAGACTAATTCCAATCCATCACCACACACATGTGCATAATCACCCCTTTTGCCCTCCTCCCTTCCCCCTTCCCCTCTGGTAACCACTAATCCAAACTCTGTCTCTATGTGTTTGTTTGTCGTTGTTTTTCTCTTATACTTATGGGTGAGACCATACAGTATTTGACCTTCTCCCTCTGACTTATTTCACTCAGCAGAATACCTTCAAGGTCCATCCACGTTCTCACAAATGGCCACATTTCATCATTTCTTACGGCTGAGTGGTAGTCCATTGTGTATACATACTGCATCTTCTTTATCCATTCCTCCCTTGATGGGCACCCAGGTTGCTTCCAAGTCTTGGCTATTGTGAATAATGCTGCCATGAACATAGGGGTGCATATATCTTTATGCATTTGTGTTTTCAAGTTCTTTGGATAAATATCCAGCAGTGGAATGGCTGGATCGTATGGTAGATCTATTCTTAATTTTCTGAGGAAACTCCATACTGTTTTCCATAGTGGCTGCACCAGTTTACACGTCCACCAGTGGTGTATGAGGGTTCCCTTCTCTCCACATCCTCTCCAACACTTGTTGTTTCCTGTCTTATTAATTATAGCCATTCTGACCAGAGTAAGGTGATATCTCACTGTCGTTTTGATTTGCATTTTCCTGATAGTTAATGATGTTGAACATCTTTTCATGTGCCTGTTGGCCATCTGTGTATCTTCTTTGGGGAAATCTCTGCTCATATCTTTTACCCATTTTTTAATTGGGTTTTTGGTTTTTTTGTTGTTGAGCTGTATGAGTTCTTTGCATATTTTGGATATTAACCCCATATCTGATATAAGATTTGCAAATATCTTCTCCCAATTGTTAGGTTGTCTTTTCGTTTTCTTTCCCATGCTCATGTATTAAAACCTTCCCAGATGATGGAAATGTGCAGGCAGGGATGAAAATTTCTAACTCAGTGTTACCTCTGAGATTTTAAAGAGTTTTGAAATATTCCAAACTTTTTTATTAAGTGATCTATTCCAGTTTAGGTTACTGATTCAACCCAAATTTGTTGGGCAAAAAAGAGATAATCAAGCTCTTGAATTGGTAAAATGGGAACTATTATTTCAGTGACTACTTTGAATTTGCAGTTCGAATTGTCTTTTTACATCGGCATATACTCAGTCAAGCTATTGACTTCTATTGTTCTTAAGTCACTTTATTTTGTTTTAAAGATAACTTTATGGTTGTTTTGATAAATGCCCCTCTGACATTTTATTGTATGGCCGCAGTGAACACACCATTAATGGGAAATGGACTGGGTGCATTTATGCACTCATTTATTTTGAAGAAAAAAAAATACACGTATGCCAGTCAAGAAACTGGTTGCAGACTGCAGAAGAATGTCCTGCCGAACAGGAAGTTAAGCATTGGGAGAGACAAAGGGCAGCACAGTGGAAATCTTTCCAGCTTGAAGTGGGTTACTGACTAACGAGGATCCTGCAGGGAACAGCCGTGAGGGGGCCGGGTGTTTACTAAAGAACTCTTCTTGCAAGGTGTTGCTGACAAGGCCCCTGAGACACCCCTGATAAGGCAGGACCCAAGAGGCAGCAGCGCCTAAGCAATTTAGATGCAAAAGCATCTGAAGAGAAAGTAATTGGGAATTTTCTTTACATGTATTCCAGAAGGAGAACTAGCATGATTTATCAAAAGAAAGATACTTTGGCAAATATGCCTTAAGAATTAGACCCGTTTGATAGATAATTTAAAAAGAAGGATCTTTTATTTGGTGTTCACCTACGACAGCGGGATGCATCAATGACATGGGGACACTGTGTAATCAGTAGCAAGGCCATCAAATGCCTGGAGTTAGTGAGAGTTGAGGGGAGGACAGAAGCTTCCTGGTTTCTTTTCTGAGTCACATGTATGACATAAATGTGTATATATATATTTTTTCTTTCTCTCTCTTAAAGGAAAGGAGGGGGAAAATACTCCAGTTTCTATAAGGGGCACAACATTCATTCATTACGTCTGCAGTTAGCAAGTTGATTCCAGGTAATGTAAGTCATTGTAGGCCCTGGGTGTGCAACGATGACTTGAATACAACCCCTACTTCCGAGAGAAACTTGAAACAAACATGAAACAAATAATTCCAGCATAGTGAGGGGAAGATGTGCCTTAGTGCAGAACTGCATTGTCTAAGTCCAGCACATCCTCTGAGTTCTCTGGTCCAGCTGTTCACTGCCTTTGAGCTATTTCACAACTCTGTAAATTGTAGGTAACTGATAACAACGCAAAATAACCCTTGCCTACAGACATGCAAACACTGTCCTGCCCAGCAGAAGTTTAACTGACTTCTCTCTCCATAATGGAAAAAGTTAGCTTTACCTCTATTTGCACATTCATTTCAATGTTCCTTTTTTATAAATGTGTCTGTTTTTCGACTTCTTTTAGCCAGTATAACATCTTTGCCAGTTTTCTCATTAATGAGTTAAATAAAATCGCTAACCTATGTTTATTTGTAGATTGGCATGAAAGTTATTTATCTTCTTTTGAAATTATCTTTTTAACAGTAGACTTCCCTTCGGTGTGGGACTGAAGGGGTAGCAATATCTGCTCTGGCTCCAAACCCATGGACTTGCTGGGTAAACTTTTTTAAAAATTGGTAGATACATAGCCATAGTTTCTCAAAACTAAGAAAGGAAAACCTCCAGCTGCCAGAAACAAAGAAGGAACCAATAGCCATAGTTATGAGCCAGAATTGACATCCTGCAGCTCACAGAGAAACTGGGTTTTTACACTTGTGCATGCCCAGGACCTGGTGGTAAGTTGGAAAGGGTCCCTTCCATAAGACTGGGAGCCAGAAAGAAGTTATGATATATGTGAATGAGTAGGGGAAAACCGTTGTCAGCAACCTGTCCTTGGCCACGTGGAGAAATTGAGACATCATTGACAGTGAACAAACAGGTTGAAGTGGGGATAGAGGTGATGATAGGTCCAGCTTTGTGCTTTGATCATGTTGAATTTAAAGTCTAGGTGGATATGTCCAAAAGGCAGGTCTGCAACTCAAGGGATGGGCCAGGATAGAGATAGAGATCTGGGAATCAGCAGGTAGTAATAGGAAGGATGAGATTTCCCAGGGAAAGTGTATCAAGTGAGAATTAACAAACAAAGATAGCTCTGAGGACCATGAGCATTTAAGGGATGAGTTGAAGAACACAAGCCCGCAGAGTAGATTGAAAGTCTGTAGCGAGTGGAGTAGGAGGAGAACATAGGATCACAGAAGCCAACTTAGGAGTTTCCAATAAGAGGCCAAAAATGCTCAAGAAGGTTCAAGTTGAAAACCATCTACAGGTCTTCACAAGTAGGTTGTATGTGGTGACAGCCAGGTTCGCACGTCTGGTCTGGTCGTGTATTGACAGCAAATGCCAGATTTCAGGGTTGAGGAGCGAACTTCTTTCCAGAGCCCTCTACCACTAAAGTTGGATTAGTTTCTCCCTAAGAAAGTAAGACTCCCTAAGAAATCTCTTTCAAAGACTGAGACTTGGAGAGGTGAATTGCCAGCATTCATTCTTCCGTCCATTCAATAAATATTTATTGAGCGCCTACTATTATGAAGAATTCTGCTGGGCAGGGGGATGTAGGACTCTACAAGACCTGATCTTTAGTAGAAGGAGTTTAAGCTGAGTGGGAAAATAAAATAAATAGCTACAGCATAGGGCAGGCTGTGTACAGGGCCTTAGGGGAGGATGCCCTGGGTTGGCCTGGAAGCAGAGTCAGGAAGTGCTCCCAAGAGGAAATGATGTCACGAACTGAGCTTTAAATAACAATAGCTAACTGTTAGGTAGGGCTTATCATGAGCCATGTTCCATTCTAAATACTAAACATTTCCCTCATTCCATCTTCACGACCACCCTGCAGGGTAAGCACTGTCATGACCCAGATTTTACAGATGAGAAGGAAATACAGAGACTGACTTGGCCAGGATCACACAGCTAGAGAGTGATAATGCTGGGATTTGAACCCAGGTTCTCCGCTTCCAAAGTTAGTACTTAAAATCACTATACTGTATTGCCTTTTAAAACACAACTTGAATTGGTCAGTGGATGAGCTGGAATGGTCGTTCCTGCTCCAAGAAAGGGCACACCCTAAGGCAAAGAACATGGAGGACCATGCACAGCTGTGCCGGTCTCACTCACAACTACCCTGGGGGAAAAATTATCTTATGGCTTATGTTGTCCCAGTCTTATCTGCTATCTAATTCAGATTATGCTGTTCATTTTGAATTCGGCTTATAGATTTATTCTCTATAAATCTTTACAGTCAGACACCCTTCTGAACTCCAGCTGCCTTTACCCATGTGGCCTACCACAAGAACTTCTTTGCCTCCTTCAACACCTTCCATTCTGCCTGATCTGACTCAGCTCTGACAACTTTCCACTTTCCCTCTAAAACCTCTCTTCTGTCTAGATTGTGTGTCACTACTCTTTCCTTTCAAAACTGTTAAGCAAAGAAATAGAAACTTGATGATCCATACCAGTGGTTTCCTTCTAAACTACTCATCTGCAAGTCCTGTCAATGAAAAGAGTTACAATTTATTGCCTTTTAAATGGACTCATAATTTCGCTTCTCTATTCTCTAGTTATTCAATATTTATAATTCATAGTTGACAGTAAAGTTATCAATTGCCATTCTTATTAATAGATGATCCTTAGTGTCCATATACATAGAACTATAAACAATAGTTCAGATTCTAAGCTTTGTTCTATGTGGGCACAACTTGCCCCTCATCTAAAGGATGACCAATGGGGACACTTTGGAGAGAGAAGGGAGCTCCACTATCTATGATGGCCTTAGACTGGCTTAGACTCGAGGGGTCAAGGCAAAACATGACATATGGTCACCCTAATTATCTACATAACCTCCTTCTTTGCTGTAAAATTTTTTTATAAAATAATGTTCAGATTGACTAGGATAATTGTAAGCAACAGATTCAAATTTGGAGGAATGAACTTAAAACCCAGCATTCCTCAAATTCTGCATCTGTCTCTCTTCATCCACACAATGGTGTCCTTCCTCACGCTTGCATATTTGACGTCCAGAGCAGATCATTTTCCAATACCTCACCCAATATAGTAAAATTTATTTTCAGAAATAACCACTGGCTAATCAGTCATAATCATATTTTCTTGAGTCGTTCTTCAGTTTTTAAGCAATTAATAATTTAAAAATAATTCATTTTAATTTTAAAGATATTCAAATTCAGTAAAATATTTCATGTGTGAAATAAAATTTATACTCACCAAACAAAAACAGTACACCTTGCAATTTTCACTAGATTTCAGTGTTTTAAAACTCAGTCACAAAAATTCAACGTGGTTGCATAGAGTGACAGAATTAAAGTAACTCAAGTTGTTTCTTTGTCTTCAGAACCCATGTGCTATCGTTGCTTCTTATCAAGCTACTACTCACACACAGGAAAGTGTAGTACCAGGTGTTGGAGACATGAACCATGCCCAGAGTGACCTCAACCAATCCCTAACCTTAGACGCTGACTCTCAAGACAAGCACGTGTGGTTGACTCTGCCCATCAGGGGTCAACTGCATAGCTTGAATTAATTAAATTAATGTTTACTAAAGGCTAAATAATAAAAATGTGAAAGTTCGCGCGTTCCGCTTCTCAGTGGCCCGGGGTTCACCGGCCCGGATCCCAGGTGCAGACATGGCACCGCTTGGCAGGCCATGCTGTGGTAGGCGTCCCACATATAAAGTAGAGGAAGATGGGCACGGATGTTAGCTCAGGGCCAGGCTTCCTCAGCAAAAAGAAGAGGACTGGCAGTAGTTAGCTCCGGCTAAACTTCCTCAAAAAAAAAAAAAAAGCAGGCTGATTTTTGGTTGGTTTCATTATCATTTTAAAGTCCCTACAGACTTGCTGTCTGCACCGGGCAGACTGTGCCCACAGGCCCCCTCTTGGTCTGGCACTGCTTCCACAAGACCATGGAGCCCCTCCCGCCCAGCACACTGCTCCTCCATCTGAGCTCTGGCCTCACTTTTCCTTAGCTTTGTCAGTTTACTTTGGTGTGCCTTGTGTCTGTCTTCGCGGTTCAGATGATTCACGATGTAATAGGATGACATTTTTAAAAATACGTGTTTCGGCCTTGTGCTGACAGCTAGAATACAATCTCCCCAAGGGGCAGGTGGGTTCATCTCCCTCAAGCTCAGAGTGGGAACTCACTAGTCTTCACTATATGACCTGTTGCTGGGTCACCACCCCAAGGCCCAACCCTCAGGGCCCAGCCCACAGCTATCGTGGTACAAATCTAGGTTAGTATTGAGCAGTTCCATCCAAACCCATCTCCGGCTACAGCAAAGACAGTTTATCAGCTTCCTACGGCTGCCATAGTGAATTACCATAAACTTGGTGTCTTAACACAACAGAAATTTATTCCCTCACAGTTCTCTCACACCAGAAGGCCAAAATCAAGGTGTCAGAAGGGTCACACTCCCTCTGATGGCTCCAGGGAAGAATCCTCCCTTGCCTCTTCCAACTTGGGATGCATCCAGGTGTTTCTTGCCTTGTGTCTGCATAATTTCAGTCTCTGCCTCTGTCTTCATGTGGCCTTCTTTCTGTATTTCTGCTCCTCACGTCTATGTCTTACAAAGACCCCTGTCATTGGACTTAGGGTCCTCCCTAATCCAGGATGGTCTCATCTCAGGAAATCTCCAGATCCTTAACTATATCTGTAAAGACTTTTTCCAAATAAGGTCACGTTCACAGGGTTAGGACTTGGGCATATCTTTTAAGGGGCCACTATGCAATCCACTATAGACAGTGACAGTGTTGGGTTAATCCAAGAATCTCCTACAAATAAAAAATTAGAGAAAGAGAACTCTCCTTTGCAAAATGAGGATTGTTAGGGATTAAGTAGATTCCAGCCGATTGGCCAAGAATTCTGCCCTGTGCACAAGTGCCTGAGAAGGAGGCTGAAAACTCTCAGGAACGCAAGGGGCTGAGAGGAAGAGGCTTAGGTTTGCACCTGGCCGCCCCCCCTCAGAGGACAGCGAGAGGGGCCAACAGTGTGGCAGAGACCACTGTGAGTGGGCCGAGTGTGGACAGGACGATTTGAGGCCCTGAAGGCTGATGAGCTGGAGCAGGTGACTATCGACCTGGTCCCTCTCACGGTGGAGTGTAGAGCAGCTTAGAAACCACAAAGCATTCCAGCAGGACTAGCTGGGCAGAGTGAGGTTGGGAGTAAAGTCTGAGCGTGGTACAGTTGTTCTGGCTTTTCCTTGAGGAATAGTCTGGGCCCTTTTCTATCATCTGTCAGGAGCTCCCCAGAAGCATCAACAAAGGGCCCTTTCACAGTGAAAGTTCTCTGGATTTGATGGTCCATGAAGACTCAGTGAGCTCATTTTTCCTCCCTTCTAAGTTGCTCCACTCCCACGCTAGCAAATGCACATTCATTATCTTGTCACAACTGTGCTAAAGGGTAAATTTTAAAATAATGGTGCTCTGCACCACAGCCCTAATTGCCTCCAAACTATCTCATGTTTGCTTTCTTAGCATGTACACAAATGAAGTCAGAAGATCTGGCTGCATTTGTTTTTCAGCTTGTTCAGCTGGGGACACACACTGGAAACGTCAGGGCAATTTCCAAGCGCCCCAAAGGTTCGGGAGGAAGTTAGTTATTACCCCTCCCAACACCAGCCAGATGGAGCTAGATTTCTAATAACTGCTACAAATTTTCCCAAAAAGATAGATCTTTTCAAAAACAACTTCTTAGCCTTGTTTCCTGTATTCCCCGAATGCTGAACTCCCCTTCTTATCAGCTTCTGATGAATGATCAGAAACCTTATTTACAACTTCTGCGATGACTCCCGTATGCCTGCTTATCCCCACGACACCAGAGCAGCAGTGGTTCTCAACCCATCAAGGCAATAGTCAAGTGATTTTCCAAGCCATCTCTTTTTTTTTCAATACAGTATACTGAACATTTATTTTTCTCTTTGATCATTTTATGGTATCTTGAATTTCCCCATAGCTTTTCATTTTGAAATTCCATAGCTTTTAACGTTCATATTTTATTAATATCAAAAAAGTTGATGGAAAATAAAACAATAAAGCCTTCACAGTTTTTCACGCCTACACACAGTCAAATGTTGTAACCACTTGGGTTTTGAAGTAAGGTTCTGAAATATGAAGAAAATCATAGAATATTATCTATGAAATTAACTGTTTAGGTCTATGGCAGAAAGCAAAAGGGAGTTACAAAATAGAGCATGTAAATAGACTCAGTGTGAAATATGCCTTCTTCTGGTATTGCATGTGGAATGGACTGCTGGGCTCAGAAGGTTTCCACAGTAATTCTAGAGTTTAGTAGAAGTCTATTATGACGTTGGCCTTTGAATAATGATATCTTGGGAACTTAGAGGAGAGGAAGCTAGAGAAATGAAATTTCTGGTGTTCAAGAATTGAGAGGGGAGCAGAGAGTGGAGCAGGCAAAGGCGGATATTCGAGACAGTTGCAAGTGATTAAACTGTGCGGGACTTTTGACAAGGTGCACAACCTGTGTGAATTTAAACTTACTTAAACTAGCTAAACTAGAAAATTTATCCAGTCAGTATCAGTTCCTCTCTTCCCTGTACTTTACAAGGTGAATGGAGGGTCAGGTAAAAGATGTTGTTGGGGTTCTTTGGTTACTAGCAGTAGAAACTGACAGGCTAACTTAGGAGAAAAGGAAGAATTTATCAAAACAAAATGGAGTAGCTCATAGAATTTTTAAAAAAAAGCTGAAGGGGGGCCGGGCCAGTGGCATTGTGCGCTCCGCTTTGGCAGCCCAGGGTTCACCGGTCTGGATCCCAGGCATGTACCTATGTGCTGCTCATCAAGCCATGCCGAGGCGGTATCCTATGTATAAAAAATGGAAGAAGATGGGTGCGAATGTTATCTCAGGGCCAATCTTCTTCAGCAAAAAGAGGAGGTTTCGTGGTGGATGTTAGCTCAGGGCTAATCTTCCTCAAAATAAAAGAAAAGAAAAGCTGAAGAACTAGGTGTTGGGAAAGGACATGAATCAAGGCAGAGTCAGAGGACATGGGTGGCAGAATATAATGGTCCATCTGCTCCATCAGCCTCAGGGATGAATGCGTGCTAACCACTTCCAATCTTGCATCACTCAGCCAAGATTACTGTTTCAGGGAGAGAGCACATGACTGACTGGCCAGGATCACACAACAACCCCTTGGCAAGAACAGGGTGGGTATCTTGATTGACAATCCCAGTAAGATTGTTAGTCCCAAATGGGGAAGATATTGTCCTGCAAAATTAGGGTGTTGTTACTTAAAGAGAGGGAAAGAGCTACTAGGTACACAAAAACAAGTGGTCTCACTATGGCGTGCAATAGTGTTTGGTAAACTACATGACCCCACATAAATGCCTGTTGCAATCATTCTATCAGTGCAATGACTCTATCAGTGGAGAGAATTAGAAAAAAAGGAAAAGTAGGAAATGGCTTAGTTTAAAAATGGAATTACCGTGGGGCTGGCCATGTGGCCGAGTGGTTAAGTTCGTGCGCTCCACTTCAGCAGCTGGAGGTTTTGCTGATTTGGATCCCGGGCACAGACATGGCATCACTTGTCAGGCCAGGTTGAGGCAGCGTCCCATATACCACAACTAGAAGGACCCACAACTGAAAATACACAACTATGTGTTGGGGGGATTTGGGGAGAAAAAAAGCAGAAAATAAAAAAAGAAGATTGGCAACAGTTGTTAGCTCAGGTGCCAATCTTTAAAAAAAAAAGGAATGTACCAAAAGATAGAAAATAGTGACTGGACAGACAGTTGGTGGGTTTGAGCACGTTCCACTGACGTGGGAGAATGAAACTGAAAACGAGAGTAACTGAAGATCAAGGATGCAGAGGAGCAGGAGGGGAATGGAATTTCAAGGTGGAGGGACTGGCACAGGGCAACCTCCCATCTGAGTCCAGAAGAAGGGAATAAAGAAAATAAAGGAAAGAAGAAAAATCTTGTGGCAGAGATCAGTTGAGGCACTGTCCATACCATTCATTTTTGTAATGCTTCTAACAAAGGAACGGCAGTGCCCAGTTTTGGGGAGCGAGCTACAGAGAACACGGGATAAAAAAGAAGGAAACCTGAGACATTGTGCAGTTTGGAAGCAGAAACCTTGAAGTTGCCAGAATTCACATGCTGCAAAGAAACATATCCTCCTAATTCTTGGATGCCACTCAGAGTATTCACTTGCAGGAAACCCATCCACAGTTCTGGTTGTCTTCTTTCTAAGAGATTGTGCAGTAAAGAATTTAACCTTACTGAAGAAGAGGTCTAGCCTTTGCCCTCAGCTCCTACAGGGTAATCTTTGTTTGGTTGTGGTCCTTGAGCTGGCCAAATAGTAATAATACTGTTAATACTACTGTTAATAAGAAACAGTTACTGTTACCAGTAAACAGTATGAATAAGGGCAGGGGCTGACCACCCTAGAAAGACCATCTGTGTGACTAGGGTGGAGGTTTTGGGTCACACAATATTATTTGACCTGGAGACTGAGATCAACTACATGGGAAATGACTCAATCATGCCAACGAAATGGAGCTCCAGTAAAAACTCTGAACACCAAGGCTTGGAGCAGCTTTCCTGGTTGGCAGTGGTGTGTGTGCGTTGTCATGCATTGGTGCCAGGAAAGTAATGTGGTCTGACTCCACAGGGAGGGGACAGTGAGGGCTCTGTATTTGGCACACCCCTGTCTCTGCCTTGCATGCTGCTTCTTCCCTTGGCTGATTTCAGTGTGTATGCGTTCCCTGTAATAAACCATAAGTATAATAGCTTTCAGTGAGTTCTGTGAGTCCTTCTAGCAAATTATTGAAACCAAGGGTGGTTTGGGGAACCCCTGAACTTGCAGTTGGTGTCAGAGGTGAGGGCAGTCTTGAAGACTGTTCCTTCTAACCTAAGAGTTGGCCAAACTTCTCCTAGAGACACACTGTATGGTGCAGAAATATTTGCTGCTTGTCAACCTGGAAAAAAACATGTGAGACCAGGGGAGTCGGCCCAAGTTGGCCCAAGCTAAGGAAGACCTGCCACCTGGCAATTCTCAGTCTAAGATACACAGTAGGATGTGCCTGGCCTGCCACCCTTCAGAACATCAGTTTGCCACCCAAGAACAGAGGGGACAGGTGCAGTTACTAATATGCAGAATGCACAGGTGTGGCATTAATTCAGTCCCATTCAGAAACCTCCCTGTTCCATCAGATTCTCCCACCTCCAGCACACAGCCACTATGGTCACCTATCTCTGGGGTCCACCCAACAGGAACTCCCTCCCCTCCACACACACAGATCCTGCCTTCTCACATATCTGAGGACACAGCCCCGTTACACACACAGAGGCTCAAATCATTACAGTAGATTGAAGATGGCCACAAATTTTCTGACATTCTTCCCATTGAAATATAGACTTGTCCCTCCCCTTGAATCTCGGCAGGCTCTGTGACTGGTTTAACCAAGAGAACATGGCAGAAGCGACACTGTGCCGTTTTCTCAACTAGGCCCTTGAGAAACACAGCTTCCACCTCCTTTCTTTTGAAACAGTGGCTCTGTGGGAAGCCAGACACCCCATAAGAAGCTCTAGCTGGCCACTTGGAGAGGTGACTGGTCAGCTTCAACTATTCCAGCCATCTGAGCCCAGGTGCCAAACATGGGAGTGAAGAAGCCCTCTTGAACATTCTAGCCTCAGCAAATGCGATCTAGAGAAGCAAGGAACACAGGACTGGGAGGCTCCCGTTGAGCCGTTCTAGTCCTCTAGTCATTTGAGCCATCTCAGCTGAGGCTGCAGTCATGGAGGAGCAGAGATGAGCCATCCAGCTATGTCCTGTGCACATTTCTGACCCACACGGCTGTGAGATGTAATAAGGGGGTCATTGTTTCATGACAGTAGTCTTAACAAGTTTGTTACCCAACAACAGATAACTGTAACACTCCCTCATGAATGGGTTCTAGTCTTTCATACACAGGTCTCTGCCTTCTCATGCCTACTGGGGCCTGGTTTTCTCTCACACAGAACCACAGCCCTCTGCCAGCCAGGGAGAGCTAACCCGGGTATACACACAAGAATTCAATCCTCTCCGTCCCGCGGCCTCATCCTCTAGCTGCACAGGGACAAAGCCCTTCCACACACAGGAACACAGCCTTTTTAGGCCTGTGGGAAACAGCCCTTAACACACATGCAAGGACTGAGTTCTCACACACCTGGAATACCACCCTCTTATGCCCATTTGGAGAGTGGTGCTCATTCTGATGGCCCCATGCTCAGAGATGCCTCTCTCTCTCTCAAACAGGATTTAGCCTTTCTCTCCCTCTCTGTCTCTGCCTCCCTCATGCACACATGACAAGGGTCCAGCAGCCCCCTCACACACTGTCCTTCTCTCTTCAGCTACCACTTGCACTTAACAGTGGCCTTGTGGAGACATGACGCGACCTTTGGAGTCTGATGCGTAAGTTACTTTTAATGGCAGACATTTCAGACCTCTTAGGGGAGGAAGGTGGTAACGGGGAGACTGCTGGGCAAATGAGTGGGGGTCGGGAGTGATGTTTGGGGCTCTGTTGTGACAGAAGCACACACTAAACCAAAAAACCCAAGATCCGGAATGTCCATCCCTCATCAGCCCTGTGAACTTAAGTAGCCTCATCTCACAGAGCCGCAGTTTCCTTGTCATCAAAGTGGGTACAATCTCTCTACATACCACACTCTCCATAACTGTTGTTGACCTGCTCACACCAGCGCCCTGAGTCCCGTCAGTACACAGCCCTGTGCTAGGTGACCAGCGGAAAGGGAGCAGAGTCTCCTCTTTGCCTTGGCCAGTGATGCTCGGAATCATTGTCTTCAACAAAGGAGGAAAAGTCTTCACAAGTTATCTGAAGTTATTTAATTTCTGGGTAAGAATAAACAGCCAGTGGAAAGGGATTTAGTTCATGACACATTTCCTAGAATGCTAGATCCACTAACAGCTATCAGGCACGGATCAAAAAAGCAATTATAAATATGTGTTAATCAAAAACCCATTGTACCTTATCAAAAAGAATCTGTTACTTGTTTGTAGGCTCAGCTGTGACCATTGAGCTAAAAAGAAAGCTGATTGAGGCCGCTCCCTCCTTTTCCAAGGGGCACACGCAGGGATCTTCACGATTATGCTCTAGCATGGCTTACACAGCCCTGGATCAAGGGTGGAGACTGGGCATCTACAGCAGCTCAGCTCGCCATCACAGAGCGTCCCTGTGCTCTGTGATGCAGTTGGGGTGCGTATTAGGGAGGGCCAACAGGATCAAGAGGACCCACGAAGGTACAGCCAGCATTTCATCCTCATCTGCTTCGAGAGAGAACCAAGTCAGACTCTGTCAGAAGGATTGTGGACGGATCTCCAGGAGGCATCTGGGAAACAGAGACAAGTGGATGGGAACTCCCCCAGGGAACAGAAACTGAGGAAGCTGCTGTTAGATCTCGGCTTCATATTTCCATTTGCTTCTGTTTGGATAAACCCTCTGGCCCTTAGTTTTCATGTTGAGAAGATGGTGTTGATCCATCAAATGATTTTACCTTCCCTCCTAGCTCTCAGACTGGCAACTGTTCTTGTTTTGGAACATTCCAAAAGGAAAGCTAGATTTTATAGATGAGAATAATTTTTAACCACTAGCATTTTAGAGTCTTTCAAGTTGCAAATGGATCTTTGACAGGCTAGTGAAGCTATAGGCATGCTCCTCTAGAAAATACGAACAAGAACTTACACACAAATTTTACATACATTTTCAGGTAACCTATGAATCAATAGGATCTTGGAAGTGAAGTGACTTGCCCAAGGTCACACACTAATTAGAGGGGACTGAGATAGAACGTGCATCTCCCAGCTTCCAGTGTAGTGTATCTCATGCTCTCGCATTCTATGCTTTGGAAAAATAGACTTCCCCAGAGAGTCAACTGAACTGGAAGCCCCGTGAGAGCAAGGCCCATGGTGGTTCTGCTTTTCAACCTAGACCATAATTGACTCATTCACTCACTGATGGAGAAGAGTAAAAAAAATCAGTTTAAGAACCATTGTCAACAGTTTTTTTTTCCTGTTGAGGAAGATTCACTCTGTTGGCAATCTTCTTCTTTTTGTATGTGAGGTGCTGCCAGCATGGCCACTGATGAGTGGCATAGGTCCCAGGAACCAAACACGGGCCACTGAAATGGAGCACACAGAACTTAACCATTATGCCAGCTGGGCCGGCCCAATAGTTTTGTTGTTAATAAAAGGCATTTTATACTTCCAAACCTCAGCAGACTTGGTCTTCTATTCAACTTATTCCAAAACAAATGCTTTTCACACACACTCCCACACATACATCCACAAAGAATCACCCAGGCGTGCTTAGATAAATGCACTGGCATTAAGTATATCATAGAATCATATTTTAATGATGATTTTCTTCTAGATCCTATTTTTTCCCCATTAACAAGCTTAATTATTCACAAAATACCTTTGATTGGATTTTTCTAAATCATACTACTATATAAAATCCAAATCTTCACTTTTCAAAAGAATCGCAGAGCGGTTTCTGTGGGATGTGGAATTACTAACTCAGGTGACAGTTAATTCTGACTTGTGCATGTGTACATACACAACAAGCACAGGTCCTCACACAGCTATCAAGTGTAATTAGTTTCTACACTAGTGCCTTTTCTTCCTGCATAAACGTATCTTCCCTACCTCTCTCTTTTCATACCCCAACCAGGTGAGTTTCAAGGCCTCCTTGTGATTACTCACGAATTCCTCTTAGCTTTTATTTCACTTCCTTCTCCACCTCTTTCTTACACTTATCTTTCTCTCCATGCTCAGATTCTACAGTCTGAACACAGAACTCCCTGCACTTCCTTCTTTAACCACCTCCCTCACCAGCACACTGATTTCTTAACTCAATTCAGCTTAGGTAGGATCCCCTCTTTCAGCTTTCTCCCTTCATCTGTCCATGAGGTTTTTGGAAGTCAGTAAAGATGTGGTGTAGTCTTGATATGAAGGGGAGGCCAGAGGTCAGGTCTTTTCCTCTCTGCCCCAGTAAAGCCAGGGAAAGGCATGTGGCTAGAGGGCAATGATTTAGATGTTCTCTTCCAGGACTTTGAATCTTGAGCAAGGAACACAAGGACAAAAGAATAAGATTCAGGGGCTGGCCCCGTGGCCAAGTGGTTGAGTTCGCGTGCTCCGCTGCAGGCGGCCCAGTGTTTTGTTGGTTCGAATCCTGGGTGCGGACATGGCACTGCTCATCAAACCACGCTGAGGCAGCTTCCCACATGCCACAACTAGAAGGACCCACAACAAAGAATATACAACTATGTACTGGGGGCCTGTGGGGAGAAAAAGGAAAAAATAAAATCTTTAAAAAAAAAAAAGGAATAAGATTCATTTAGTGGTCACACCCTAACCTGGCCCATCTTGCTGGAGGACCATGGCTGGGACTCCTGCATCCCCGGTCTCCAGCTTCCCATCAATCCTGAGAGCCCTACCATCACAATACTGCCAATCAGCTCCCTTTCACTTGTCAGCCAAGCAGTTTCTGTGATTGCAACCAAAAAAGGCCAACTGATTCATGAAGAAATCCAGGGAGCAGGCTAACCCAGACCGCTCCACTTCCTCTCTGATGCCATACCCCCATCATACCACCAGAGCGTGGTTAACTGCTTCTCCTCTCCCAGCTGTTTCAGGAGGGCACTCTCTACTGGGGAAAAAAAGTCCCTGAACCAGGAGACAAGACATCTGAATACTAGCCCTGGCTGTGCAAATAACCAGCTATGAGTCTCAATGCCTTTCATTTACCCTGTAGGTAGCAGGTAGGAGCCCCAGCTTGCACTCAGGGAACACTTCCTATGCGCCAGGCATTGTTCTAAGTGCTTTACATATACAGTGATCTACCCCTCACCACAATTGCATGAAGGTCCCACAGTCATTGCCCTTTGTCAGCTGGAAAACCGAGGCTCGGAGAGGTTAAATATCCTGCTCAAAGTCACACCGCTGGGAACTGGCTCGAACCCAGAAAATCGGAAAGAAATGTGCCCTTAGCCACTCCATTACCTGCCCTTCTGGATCTTGGTGTCCTTTTTCCTCAGCTGAAATTGAGCTACTTTGAGGACACTCAGTCTCTATCTGGAAGAGATCAAGGCTCTCATTGCAGACATTGTGGCCCGGCGTGATGGGCCCGGGACTGCTCCCCACATGACTGTTTGAAGTGTTAGCCCTCTCTGAAAGGCCTTCGTCCCTCCCTCCAGCTCCCACTGAACACGCTGAGTGACGCCCTCAGAGCCTGTTTAATCAAGAGAGGGAAAAGCTCTCTTCTTGCCAGCTGTGCTCTTCACCGTCACCACCTGTTCCTATTGCTGCTCTAACAAATTGCCACAAATGGAATGGCTTAAAACAACACACATTTATTATTTTACAGCTCTGGAGGTCAGAAGGATAGAACGGGTCTCACTCGACTAAAGTCAAGGTGTTGCAGGGCTGCGTTCCTTCTGGAGGCTCTTCTCCAGGGGAGCATCCGTTTCCTTGCATTTTCCAGCTTGCAGAGGCCATCTGCGGTTCTGGGCTCGCAGTCCCTTCCTCCAAGGTCAAAGCCAACAGTGTAACATCTTCACATCTTCCTCTGACTCCAACTCTCTGCTTTGGTCATCATCTTCTATGACTCTTTTAAGGACCTTGTTATCATATTTAAGGCCCACCTAGATAATCTCCTGATCTCAGTGTCCTTAACTTAATGACATATACAAAGTCCCTTCTGTTATGTAAGGTAAGAACCTCACAGGTTCCAGAGATTAAGATGTGGGAACTTTGGGGGCCATTATTCTGCTTACACACTATCTGAATACACAACAGTTAAACCTACTGCAATAATGGAAAGTACTTTGGACACCTAAATCCAGAAATAATGCTAAGTATTCCATATTTCTTGGACTACTGAGTCCACATGAGTATTTACTAAAGGGTCTAAGCCTCCCTCTGACTGTGCCAGAGATACGGAGGCAGACACCCAGAAGAAGGGAAAGTCACCAGCTGAAACACCCTCTGATCAACTACGAAAATTGTGGGAGCTTTTACTGTTCAATATTTTCTTTAGTCTACTTTTTCTTGCTTAAATTCAGAAAGAGTTAGCTTTGCAAGTCCAGTGAAGCCCCAAATTTCTGGATTCTCCATCCTCCCTTCCATTTTAAATCTCAAAATAGCCAAGTTTTGCTTGAATATCTTGTGTATTGAAGCAAGAAAAACCATTACCAAATGTCCCGCCACTGAGTTTCTAACTTTCCAACTTGAAATATGTTTCCTTACTGCCTGAGCAAATGTAGAACCACGTATTTCAGGTTCTTACATGGAAGTACTCACTTCATGATACCAATTTCTATATTAGGGTAATATCAGTTGTTGTGACAGATCTCAAAGGGTATGAGGTCTACACAGTTGAAGTTTACTTACGGCTGACATAGGCCAATGTGAGGGTTCTGGGTTGGTGAGTGACTTTCTTTCATGAGGTAATTCAGTGGCCTGGGTTACTTCCATCTTGTGGCCTGTGGCTCTGCCATCAGTTCCCAGGTCCTAATTGCCATCATTTACATCTAGCTCACATAAAGGGAAAAGAACATGTATGGACCACGGCCACATCTTTATGTTTTTTTGGCCCAGAAATGGTACACTTCTCTTCAGCTCAAATCCCATTGGTCAGTAGCCAGTCATAGTGCCATGCTCATCTGCACAGGAGGCGAGGGAATGTGGTCCACTTCTCTTTCCAGAGAAAAGAGGAGAATGCATGTTTTGCTTGGTTTATCTGCTCATCAAAGGGAGAGTTCTGGGGTGATTGCCCCATTTGCTCTTCTCTGCATTAGAAAGTAGTAGAAGGTACCCAGGAGCTACGCCTCCAAGACCTCATGATTTTCCATGTATAATATGCTTTAGATCACTGATTTCAGAAAGTATCATCCAATTTTTAAATTCCTTTCATTAAAAGTGGAGAAATGATGGAGTGCAATGGACAGGACACAGGTTTTAGTATTAAATGGAGTTGTGTTTGAATCTTGAGTTTATCTCCTCATTAGTTATTTAATTTCTAAGTTACTCTTATTTCTTTGAACTTCCATTTTTTTTTCAAGGGAAAAAACTTCAACCACAATTACCTTTTCCATATATCTCTTATTCTAATGACTGATATCTTAACGGCAAAGCTAATAGCTTTTCATCATTGTTTTAAGATCATCATATCAACCTTTCACTTTTAGGGGAAATGTGTCCAGGGAAAGTAAGTGCTCACTCAACTACATTTCTAAGGTAACAGGGAGAATTATTACCATATTTACCATATGTCGCAGCATGTTTTGTATATACTAGATGCTCGGTAAAGTTGGATCCCACTATTTCCTCCTTTCCCCTTTCCAGTAGTTTAGAATCAGAGAAACTTGCCTCTGTGAAGAAATGCTGGTGTGGTGAAGTACACAGGCCTTGTTACGTAGCTAAAATCTCAAAGTCCATCTAGTTACCCTATAACCATTGAGGAAACGTCCCCACTTCCGCCACATATTCTCTGTTTAATAGGATCAAGCTCATTTCAGAGATTGTTGGAGAGCACTTTTCCTTAGGATTTATAGGACCTACTTTTAAAATTCAAGGCCTTAGGGAATTTACAGTTCAACTAGAGAGCCAGCGTGAACAGAACACATCAGCCCACGGGTGTGGTTTGTTTGCTGTACTATGCTAGCAAGATTTGATTTGGCTTCCAACATTTAAAGGCCAGGAGACATCATATTCAATTTGAATTTCTGGCTTCTGGAGAGAAATGGGAAAAAGCTGGCCATACCAGGCCCACAGTCCCACAAGGTAACGATGTGCTCAGTAGAGAGTAGCTCCTCCCTTTGCACAGGGGAGAAACTCTCCAGGTTGCCTCAGCCGCCCCCCTCCCTCACCCCACAGTTACCTGTATTCCCTGCCCAGCCCCTGCAGACAACTGAGCTCATGCCTCTTGTTCTGGATCCTATGGCCTAAAAGCTATGACTGGGAGTTTACTTGCACACTTCCTATTCCTCCAGGAGAAAACTTGTTGGATCAAGTCAGTTCATGTTCTAAATATTCTAATATTTAATGAAAATCATTCTCACATTTGAGAATGTACCTCTCACCAGCTGTTCCAGGGTGAGCTCAAACACCATGCCCAGACCCGTGCTTCAATCAGCTTTATTTGGGTCAAAGGTGGATAGAAGAGTTAGAAAACAAGGGCCATAGTTTAGGAGAGAGCGATAGTCGTTTGAACCAGGTCAGTGGTAGTGGCAATGGAGAAATGCCAGATGTAGGAGATTCTGAGGAGACAGAACCAATAGGATTTTAGCATTCACCTACCCTTCACCAGCTCCATGGATCTCACTGGACTCCCCACACCCACACTCCCACTGCAGTAGACTCTGCTGCTCACCTTCTAGTTTCTGCCTAACATTCTAATAGGTCGCTTACACGCAAGTGCCAACAGAAACGGAGGCGTCAAAGATGAATCCTAAATTTTAGGTGCCTTTAATGAAGACAAAGAATGGGCAACATTTGTTTTCCTCTTTAGAGGGTAGGGCATAAGAGAAGGCTGGAGGTGGGGGAGGTTAAAAGGTTTAGCTGGCACGTAAGAATTGAGCAATGGGTGGAGATGTCCAGTAAGTAGTGATGTAGTATAACGGTCAGTCACATGGGCCCCAGAACCAGAATGCCTGGGTTTGGATCTTAGCTCTACGACTTGCCAGCTGTGTGACACTGGGTAAGTTACTTAACCTCTCCAGCATCTTAATAGCCTCTGAAAAAATGTGAATTAGCAATTGTCCCTACTTCATAAGTGGAGTGCAGGTTCAAGTCTGAGACCTTAGAAAGACACATGAGCCATCACAGGTGTGGACGACGAAGGTGCTCCCTTGGGGAGACACTGGCGAGGGAAGAAGGCCAAGGGCACAGCCCTGCTGGTGGCCAGAGAGGCAGATGGAGTGCTGGGGCAGCGGTTCTCAGGTAGGGCGGCCTGTTGTAATCACCCAGAGAGCTGCCCAAAGCTACTGATGTCTGGTCTCACTCCCAGAGACGCTAGTTGAATTGTTCTGGCACGTGGCCTGAGTGCTAGGAGTTTTAAAAGTCAGCCAGATGATTCCATTATACAGCCAATTTTGAGAACCACATTCCTAAAGGAAGACACAAAAGACCTCGGATTTCTCCTTTTAAAATGGGCTCCTTTCATCAAAATGTAGATCTAAATGTAAATTCCAACAAAGCCCTTTCTTATAACGTTACTGTACGTCAGGGACTTATTTGAAGATACAATAAAAATCATAGCTACCATTTACTAACAATTGGAGTAAAATAATGCAGTGATTGTGAACACAGGCTCTGAAATTCGGCCCGGGTTCAAACCATAGCTCTACCACTTAGCTGTGTGCATTTAAGAAAGCTACTTATCTTTCCGTGCTTTAGGATTATATCACCATATCACGTAGGGTTATTTGTGGAGTAAAGGTATTCATATGTGGGAAGAACTTAGAACAGCGCTGGCACACGGTCAGCGCTTAACAAAGGTTTGCTATTATTACCCTCATTGTCATTATTGAGCGTTTATCATCTGCCAGGCACTTTACTGTGGACTTCACAAGCAACAAGGTGAATTACTGAGAAAATAGTTGGAATCTTCTCTTTCTGCTACTAAGAACCCATGACCAAAAATAAAGATTAATTTTCTCTTTTCCTCTGGACAGATGATCTGATAGACCTTTGAGTTATGAGTCTTGAGCTCATTTGCACTGTGGGGGTGACAGCTTGTGTGTCTCAGTCCCCACTAGGAGACTTACGCTGACCTATACTAAGTGTGGTGGATGCTGTCTACAGTCCCAGGATGCTCTTTCAGGACCAAGGCACTCATTCTCCTGATGCCAGGAGTGTTGGCTGCTGATGGCCCAGACTTGGAGCTTCCTTTGGCTGAAAGGAATTGCCTTCACTGAGATCACACACCCTCCCCGGGAGCTGTCAATATCCAACAACTAGTCAGAGTAGGGATACTAAGGCCTAGTTCCTTTGCATCAATTTAAGACATTTCCGATGAGACACCAGCACTCCAGAGTTCTCAGTGGGATCAGCTGAAGCCTCTGTTCCAACTTTTTCACCATTTCGCCTCTCCCTTCTGCCCAATCCTGTTGCCATGAGTCCTTCGGGGGCACTATTCCCAAAAGCATACCCAGATAAATTTCCTACACAAGGGCCTCTATCTCAGAGTTGTTTCCAGAGCATCTGAGCTCAGATAGTTGATGCAGGAGTAACCCAGCCAAGGATTCTCTAAGATGGGATTTTGGAGACAGGCATCTGCTAGCCAGCTGCAATGATGATTCCATCACTGGTGGTAGGGGAAGATTGGACAGTCCCTAGCAAGTTTTAGCAGTGTGATCGTTAAAATGTTTACCAATGGTGAACTGGAAAGAAGGGAATGCTCTAGCAGATGCAATATATCAGGTGTTTGAGAGCTCCTGGAAGAGCAATCATTAACTAATAAGAATAAGTGAATTGAATGGCTCTTCTTGAGTGTTATCAATTGGAGGACAATGAAAGACTGAGGATGATTGACTAATAATTTAAGGAGAAGTGAAAAATTCAGAGGGCCTCCTTGGCAGAATATAAAAGACTCTCCTCTCTGGGTGGTTGGGAGCGGGGAGGAAGAGGCCAGAATAACCTGAGGACCGAGCTGGGGACTTAATCCCGAGGATAGTGGAGAAGGCTAAATTCACTACCCTAGCAAGCCTGCTCTGAAAAATTAAGGTCCACTTTGGGAAGGAATGAGACCCTGAGACTTGGGATAGGGGCATCTGGTTTAACATACTTGAACCTTGAAAGCCTTGATCCAACCGAACCATTTGGGATTACAGAAGAGACCCACTCCTCACTGTTGAAAGCTATCCCCACTGCTTAACGAAAATACTATGGAGAATTTTGACTTGAAAGACAACATGTGTTTCCTCAGAGTCTACTCCCATCTCCCCTCTTGAACAGAAGACAAGTAACTACAGTCAATCTATAACATAACCAGCTGAGGAAGTGCTGGCCTCCTAAGAGAAGAAAGGCACAATACTCTGGAGGAGATAAAGGATCTGTGTACCAGCAGTGTGTACCAGCAGGAGTCAGGAGAGGATGCACAGGACTGTGTCCTAAGAGTGCTGGCTCCAGGAGCAGAAAACCATTGATTAAGGGAGAATTTATAGATATGGGAACACACTCCAGTGATACAGGATTTAAAACCCTGCCAAGGACTTCAGGAAATGCGAACATGCTGGTAGGATGGCTCTTGGAAGCTTGCGTGGCTCATACTAAGTCATGCCCTAATTGGTATGGCAGAAGATGGAAGGAAAGATCAAAGGGCCGAGAAATGGCATACTAGAATGAATATACTATCTAAGGCTGGAAGACCAATCAGTCAACTATATTCAGTGGACTCAGAGGGATCAGAGGACACTCTGTGTCCCCAATGATAAGGAATGTGCTGCTGGTAGGGACACCAACATCACTGAGAAGCTTAATAATGGATATCCTTTGCAATCTAAGGCTAACGGTAGGAGATGTTTTTATAGAATTGGGCTCCCAGCAATAACCTGACTGGATCTCAAAATAATAGAGGCCAGGTGGTGGCACTTACCCATCAGAAACAAGGTGGGTACAATTATCATAGTAAATGGAAAGTTGGCTACCAGGAGTGCTTAATCTACAGAGAGTTATGGAAACGGTTAATAGAACACCAGGGGCAAGATAGATGGGCAGCCCACCAGGGTATTGCATGATCTATATAATCAAAAGAAACTAAAGATGGATTATTAGGAGGTCCAGGGTAATTCTTCAATAAAACTGAAAATAAAATAATTACCCCTTGCACAATTTTCACATCTGAGCCAATTTTCAAACCTATAGCCCATTGACTGAAGGAGAGGCTGAGTTACCAGGAGAAAAGATCCTGAAACACCATGGCAAGTTTATGCAATAATATTCCTCAGTCCTTCCTCAAAAGAATCTACCACCATTTACTCAAGTAACTATACACTGAGGAAAGAGAAATAGCAAGACATTTTGAGGACTCTAGACATAGATACACCTTGGCAACCAAGTAGACAGAATGACTCAGGCACTTGATGACAGCCAGACTCTGTCATTGGTCATACCAGTTTTGGCACAATGGCCATATGAACACAGTAGCCATAGCGGCAGGGATGTGGAGGGTACACATTGGCCCAACAGCATGAGGTTCCTTGCACCAAGTCTTACCTAGCTTTCACTGATAACAAATGTCCCATCTGCCAGTAAAAAAGACCAATGATCCCCCATATGTTTCCATCCCTTGAAAAGACCAAACCCCGCCTTAATGGCAGGTTGATTACATTGAACCCTTTCTACTTAAGAAGGATAGTGATTGATCTTGACTGGAATTGATATGTGTTCTGGGTATAGATTTGCTCTCTCTACCCATAGGATCTCTGCCTGCACTATTATCCAGGGGCTTACAGAATTTTTGGTCCACCAATATGGGATCACATATAACATATCACATTGAACCAAAGAACCCACTTTAGATCAAAGAAGGTATAGCAGTGGGCACATGAGCGTGAGATCTAGTGCTCCGGTCACTGCACAACCCAGAAACTGCTGGACTCAGCTGACTTTTGAAAGGCTTACTGAGGTGTCAGCTTTGAGATGACACCTTTCAAGGACTATCTGCTGCTATATCAGAATACATGGATCTGGAACCAAGGGGGCGGAAGTAGAGGTGGCCCCATTACCATCACTCCTAGTGACCTACTTGGGGAAGTTGTGTCTCCCATCTTCACAACTCTAGACACATCGGGTCTACAGGTCCTGGCTTGCAGAGAGGGAATATTTCCCTCTGACCAGATGTCTCCCAGGCTGTCTTTTGGTACTCCCCTACCCAATTTTGAAGGTCAAATGTAGCAGTAACAGACCGAGAAGGGACCAGGTGTCCAGGGATTCAGACCCTTCATGGATGAGGGTCTGGGTAGCTCCAGAAGATAAGCCACTTTGACCTGCAAAAGTGCTAACTGAGGGTGAGGGATGGGTAGTAGAGGAAAGAAATGATGAGCCTCAGTGTGGCCCTGGGACAAGCTGCAGCACGGAGGCTGAGATTCATCTTCTAAACTTCCTCTTGTAAGTCTCCCCTGGCAAGAGGCTACCAGAATTCTTGAGGACCTGTTCCCAAATAGAGTGAACTTAATATCTGAAAATAGTGGATCTGAGTGTGCAAGCAGTGAACTATAGTAGATGCTGTGGTACACTGTCCATGTTGCCCTTCAAGGCCAAGACACCCCTTCCCCCAGATGCTGGAGGTGTTGGCCACTGGAGGGGCATAGCAGAATCTCTCCCAGGAATTTCTCTTGGCTGAAGAGGGCTTCCTTGCTCAAAGCTATGGCTCCTCCCATAGGCAGTCCAGATCCAATGGCTGGTCAGTGCAAGGATACAAGAGCCAGGCTCTTACCTCAACTCCGGACAACACTGATGGGCCATTCTAGCTCCAGATTTCCCAATGGGACTGGCTGAGATCTTTGCTGCGGCTGCTGCACAGTTCAATTTCTCCCTCCGCCCAGTGCCATTTCCTTCGCTACCTCGTATGGCGATTCATGACAGCACTCTCCCATAAATGTCCTGCATGCAAATATCCACCTCAGAGTCAGAGGGAGTGGATCTACAGCACCAGAATAAAGGTTTTGTACTTCATGAATAACAGAGAAACTCTTCCCCACTCCAAAGTTGCCCTTGATGAGAGTGGCAATGCCGGGATTATAAAGGAGACTTGCTTATCTCCAAAGCATGTAATTATTACTAATAAAAATAGAAAAGAGGGGTCGGCTTGGTGGGGTAGTGGTTAAGTTCGCATGCTCTGCTTTGGCGGGCCGGGGTTCCTAGGTTTAGATCCTGGCCGTGGACCTAGGCATCACCCATCAAGCCAGGCTGTGGCAGCATCCCACATACAAAGTAGAGGAAGATTGATACAGATGTTATCTCACAGTCGATCTTCCTCGCACAAAAATAAATAAATAAATAAATAATAAAAAAGAGAGCAATCACAGGGAGTGTGTGCCTCAAGGAGCCAAAATTCTGATTTTCCCAAACAAGAGCATCTACCAAGACACCTTGGACAGCACCCCCGCCCCCCAACGCTTTTTGCAGAAATTCACCTGTGAGCTGAGTTTAGCAGGAAGATTTCGCTCTCACCCCCTGGACTCAGAGGACAGTGTCACTTCTCTGGGGAGGAAATGTCAGCTTCCTAAGGGAAATGATTTTCTGCTAAAATGTCTGAAAGGGTTTCCATGGCTCCACTGGTCTCCTGAACAGAGAAATGTACCTGAGATACAGGCAAGAAAGTCATCCTAACAATAAAATATAGACGTCTGTATAGTCCCTAACAGGGAGAACGGACAACAGAGCTGTGTCGAGCCGCCCGTCTCCTAAGTAGAGTTTTAACCCTGGCTAGGGTGTTTTTAGAATGTCCTATACTGACTTGTAACAGAAACGACATCTCCCTGTTAACACAGCCACGACACCAGCTGCCTCAGGAGGGTGCTGTCAATCCTTGCAAAGTGCTCTGGAGCCCCTCAGACAAAAACAGAGACAAAGCTGCAGTGTCAGTATTTTTCACCTTGGAGGGCTACTTGGCTAGCCCTCTGCATGAACTCACTCATCAACCAACTCAAAAGCCTTATATAAGCTATAAATCCTGTCACCCACTTCACTTCCATGATGACAGGGAAAATGAGATGACTGTTTCTCCCTGGGCCTCGGGAAGTATCACCCCGGAGAACACAGGAAACAGCAATGAATTGCAGGTGGTGCCTATGCGGGGATCATTGCTGTCTTCCCAGAACATTATGTCTTGGGGCAAAATCTAGATCTTCAATCTAGAAGCAAGATGCTCCATGATCAGATCCCAGCCTCCTCCTCCTCCTCTTCCTCATCATCTTCTTAGCTAACAGAGGCAAGGGCAGCTAACTGAACACCAGAATCCACACTCCTCCTCTGAGCAGAGTTGCTCCGGGAAGCAGCGGCCAGCCAGGTAGGGCCAGGCGCTCTATTCTCTCCAGGTGACACGTGCTGCTTTCAGGCCTGGGGAAAGGTTAAGAAGAGTTGCATTTTTCCCCACCTGTCTGCTGACTAACAGTCAAGGGTTCTGCCATCCCAGGGGATGATGATGCCATTGAATTGAAGAGCAGCAACATCCCCATAGGACAGTGAGAAACAGTTCTATTGTTTTGAGCACTGAAACGTGGAGGTTTGTTTGGTACGACGTCTGGTGATGTTCTAACTATAAAAGGACATTCTTTGAGCGAGCTATCGTTATGTTCATTAACTTTTCCAAGAACGTCCCCTAGATATCTCTTTTAATCCCGACATCAAGTCTACACGTTAGCTACTATTATTATCCCCGTTTCACAGATGAGAAGACGAGGCACAGAAAAGTGAAGCAAATTGTCCAAGGTCACATTGCTGGTAAACGGTGAGGCCAGAACCGGGACCCAGGTCTACCTGACTTCAGTGCTGGATCCCAACCAACCCCAAGAGATTGCCCACAATTATCTCCCTTCTTCCTCCTCTGTGTCCTCAGGCTACAGCCTCACCAGGTCATGCACCTCATCGCTAGTCTTCCTGTTAGGAAGGACTTTCCCTTCCTTTGTTTTTTCCTTGAAATCCAACAAGCCACTGCTGAGCTTCCAGCTGCCCCTGGAGCAGTTCTTCTCAGTCAGGACTCACCCCTCCTCTCCCGGCTTCACTCTGTCCTTACTTGTCCTTGTCACCAGAGGAGAATGCACTCTCCAATGGGCCTCCTGGCAGAAGGACTTGTCCCTGTGTAGGCATCCCAGACGTGACGGCCAGCCCGGGAAGTCAGTGCTACCTCCGTGCCCAGAGCCTCACCCAGCCTGGCAGAAGTGGGTGCTCAGGAAGTGCTGACTGAACCGAACACGTGCATGTGCAGGGCAGAGCAGGGAGACAGGCGACTGTTTTCCTCAGTCACACGCCAGGAGAAATGCAAGACCCGTGGCTCAAACAAGGAAGAGTCTCGCTCGGGAAAGGAGAGGCTTTCTCCCATTCATTGCAGCTGGGCAGGGTGCTAACCCTGACCCCAGTTCCCAGCTCTGGTCACACACAGGGTGGGACCTAGGGACTTGCAGCCACGTTTCAGGAGCACTGTATCTACCCTCCATGCTCTAGCCACAGCGTCTGATGACTGAAATTCTGCAATTAAAGGTTCATCCCTTGACAAAGATTGAGTATTTTCAGATACTCAGAGGATGAGGTATGTGCAGCATAAATCGATGAAAAGAGCCAGAATTTACTAGAACAATCCTGGTCTTAGACGTTCCCGGGCTAAAGGTTACAGCCAACTGTTAACAAACTGTGAAGGGCTAAATATTGATTTGTTAATTACAGATAGCTAAACCAGACTAAAAAAATATATATATGTGCCCTTCTCAGCCTCAGGGGCTATGTGAAACATGAAAGTAAATAGGCAAATAAAAGTCACCATTTATCATCCGCTGGAGCCCAGCCTCCTTTTCCAAATGCGCCTGTCCTGTGACAGGACAAAGCAAGTTCCCTGCAGCAGCTGTTATTTCTCTGACTAGTAATTTTCCCTCCCAGCATCCCACCACCGTCGCTATCTTCTGAACCTTATTCTCTGTTATGTCAAAGGTCTACCCATGACATGAGACTTCACATACACTGGCCTCTGCAGAATGAAGTCCCCAACGGCTAAATTCTTTCTCCTCCCATCCCATTACCACCACTTCCCCAAGTAAACCTGTAATTTCATGCTTAGAGCCTCATCCCCTCCAGCTTAAATCAAATTCCAGTTTAACATGTAAATCTCCCTAGAGGGAAAATCTCTAAAACCATTAAAAGGACTGAGAGTATAAAAGTCAGCTTTTATTAATTCAACTATCCAACAAGTAATGTCTTCCACTCCTACTATGAGCAGGACACAGTGATTTGATAAAGGTAACACAATTTTAAGTCACAAGGTGAAGGAGGGGGATATCAAGGAAAGTCAGAAATCACCACAGCCGAGAGGAGCCTCAGAAGACGTGAGGACTGCTTGTAATTCTGTAGTATCCTGAATCGGATCCAGGAACAAAAGAAGGCTACTAGGTAAAGATGAGAAAATCTGGATAAAGTACGGACCTTATTATTAAAATAACGTGTCCATATTAGTTCTTTAACTGTAATGAATGTGCCATATGCCCTAAGGCGCTAATAATAGGGGACTCTGGTGCGGAGTATATGGGAACACTACGTGCTATCTCCCCGGTTTTTCTGTAAATCTAGACCTGTTCTAAAAGATAAAAGACTATTTTAAAAAAGAAAAGAAGGGAAGGCTGAGAGCACCAAAGACAACGCCAGCGTCCTCCACAGGCCCGCCTTTTCCTAACAGCACCCAATTTTCTTTAAACCCTCTGTCCCTCGACCGCAGTCCGAGCTCGAGCGGGAATGGTCCGGGCCCGCTCGGCATATCCCACCCACCGGCTACAGTGATTGGGTCGAAGTGAGCATGCGACCAATCAGAGCGGCGGGCTTCCGAGCTGCGGCTCGCTCGTGGCCGTGGCCGTGGCCGTGGGGGAGTGGGCGGGGAGTCCGAGACGCTCGCGGCCGGAGGAAGGCAAGCAGAGAGCCAGGTCCCCGTGCCATCGCCTGAGCTTCCCGGATGACAGCTCCTGGGGACGGCGCTGCGTTTGGGTTTCTGTCATTTGCGACACGAAAACTTGTAACTAATCTTACGGAGGCACACAGTTCACAGCGTCGCCCGTGGTGGCCGCCGGGCTGAGCAGGGAAGGACGCGCTGGAGGGAAGCCCCTCCCCTGCTGAGGTCCCCGCCTTGTGGCCGAGCCAGGTTCATTTGAAGGGGCACACCAGTCAGTGTCATCGTGCTTGTTCAGGAGGTCGAAAACAGCAACAGGGAGAGTGAGGCGGTATCAGACAATAGGCCCCTCTGTTTTCGCTCCGAAAGGTCCATCGCAGTCAGTTACTTTCCAGTTCTAACTGGGCAAGACTAACTAGGGGTCAAAAGGTCAGGTTGTACTTGAATTTGATATCGAGTTTTCAGTCAGGAGTAAAAAGCTCGACCTCAACAGCCATGGTGGCAGGGACCATTTCTTTCTTGTCACCCCTTCTTGTATCCCCAGGGCTTAGCATACCAAGTGTCTAATAAGAGTTCAATAAATGTATGCTGAATAAAATAAATTGCTGCAAATTGCCTTTATTGAACTGCAGACTAAGTTTGCTAGATTCAAAAAATTACTCTGTTGGGGCCGGCCCAGTGGTGTAGTGGTTAAGTTCACGTGCTCTACTTCGGTGGCTGGGGGTTCACAGGTTCGAAAGATGGGCGAGGACCCAGCAGTGCTCGTCAAGCCACACTGTGGCACTGTGGTGGCGTCCCACATAAAATAGAGGAAGCTGGGCACAAATGTTAGCTCAGTGACAATCTTTCTCACACACACACACAAAATTATTGTTATAACAGCATGTCTAAGCCAGCGTCTTCAAAACAGAAACTTCGAGGGAAGTCACAAGACTGGATGCCGAAAGCCACCATTTTGAAAGGGAGCTGTAAGGCTTGGGCCTTGCTCGCTCAGCGAAACCCCCAGGCCCATTGCAATCATGTGTCCTTCTGGCTCCCTTTTGGGCAGGCGGCCCGGCTACCCGGATTTGTAACGATCTGGGCCTGGCCAGCCGGAATCCTCCCTTATCCCACGAGAAGAATAGCGCACCATACAGGGACACAGAGCCCCTCCATGTGAGCTACTGTTCCTGGGAACCCTGGTTCTACCAGGGACAGCCCATTGGCAAGCATGCAGCCTTTGTTCCTCTGCCTACTTAAGCATGCTTCTCCCAGGGGGCGGTTGTGGGCGGACGCATACTTCTGTCCAGCTGGCTGCCACTGGACACGCTCCCTGCAAGTAAGTCCCAATAAACCTATATGTCTCCTCCCCAGTCTCCGGGTCGTTTCTTCGGTCTCTTGGCCGGATAGCCTGCCGTCCTAGCCCAGCTGGGCCTGTCGGGGAACAGGAGCTCAATGGATTTCTCAGGACTCTGAGCAATGAGATGTTGTCACCCTGAGCCTTGTTTTTCACTCTTCAGAAAACTAGTCATGTGATTCAAGAAAGCCTTTCAAAGATGACCAATCTGAGATTCCATTTTCTTTCACCAACAGCAAGTTCAAAAGTGCTGTGCTGGTTTAGACCTGCTAGTTCAGACTGATGAGTGAGAAATTTGCTGCTCTGTCATTAACTGCATCTTGCTAGACAAGAAGCAACTTTTCAAAAATAGCAAGTGATTCAGGCTGGCGAAAAAAGAGAGTAAGATAGAACAGCAACCGTCATCTTTCCTCCCATCTGAATTTGCTGAGCTGAGAGGGTGAGCACATTCTTTTGCTGCTCAAAAGCAGTGACTGTCTCCTTAATAATACCCAGAGCACGTGGGGCCATTGGCCTGCTCTGGACTGTAGCTTTTATTTGCTGATTACAAATCCTGACCAACAGATACATGAGGGTTTCAACCTAGCTTTCCACAATGTTTGGGTTTTGTGAACTTTGAAATGAGCTGTCTTATTGTTAAAGAAGCAACTCAGCAAATGCAACCAGAGTGACCACTGAACCACCACATTTGAAGGATTGGTTTAATTATGGTTTGGGATCCTAAAAGTTGGGACTCGCTTGTCCACCCATCATCTGCCTGTTCAATCAGTCCTTCCTTCCTTCCTTCCTTTATTCATTCCACATTCACAGTATGTACCATGTATTGCAGTGTTGACATGGTGCCAGGTGCTGGGGATATACAATTGCTTAGGCTGACCTAGATCCATCAGATCTACTCCAGACCCCCAAAGTTCAGCCCCCACTGATCAATCTTCACCGTAACATTATTTCCATCCCAACTATCCCCTTGCCCTGCCAACTCTTGATGAATAAAGGTAACTGGGGTGATTTTTAAATATGTCCCCAAATTTTGTGATACTCTTCTCTTCAAAAGGTGGAACTTAATTCCCTGCCCCTTAAAAATGGAATAGACCAAGTGGATTCCTTCTAACAAATAGAATATGGCAGAAGTGATGATATGTGTCTTCCAAGCCCAGGTCCGAAAATGCTTGTGGCCTTCTCCTGGTTTCCCGTCTTGGAACACTTGCTATAGACCAAGCCTTATCATGTTGTAAGGACAATCAAGCAGCTCCAGGGAGAGGTGCACATGGTAAGAAACAGAGGACTCCTGCCACAAGTCAGTAAGGAGCTGAGGTCCTGCAAACAATATGGGAGCAGCCAGTGTGGAGACGTACTATCCAGACCTAGTCAAGCCTTGGATGACTGCAGTCTCAACTAACATCTTGACCACAGTCTTGTCAGAAATGGTGGACCAGAAGGATCCAGGTAAGCCACTCCTGAATTCCTGATCCTGGAAAACTATGAGATAATAAATATTTATTGTTTTAAGCTGCTAAGTTTTGGGGTGATTTGTTATGCAGCAGTAGATAACTAACACAACAACTGTCCAACAGCCATAGGTTATGTGGATATAGTAGATCAGCACTCGGGATCCTTTCCAACCTTCTTCTAGAATGCCCTCCTATACTACAGACACTGGAAAGCTTAAAACCATCTTTCTGAAACTTCCTTGCAGTTAGGGTTCTAAATATGATTTAGCTTCCACCAATCAGAATGCATTTCTGTGAGATATGGAAGGGGCATTCAAGAAAAGGCTTGTTTCTATTGCTTCCACTAGTCAGCACGGTTGTGGAGGAGTTTGTTTTTTTTTGTGGCAGCTCTAGCAGAGATCCCAATGTCCAGTAACCAGTCTTCTGAGTACCAAGAGTCAAGATTCAGAGCATCCATCTTTCTGTTGGGATTGCATCGGGCCTGGTGTGTCTCTGGAGTGGACAGTGGTGGGGCACAGAGTTAGAGATCATACAAGTTTACTGACCTTGGCTGCTTCCTACTTGTGGCTATGGGGTGAAGATTTTGAAAATAGCAGCTGAAGTGGAAGCTTCAGAATTTGACAAGGAACTACAAAAAGTAGTGGTTCCTTTGGTGACATGATTCCACAGTAGGACTTTTGATATGTTCTTGCAAACTCATCCAGAGTCTATTTGTTCAATCCTTTTGAATTCAGTAAACTTTTATTACCCTACAATACGCTCCCTTCTATTTATATTAGCTAGAGTAGATTCTGTTCTTTGCATCAGAACCTGGGTCAATATATCAGATCAGTCTTAAAATTCATTCAAAATATGTATACCTAAGTTAAAAAGTAAATAAAATAATTGGCTAAGCCCTCAAGAACCACGGAATGTAATAAAAGTAAACATGTAAAGAAGTATGCAAAAATAATTATAGGTATTACTAATTCACTCAATGGATATTTACTGAGCCGGTGTGTCGGGCACTATTCAAGGTTTTAGGAACATAGCAGTTTACAGTAAACAAACAAACGAAAGTCACTGTTCTTCTAAAGCCCACATTCTAATGGAGGAATGGAGAACCAACCAACAAACAAGCAAATAAATACCTAAATGAGAAAACTTCAGATATTGAGAGGAGCTATAATGAGGTATCAGGGTAGAGAAAATGACCTAGGGGCTACCAAAGATCAAGTAATCAGGAAGGCTTCTCTGAGGAGGTGACATTTAGGCTGAAACTCAAATAATATGAAGGAACCAACCACAGAAATATCTGGAGACGGAGCATTTTGCGTGCAGGGATGCACAGATTCAAAAGACACAAAGTAGGAACAAGCGTGTCTTGTTTGAGTAATATGAAGAAGGTTAGAGTAGGCTGAGTGTAGTGAGTTAGGAGGAAAATGATGTAAGGTGAAATTGGAGAGGTAAGCAGGAGTGAATCATGTGGTTTTGTGGAACATGATAAAGTTTGTATTTCATTAAAAGTTTAATGGAAAACCACCAAAACATTTTAAGCAAGGGTGGGACATGACTCACTTTTGTATTTACAAAAACCATTCTGGAGTCTGTGTGGGCAACTGAGTGGTAGAGAAGCAAGAGAGAAAGCAGGAAACTATCACAGTCATCTGGGCAGGAAATGGTGGAGGCTTGACTTGGACAGGCGCAGGGCTAGACACCAAGTATATAGATTTGAGAAATATTTTGGAGGTAGGACTGATGGCATGTGATAGTGGATTTGGAGATGAAGAAAAATCTAGGGTTACTGTTAGATACTTTGATTAAGCAACTAGATGAACAGTAGTGTCATTTACAAAGATGTGTAACCAGGGGAGATACAAGTTGAGAGGGTCAGAATAAAAATTTCTGTTTTTGCGTGTTAAGATTGAGAAATCAAGACACCATCATCATGGCAGCATGAAAGAATCCTCTGGCTGTTCAGGTAAGAGAAACCAAAAGCCAGCACTGTAGCACCACTTATTGAAAAACAAAAGAATGGCCTCTAATCTCCAATCAGTTGACTAGTTTGACTCAAAACAAATAAAGCTATATCTAAGTAAGAAAAGTGCTTGCTATGACAAATACACTGACAGAGAAAAAACTCAGCAAGCACCATGAAAAGCTGTGATAACACAGCACCACAAATGAAAATAACAATTCTTCAGGAACCCAACATACAGTCATCAAAGGTTGTGATCTGACTGATAAAGAATTCAAAATAGCTATCATGAAGAAACTCAATGAGGAGAGTGATGTCAGTGTCATGGTGGAGTGAGCTTGCCTGGGACTCTCTCCCTCCAACAGACAACAAAAAGGAGCAACCATATTCCAAAAGAAAATATCCTAATAGCACAGGAATCCTCAGAGAGTCACAGCAGCCAAATGATGGAGGGCGGAGAGGCTGGAGCCCCCCTCAGAGGAGCTGGGACAGGGTAAGAGAGAACTTCGCTCCCCCCCCCCAAAGACTGGGATTGCTGCCCCAGGACGCTCCATGAGGGAAGGAGCAGGGGAGGGGCCGTGCATTGGGGGGATCGTCCAGGACCCCCTAGCGCCCTTGCAGCTTAGAGGGAAGCCCTCTAACGGGGCAAAAGCTTTTGTGAGGGGTGACCTCATCAAGCCAAGGTCCCAGGAGACCAGATAGCAAGAGCTGATCAGCAAACTGGGTCTGTGTGCAGGAGAAAGTGCCCCACCCCAACCCATGCTGTGCCACGCCATCTCGGCTGAAGGCAGAGGACTCAGAATATGCAGCTCTTGACTCCCATTTAGTGGTGACAGGCTGTAACTGCAACTGACTATTTCCACTATGTAGAAAAACTGTTCTAGCATCAAACAATTCATAAAAACTCCAGACCAGAGGGAAAACAAGCACCCAGAATTATGTCCTGAGGACTCAGGAATAAGTAAACTAAATGACAATGAATTCAGAATAGCTGTCATCAAAAAACTCAATGAAGTAAAGGAAAATATAGAGAAACAAGTCAACGAGTTCTGGAGTTACTTCACAAAAGAGATCAAAATTATAAAGAAGAATCAATCAGAATTACTAGAGATGAAAAATACAATGGAAGAAATAAAACATAATATGAATTCCCTGAATGCCTGTGTAGACATCATAGAGGAGAAAATCAGCATAATCGAAGATAGACAGGTTGAATGGCTCCAGAGAGAGGAGGGGAGAGAACTAAGACTAAAAATAAGGGAAGAAAATCTCCAAGAAATAGCCAACTCAATGAGGAAATGCAACACAAGAATTATAGGTATGCAAGAAGGTGAAGAAAGGAGAATGGAGCAGAAAGTGTGCTCAAAGAAATAATAGCAGAGAAATTCCAAAATCTAGGGAATGAGAGAGAAATGTGTGTTGAGGAAAGTTTCAGATCTCCTAGATTTGTCAATGTAAAAAGAACTACTGCAAGGCACATAGTAGTAAAACTGGCAAAAGTGAAAGACAAGAAAGAATACTCAGGGCAGCAAGGCAGAAGAAAATAACCTACAAAGGAACTCCTATCAAACTTTCAGCAGATTTCTCTGCAGAAATCTTACAAGCTAGGAGAGAATGGAACAACATATTCAAAACTTTAAAAGATAAAAATCTTCAGCCAAGAATACTCTATCCAGCAAAAATATCCTTCAGATATGAGGGAGAAATTAAATCTTTCCCAGACAAACAAAAGCTAAGGGACTTTGTAGCCATGAGACCCACACACACACAAGCAATCCTCAAAAAGGCCCTCATACCTGAAAAAAGAAAAAAAGGGAGAAAGGGGTCACAAATCACAGAGTAAGGAGACAAATAGAATCAGAATAGGATAGCAAATATTCAACTATAGCATTAGGATAAAGGGAAGGAAACCACCAAGGCAAAGACGATCTTATCACTCTAACCACAAACTCACAACACGAGTTGGAATAAGAGATGAAAATAATAACTTAGGAGTGGAAGAGGAAAGGGACTGAATCAGTTTAGGCTAAGGGCACCAGAAAATGGATTATGTTATGCACGAGATTCTGAATACAAACTTCAGGGTAGCCACTAAACTGAAAAACAGAACAGAGACACAAAAAATAAATAAAGAAAAAGCTAAGAAACCCAGCATACAAAACTGCAGAAGTGAATGGGTAGGCCAAAACACACAGGACGAGAAACAAAGGAAATGCAGGAAAACTGGAAAATGAGTGACAGAGTGACAGCATTAAGCCCTCATGCATCAATAATCACCCTCAATGTAAACGGACTGAAGTCTCCGATAAAAAGACACAGAGTGGCAAGATGGATTAAAGAACAAGATCCAACAATCTGTTGCCTCCAGGAAACACACCTCAGCTCCAATGACAAATACAGGCTCACAATGAAGGGGTGGAAGATGATATTCCAAGCTAATGGCAAACAAAAGAAAGCAGGTGTCACAATACTTAGACAAAGTAGATTTCAAGATAAGGCAGGTAAAGAGAGAAATAGAGGGTCAGTATATAAGGATCAAAGGGACACTACATCAAGAAGAAATAATGCTTATAAATATCTATGCACCCAATACAGGAGCACCAAAGTTCACACAGCAACTATTAACAAACCTAAAAGAAGATATCAAAAATAACACAATAATAGTAGGGGGCATCAACACCCCACTCACATCATTGGACAGATCATCCACATAGAAAATCAACAAGGAAACATTGGAATTAAATGAAAAGCTAAAACATTTGCACTTAATAGACATGCATAGAACATTCCATCCAAAAACAGCAGACTACACATTCTTCTCAAGTGCACATGGAACATTCTCAAGGATAGACCATATGCTGGGAAACAAGGCAAGCCTCAATAAATTTTTAAAAATTGAAATAATAACAAGCATCTTCTCCGATCATAGTGCTATAAAGCTAGAAATTAATTACAAGAAAAAAGCTGAGACAAGGACAAAGATGTGGAGACTAAACGGTACACTATTGAACAAGCAATGGATCATTGAAGAAATTAAAGAAGAAATAAAAAAATATCTGGAGACAAATGAAAATGGTAACATGCCATACCAACTCCTATGGGATACAGCAAAAGCTGTATTAAGAGGGAAATTCATTGCAATACAGACACAACTTAACAAACAAGAAAAATCCCAAATAAGCAATCTCAAATTACACCTAACTGAATTAGAGAAAGAAGAACAAACAAAGCCCAAAGTCAGCAGAAGGAGAGAAATAATAAAAATCAGAGCAGAAACAAATGCTATTGAAACAAAAAGGCAGTAGAAAGGACCAACGAAACAAAGAGCTGGTTCTTTGAGAAGATAAATAAAATTCAAAACCCCCTAGCCAGACTTACAAAGAAACAATGAGAGAAAGTTCAAATAAACAAAATCAAAAATGAAAGAGGAGAAATAACAACAGACTCTGCAGAAATACAATAGATTATAAGAGAATACTATGAAAAACTATATGCCAACAAAATGGATAACCTAGTGGAAATGGATAAATTCTTAGACTCTTACAACCTCCCAAAGCTAAATCAAGAAGAAGCAGACAATCTGAACAGACCAATCACAAGGAAAGAGATTGAAACAGCAATCAAAAGCATCCCAAAGAATAAAACCCCAGGACCAGACGGCTTTCCTGGAGAATTCTACCAAACTTTCAAAGAGAATTTAATACCTATACTTTTCAAGCTATTCCAAAAAATTAGGGAGGATGGAACACTTCCTAACACATTCTACGAGGCCAACATCAAGCTGATCCCAAAGCCTAACAAGGACAGCACAAAAAAGGAGAACTACAGGCCAATATTGCTGATGAACATAGATGCAAAAGTCCTCAACAAAATTTTGGCAACCCAAATTCAGCAATACATCAAAAGGATCATACATCATGATCAAGTGGGATTCATACCAGGGACACAGGGATGGTTCAACATCCACAAATCAATCAACGTGATACACCACATCAACCACATGATCATCTCAATAGACGCAGAGAAAGCATTTGACAAGATCCAACAGCCATTTATGATAAAAACTCTTAACAAAATGGGCATAGAAGGAAATTACCTCAACATAATAAAGGCCATATATGACAAACCCACAGCCAACATCATACTCAATGGGCAAAAACTGAGCGCCATCCCCCTGAAAACAAGAATGAGACAAAGATGCCCTCTATCACCTCTCTTATTCAACATAGTACTGGAGGTTTTGGCCAGAGCAATTAGGCAAGAGAAAGGAATAAAAGGAATCCAAATAGGGAGGGGAGAAGTGAAACTCTCACTGTTTGCAGATGACATGATCTTATATAGAGAAAACCCCAAAGAATCCATTGGAAAACTTTTAAAAATAACAACTACAGCAAAGTTGCAGGGCATAAAATCAACATACATAAATCAGTAGCATTGCTATACTTTAATAACGAGCTAACAGAAAAACAACTCAAGAACACAATACCATTCACAATCGCAACAAAAAGAATAAAATACCTCAGGGTGAATTTAACTAAGGAAGTGAAAGACCTATACAATGAAAACTACAAGGCTTTCTTGAAAGAAATGGATGGCGACATGAAGACATGGAAAGACATTCCATGTACATGGATTGGAACAATAAACATAGTTAAAATGTCCATACTACCTAAAGCAATCTCCACATTCAATGCAATCCAAATCAGAATCCCAATGACATTCTTTACAGAAATAGAACAAAGAATCCTAAAATTCATATGGGGTAACAAAAGATCCCTAATTGCTAAAGCAATCCTGAGAAAAAAGAACAAAGCTGGAGGCATCACAATCCTGACTTCAAAACATACTACAAAGCTACAGTAATCAAAACAGCATGGTACTGGTATAACAACAGGTGCACAGATCAATGAAACAGAATTGAAAGCCCAGAAATAAAACCACACATCTATGGACAGCTAATCTTCGACAAAAGAGCTGAAAGCATACAATGGAGAAAAGAAAGTCTTTTCAACAAATGGTGCTGGGAAAACTGGAAAGCCATGTGTAAAAGAATGAAAATTGACCATTCTTTTTCACCATTCACAAAAATAAACTCAAAATGGATCAAAGACCTAAAGGTAAGACCTGAAACCATTAGGCTTCTACAAGAAAATATAGGCACTACACTCTTTGGCATCAGTATTAAAAGGATCTTTTCAGACACCATGTCTTCTCAGTCAAGGGAAACAATAGAAAGAATTAACAAATGGGACTTCATCAGACTAAAGAGCTTCTTCAAGGCAAGGGAAAACAGGATTGAAACAAAAAAACAACCCACTAATTGGGAAAAAATATTTGCAAGTCTTATATCGGACAAAGGGTTAATCTCCATACTATATAAAAAACTCACACAACTCAACAATAAAAAATCAAACAACCCGATCAAAAAATGGGCAGAAGACATGAACAGACATTTCTCCAAAGAAGATAGACGGATGGCCAATAGGCACATGAAAAGATATTCATCATCACTGATCATCTTGGAATGCAAATCAAAACTACACTAAGATATCACCTTACTCCCATTAGAATGGCAAAAATAATCAAAACAAAAAGTACAAATGTTGGAGAGGTTGTGGAGAAAAATTATCCCTCATACACTACTGGTGGGAATGCAAACTGGTGGAGCCACTATGGAAAACAGTAGGAAGATTTCTCAAAAAATTAAAAACAAAAATACCATATGACCCAGCCATTCCACTACTGGGTATCTATCCAAAGAGCTTGAAGTCAGCAATTCCAAAAGTGTCATGCACCCCAATGTTCACTGCAGCATTATTTACAATAGCCAAGACGTGGAAGCAACCTAAGTGTCCATCAACTGATGATTGGATAAAGAAGATATGGTATATATATATATATATATATATATATATGTATATATATATATATATATATATGATGGAATACTACTCAGCCATAAAAAAGAATAAAATCATCCCATTCACAACAACATGGATGGACCTGGAGGGAATTGTGTTAAGTGAAATAAGCCAGATAGGGAAGGACAATCTCTGTATGACTCCGCTATATGAGGAACTTAAACATGTAGACAAAGAGAACAGATTAGTGGCTACCAGGGGAAAGGGGGGGTGGGGGTGGGCACAAAGGGTGAAGCGGTGCACCTACAACACAACTGACAAACAATAAGGTACAATTGAAATTTCACAAGATTGTAAACTATCATAAACTCAATAAAAAAAAAAGAAAGAAAGAAACTCAATGAGCTACAAGAAAACTCAGAAAGGTCATTCAATTAGCTCAGGAATAACAACAATGCACAGAAAGAATACTTTACCAAAGATATTGAAACTCTAAAAAAGAAGTAAACAGAAATTATTGAGCTGAAGAACTCAATAAATGAGATGAAGAATAAAGTAGAAAGCATTGGAAATAGAGCAGACCATATGGAAGAGAGAATTAGTGAGCTCAAACATATAAACCTAGAAATGATGCAAGAAGGAGAGGAGAGAGAACTACGATTTTTTTTAAATGTAGATATTCTACAAGAATTATGCAAATCCATTAGAAAGGGCAAAATAAGGATAGTGGGCATCACAGAAGGAAGAGAGACAGAGAAGGAAACAGAGAGTTTATTTAAAGAAATAACAGCTGAGAACTTCCTAAACCTTGGGAAACAACTGGATATACAAACTCATGAAGCTAATAAAACACTCAATTATCTCAACACAGAGAGACCTTCTCCAAGATACGTGATAATAAAACAGTCAAAAGTCAACAACAAAGAAAGAATATTGAAGGCAGCCAGAGGAAAATAATGCACCTACAAGAGAACCCCCAGTAGGCTATCAGCAGATTTCTCAGTAGAAACTCTACCAGCCAAGAGAGAAAGTGGAATGATATGTTCAGAATATTAACAGATAAAAACTGTCTGCCAAGAATACTCTATCCAGCAAAATTATCATTCAGATATGAAGGAGAAATAAAGGCTTTCCCAGACAAGCAAAAGCTGAGGGAGTTCATTGCCACTAGATCTGTCTTACAAGAAATATTGAAAGGAGCCCTCCTACCTTGAAACTAAAAGACAGAGGTATACAAAGTTTTAAGCAAGATGATAAATGGACACACAAAATCAGAAAACTGCAACTCTATATCACAACAGATTACTAAACACTTAATTATAACATAAAAGTTAACAGGAAGAAAGCATTAAAAATAACTGGAACCACTTCAACTTGGTAATGAACTCACAATACAAAAAGTGATCATTTACAACAAGAAAAACATAGAAGAGGAAAGGATGGAACCTTCATAGGCAAATGAAGATAAGATGCTATCAGCAGGAAAAAAGACTATCTTATCTATGAACCTTTTATACAAACCTCATGGCAACCACAAAACAATAATTCACAGCAGAGACACAAAAAATAAAAAAAGAGAAGGGGGCCGGCTGAATGTTGCAGCAGTTAAGTTCACACGTTCTGCTTCTGTGGCCCAGGGTTCGCCAGTTCAGATCCCAGGTGTGGACACGGTACCACTTGGCAAGCCACCCTGTGGCAGGCATCCCACATATAAAGTAGAGGAAGATGGGCGTGGATGTTACCTGAGGCCCAGTCTTCCTCAGCAAAAAGAGGAGGATTGGCAGCAGGTGTTAGCTCAGGGCTAATCTTCTTCTTCTTCAAAAAAAGAAGAAACTGAGAAAAACATCACAGAAAACTACCAAACTGAAATGGCAGGCAGAAATACAAGGAAAAAGAAAAAATGAAAATATAGAGCAATCAGAAAACAAAAGATAAAATGGCAGTATTAAGTCCTCAGATATCAATAATCACCCTAAATGTAAATGGGTTGAATTTACCAATCAAAACGCACAGAGTAGCTAGATGGACTAAAAGACAAGACCCAATAATATGCTGCTTCCAGGGGACCCATCTCAGCTCTAAAGATAAACAAAGGCTCAGAGTGAAGGGATGGAAGATGATATTCCAGGCAAATGGCAACCAAAAGAGAGTTTATGGTGTAGCTATACTTATATAAGACAAAAGAGACTTCAAGTCAAAAAAGATAACAAGAGACAAAGATGAATATTATCTAATGATAAAGGGAACAATCCATCAAGAAAGACATAACATTTATTAATATATGTGCACCTAAAATAGGAGCACCAAAGTACATAAAGCAACTTTTAATAGACCTAAAGAGAGAAATTGACAGCAACACAATAATACTAGAGGACGTTAATACCCCAGTTACATCAATGGATAGATCATCCGGACAGAGAGTCAACAAGGAAACATCAGCCTTAAATGAAACATTAGACCAGATGGACTTAGTAGATATATAGAGAACATTCCATTCAAAAGCAGTAAAATACACATTCTTCTCAAGTGCAGATGGAACATTTTCAAAGATAGACCATATGTTGGGAAACAAAACAAGTCTCAATAAATTTAAGAAGACTGAAATCATATCCAGCATCTTTTCTGATCACAATCATATGAAACTAGAGTATGGTTTGAAATGTTATCAACTACAAGAAGAAAGCTGGAAAAGTCACAAAAATGTGGAGACTAAAAAGCTTGCTACTCAACAACTATTGGATCAATGAAGAAATCAAAGGAGAAATCAAAAAATACCTGGAGACAAATGAAAATGAAAACAACACACCAAAATCTATGGGATGCAACCAAAGCAATTCTAAGAGGGAAGTTTATAGCAATACAGGTCTAACCCAAGAAACAAAAAAAAGTCTCAAATGAACAATCTAACATTATACCTAAAGGAACTATAAAAAGAAGAACAAATGAAGCCCAAAGTCAGTAGAAGGAAGGAAATAATAAAAATCAGAGCAGAGATAAATGAAATAGAAACTACAAAGACAATAGAAAATATCAATGAAACTAAGAGTTGGTTCTTTGAAAAGATAAACAAAACTGACAAACCTTTAGCAAGATTCACTAAGAAAAAAAGAGAGAAGGCTCAAGTAAATAAAATCAGAAATAAAAGAGGAAAAATTACAATGAATACCACAGAAATACAAAGGATTATAGAGAATACTATGAAAAGCTATATGCCAGCAAATTGGTTAACCTGGAAGAAATGCAGAAAATCTTAGAATCATAAAACCTTACAAAACTGAATCAAGAAGAAATAGAGAATCTGAATAGACTGGTCGCTGGTAAAGAGATTGAAACAGTAGTCAAACACTTCTCCAAAAATGAAAGTCCAGGACCAGATGGCTTCTCTGGTGAACTCTACCAAACATCCAAAGGAGATTTGATACCTATCCTTCTCAAACTCTTCCAAAAAATTGAAGAGGGGGGGATGCTTCCTACCTCATTTTACAAGGCCAACATCATCCTGATACCAAAACCAGATAGGGACAACACAAACAAAGAAAATTACAGGCCAATGTCACTGATGAACATAGACGCAAAAATCCTCAACAAAATATTAGCAAATCAAATACAATAATACATTAAAAGGATCATACACCATGATGAAGTGGGATTTATTCCAGGAATGCAAAATGGTTCAACATCCACAAACCAATCAATGTAATAAACTACATTAACAAAATGAAGAATAAAAATCATATGATCATCTCAGTAGAAGCAGAGAAAGCATTTGACATGATACAGCATCCATTTCTGATAAAAATCCTGAATAAAATGGGTATAGAAGGAAAGTACCTCAACATACTAAAGGCCTTATATGACAAACCCACAGCTAATATCATACACAAAAGGTGAAAAGCTGAAAGGTAATTCTCTAAGAACAAGAACAAGAATGCCCACTCTCACCACTCGTATTCAAAATAGGTGGAAATCCTAGCCAGAGCAATTAGGCAAGAAAAAGAAATAAAAAGGCTAGAAATTGGAAAGAAAGAAGTAAAACTGTCACTATGATTTTATATATAGAAGACCCTAAAGAATCCACCAAAAAGCTATTAGAAATAATAAATTAATACAATAAAGTTGCAGAGTACAAAATCAACATACACTAACAACAAACTAGCAGAAAGAGTAATCAAGAATATAAGCCCATTTACAATCACAACAAAAAGAATGTCATACCTAGGAATGAACTTAACCAAGGAGGTGAAAGGCCTATACGCTGAAAACTCTGAAAGAAATTAAAGAAACCAAAAAGAAGTCAAAAGATATTTCATGCTCATGGATTGGAAAAATCAACATAGTTAAAATGTCCATATTACCTAAAGCAATCTGCAGATTCAATGCAATCCCAATCAGAATCCCAATGACATTTTTCATGGAAATAGAACAAAAACCCCTAAAATTTGTATGGAACAACAAAAGATCTTGAATAGCCAAAGCAATCCTAAGAAAAAAGAACAAAGTTGGAGGCATCACAATCCCTGACTTCAAAATATACTACAAAGCTATAGTAATTCAAACAGCATGGTTCTGGCACAAAAACAGACACACAGATTAATGGAACAGAATCAAGAGCCCAGAAATAAACTCACACATCTATGGACAGCTAATCTTTGACAATGGAGCCAAAAACATACAGTGGAGAAAGGAAAGTCTTTTCATTTTTTTCTTTTTGAGGGAGATTAGCCCTGAGCTAACTACTGACAGTCCTCCTCTTTTTGCTGAGGAAGCTTGGCCCTGAGCTAACATCCGTGCCCATCTTTCTCTACTTTATATGTGGGACGCCTGCCACAGCATGGCGTGCCAAGCGGTGCCATGTCCACACCTGGGATCCAAACCGGCAAACCTGGGGCCTCTGAGAAGCGGAATGTGCAAACTTAACTGCTGCGCCACTGGGCTGGGCCCAGAAAAGTCTTTTCAATAGGTGGTGTTGGGAAACCTGAACAGCCACATGCAAAAGAATGAAAGTATGCCACTACCTTACACCAAACACAAAAATTAACTCAAAATGGACTAAAGGATTGAATGTAAGACCTGAAACCATAAAATTCCTAGTAGAAAACATAGGCAGTTTGCACTTTGATATTGATCTTAGGGGTATCTTTTTGGATATACCTCCTTAGGCAAGGGAAATAAAAGAAAAAATAAACAAATGGGACTACACCAAACTAAAAAGCTTCTGCACAACAAAGAAAATGATCAACAAAACAAAAAGACAACCTAATGATTGAGAGAAGATATTTTCAAGTTATATGTCCAGTAAGGGATTAACATACAAAATATATAAAGAATTCACACAACTCAACAACAAAAACCAAATAACTCAATTAAAAAATGGGCAGAAGATCTGAAGAGACATTTTTCTATAGAAGATATACAGATGGCCAACAGGCACATGAAAAGATGTTCAACATCATTAATTATTAGGGAAATGCAAATCAAAACCACAATGAGCTATCACCTCACGTCTACAAGAATGCCTATCATCAAGAAGATGGAAGCTGGCCCCATGGCTGAGTGGTTAAGCTCAACTGCTCTGCTTCAGTGGCCCAGGGTTTTGCCAGTTCAGATCCTGGGCGTGGACATGCCACCCCTCATCAGGCCACGCTAAGGCAGCATCCCACATAGTACAGCCAGAGGGACCTACAACTAGAATGTACAATTATGTACCAGGGGGCTTTGGGGAGAAGAATAAATGAAAAAAAGAAGAAGAAGATTGGCAACAGATGTTAGCCTAGGGCCAATGCTTAAAAAAAAAAAAGAAGGGGTCGGCCCCATGGCCAAGTGGTTAAGTTCGTGCACTCTGCTTTGACAGCCCAGGGTTTCGCTGGTTCGAATCCTGGGCACGGACATGGCACTGCCCGTCAGGCCATGCTGAGGCAGCGTCCCACATGCCACAACTAAAAAAAAATACACAACTATGTACCAGGGGCTTTGGGGAGAAAAAGGAAAAAATTTTCAAAAATTAAAAAAAAAAAGACAAGAGATAACGAATGGTGACAAGAATGTGGAGAAAAGGGAATCTTCACACACTGCTGGTAAGAATGTAAACTGGTGCAGCCACTATGGAAAACAGTATGGAAATTTCTCAAAAAAATTAAAAATAGAATACAATATTATTCAGCCATTCTACTTCTAAGCATTTATCTGAAGAATATGAAAACACTAATTTGAAAAGATCTAGAGAGATCTCATCAAGATGGCAGCGTAGGCAGACTCTGAACTCATCTCCTCCCACGAACACAACCAGGTTACAACTGTTTTTGGAAAAATTACCCCGGATAGAAAACTGAAAACTGGATAAAAAGAACCCCCACAATAAAGGACAGTCCTGACTAAGGCAGAAGAGGCAGAAATTCCTTCTGGAGAGAAAAAAAAGCCACCTTCATGAGCAGCGGAGTTTCTCAGCTGGCCAGGCAGGAGCCACCCTAAAGTACGCAGCCCTCCCTGGAGGAGTGAGGTCCTGAGCAGGGGCCGATACTGCTATAAGCATACTTCAGGCTCAGCCCAGATGAGACGAGGGTCTTATTATCTGGCTTCGCTGGCTATTAACTGCAGTGGGCATACCCCTAGAAAAGCTATCGGCCAAAAGCGGAAAAGACCCGGGTCTTAAAGGTCCCACGAATAACTCACCTGTCTCAGACAGCAACCTAAAATCACCAGAGAGAAGGCTGACAGTCCTTTGGTGAAAAGAGACTCACCTGGTTGGCTCTGGGGGCATCTCGGTGAGAAGAGAGACCTCTCTGGAGACTGAGCATTGGTGGTAGACATTGCTGTCACCTAGTCCAGGCATGCTGACACAGACCCCTGGCAGATGCCATTGAAGTTCTTGCCCTGGCCTGTTAGCCCAGGGGTCTGCCAAACCCACTAGAGTGCAGAGTTAATCTAGTTCAGCCAAGGCAGGCAGCCCACCCTCGGGACCGGCCCCACCCAACAGCAAGCCCTCAGGCTGCTTGTCGCTTGCATTGACTGGGTGCCTTGATCCTCTACAGGCAGGCAAGTGTGTCCACCTCTGTGGGGCAGGGCCTGTGTGAGGAGCAGGCGAACTGTGGGGGGCATTGGTAGAGAGGTGGGGGCCTCTGCAGTGGGACGTTGGGGTACGCTCCAGGGGGTTGGGAAGTGTGCCCAGACCAGGACTATGCTGACCGTGTGTGTGATCCTGTGGGGAGTGAGGCTTATCAGCAGTGAAAAGATATATGCACCATTATGTTCATTGTAGCATTTTTTTACAACAGCCAAGACTTGGAAACAACCTGTGTCCATTGATGAATGAATGGATAAAGAAAATGTGGTATATACATAGAACAGAGAGCTACTCAACTATAAAAGGATGAAATCTTGCCATCTGTGACTACACGGATGGACTTTGAGGGTATTATGCTAAGCAACATAAGTCAGACGGAGAAAGCCAAATACTGTCTGATTCCACTCGTATGTGGAAGACTAAAAAAAAAACAGACAGATACAGAGAATAGATCAGTGGTTACCAGAGGGGATGGGAGTCGGGGGAGGGCAAAAAGAGTAAAGGGGAACATTTGAATGGTGACAGATGGAAACTAGACTTTTGGTGGTGAACAAGATGTAGTGTATACAAAATTTGAAACATAATGATGTACACCTGAAGTGTATACGATGTTATAAACCAATGTTACCTCAATTGAAAAAGATTGGGAAGCCAATTAGACATTGAAATGGAGATCTAAAATAAGCAATTAGCATAGCAAGAGAAATCATGTATTCTGCAAATCTTCAATTTTCTCTTTCTGGGTATGCAGAAAGACTACATTTCCCAGCCTCCCATGCAGTAAGCTTGGGGCCATGTGACTGAGTTCTGGCTAAGAGAATGAGGCTAGACATGATAACGCACTGCTTTCAAAAATGGCAATCGTTAAGTCTTACATGATCTTCCACACTTCCTCTTACGTGTATGATGAGAGTTTAATAAGGTTGGATCTCTGAGTTATCTCTTGGAGGAGAGCCACTTAACAATCACTGGACTGAGTTGGGAATCAGAAAACCCTGTTGTAATAAGTTTTTGAGATTTCAGCATTTATTTGTTACCACAACATAGCCTAGCTAACCCTGACAGTTGGCTATAAGAATCTGGAGCTCAGGAGAGAGCACTGATCTAGAGAAACAAACATGGAAGTCATTGGCAAGTATGTGGTGTTTAAACCTTAGGCCTGAATGAAATCACCTAGGGAGAAAGCTCTATGACAGTGCAGGGTATAGATGGGAGGGGCACAAGATGGGAGCGGCACTCCTAAGTGCAGTGGTCAGAGGCAGGGAAGGCAGTCAAGAAAGACTTCTTAGTGGAAGGATAAGCTGTGTAAAGTATGAAAAGGACACTTCAAGGGATTTTAAGAGAATAACATGGTCAAATTCCTACCAAATGGCTAACTCTAGCAGCCACGTGAAGGTTGAACAAGGCAGGAGTAAGAGATCAGTTTGGAGATTGTGCGAGAATCCAGAACAGAGCTGATGAGGGCCTGAACCAGGGCAGCGACCATGCAAACAGAGACGGTTAGACACATTCAAGACATGGGAAAGAGAAAGTAAACAGGGATTGGTTTTTATTGCATGCGGGAGGATTCTAGGACTCTTTACTTCCAGCTCAGGACTCTGGGTAGAAGATGGTGCCATTCACTGTGATAGACAACCTAGGGAAGCAAGAGTGTCCAGGCGGATTGAGGAAGCCAAGAAGGAGATGGCGTGTTGCATCTGAGATGACTGGAAATCCCAGATGGATTTCCCAGTCAAACATGGGATACTGAGACTGAAGTTCAAGTGAGAGTTCAGAGAGAAAGAGGTAGCTTCAGAAGTCATCAGAACATGGGTGGAGGTTAAAACAACGTGAGCCAACGAGACCTCCTGCCCAGGGAAAATGTCAGAGAGAGGAGAACCACAGAGCAAGGACAGGGAACTGAGGGACAACAGTGTTTAAGAAAGGGGAGGAAGAGAGGCCTGTGACACTGCCGAGAAGGCTCTAACGAAGGCAGGAAAGGCAGCAGGAGAGAGAGGTGTCATGAAAGCCAAGGAGACAGGAAATCTCAAGAGGAAAAGTTGAGAAGATTGTCAGATGAGGACTGAATTGTGTCCACTGGACTTAGTGGTGGCTTCCATTGCCTAGGCAAGTTGCATGAAGTGGAGACGATGCTGGATCTAAGTGGGTGGAAAAGTGAATGGAGTCGAGGAGATGGAGACTCCTCCTGAAGAAGCTGAGCTATGACGGGGAGAGGAGAGAACAAGATTGATTGTAAGTAGGTCTTGATTCAGGAGAAGTTTTCTTCACTGAGGGATTTTATTGATGTGAGAAAATGCTCGGGTCACAGTGCTAAGTGAAAAGCAGCAGGTTACAGAGCTTGATGACAAAATTACATAAATAAAATGGTGACAAAAGTATGTAAATAAAAAAAATATCTAGAAAAAAGACTGGAAGGAAATGCATCCGATTGTTACAGTGTGTTAATAGAGCTATATCAGGCTGGGTTGGTTTTAATTTACTTCTTTTCCATTTCTTTATCTTCCATGTTTCCTCCCTACATTTTATGGAAAATATTGAACACAGAAAATTTAAAGTATAGCATAATGAACACCCACTCACACACACTTCACTTAGAACCTATATTTCCTAATTGTTAACATGTTTCACAGTTTTCTTCTCTCTCTGTCTCTATCTCCGTCCATTCATTTATCTATCTATCTATCTATCTATCCATACATATATCTACTCTACTTTACTCTACTCTTCTTTAAGAATGGTCTATATTTAATGTATTTTATATATATATATATATATATGTAGTATAAATACTCTTTATTTGTTGAATCATTTTTTAGTGGCAGACATCATGTCACTTTGCCTTTAAGTACTTCTCCTGAGAGAGTATCCCGAGAGAAGTGTACTTAGTGATCTGAGAGAACATTCTGAGGAGGAGAATTTTTAAAATCATACTAATTACACTATGTGTATATGTGTACACACAATCACTAGGATTGTGCGTCTGTGTGAGAGAGAGAGACAGAAAGAGAGAGAGAGAGAGATTGGAGAGAGAGAGCTCCGAGTTTTGTCCTATGGGTCAAAAAAGGATTTCAAATAAAATGTCAAGAGCCAGAATCTGCAGGGCCGGCCCTGTGGCCAAGAGCTTAAGTTCGCATGCTCTGCTTCAGCAGCCGGGGGGTTCACTGGTTCGGATCCTGGGCGCAGACCTAGCACCGCTCATCAGGCCACGCTGAGGCAGCGTCCCACATGGTAGAACTAGAAGGACCTACAACTAGAATATACAACTGTGTACTGGGGGGCTTTGGGGAGAAGAAGAAGAAAAATAAAAGATTGGCAACAGATGTCAGCTCAGGGCCAATCTTTAAAAAAAGAAAGAGACAGATTTGCATGTGTTGTTCTCTGTTGGAAATGCAGAATCAGTGTTTCCATTAAGCGTGTTTATAGCTGCTGATAAACATCCCTGCCTGCCACAAAAGCCCTTCCTTTCCCCCCCTCCCAAGCCCACCTCAGATGTCACGTCCTCCGAGAAGCCTCTTCTGCTCTTAGCCCCTTTAACCAGGTGAGAATTTTGCTTCTTCTCAAATCTCAAAGCACATTTGCTCATTCTCCTCTTACAGCTCCCATCACATCTGCCATGAATTGCTATTTCTCCACTGACTCGGCCTTTTCTCGGGGTCCGTTGTACGCTTTACTTGAGTGAAAGGGCTGTGTCCTGCTCACAAAGTCATGGTTAAGACAGACCTGGGTTGGAATCCTGGCTCTTACACTTTTTAGTTGGACACGTTATTTAACCTCTAAGTCTCAGTCCCTCATCCAAAACTCCTCATAAGGATGTTATGGGAATAAAGAAAATAGCATGCTAAAAAAGAATGATCTTCAGTAAATACTTAATAAATGGTAGTTATTTTTATAGTTATTATCACAGTCTCTCTTCATAGAAGTGTACAATAAATACTTGTATAATTAATACTAACTCATTAACAGCTGATACTGGCCAAATATCTCAGATCTTTCCCTCCCACACCTATAGTAGATATTTTAATCCAAGAAGATAAAAGTATGATACTTTTAAGAACAGGCATAGATTCCAGTGAGATAGAAGTGGAAGCCTGCACGGGCTTTTCCATTTGCCCCTGATAACTACATCATGGTAAGTATTACTTAAATTGGTAAGGTCAGTATTGCAGCAAGCACACCAACCACTTACCAATGTGTTAGATTCCTTACTTCCAGGGGCACTGCATTTGGAAGTAGATGCCCCCGTGGGAGCCTCTGACCATGTGAAAGAGTTCAAAACCACTGCTCCAGAACAGCCTCTTAAATGCAGACCAGGCAGCTGCCCTAGGTTCCGAGTCTCTTTCCGTCTGAGCCGTACCTTAGCAAGCCAAGGGACACGAAGGCAAGTGTGATATCATGTTTGGATCAAAGAAGGAAAGTGACGTAATTCCTTCATTTAACACCAGTTTTGTGTAACTCATATTCATGTCATTGTGCTAGAGACAGAGTGGGCACTATAGGACCTGTCTCCTGTCCTCCAGAATACTATTGACAAAAAAAAAAACCTATGTCGCCACGAATAGCCTCTTAAACCAAAAGCCGGCACAATTAGCGATGAGACATCGTGAGGGAGGGGAAAGTCCGCTGGGCTGGGGATCAGAAGACTCAGACTTGAGAAATCTTCCACCCTTTCCTGTTGGGCGACTTACAACACCTCTGGACGCCTGTTTCCTTCTACGACTGAGAGAACAACCTTGCCCTTCACTACTGTACGGAGCTGTTCTGAGCACTAAAGTGCTCTGTATCTATTAAGTGCTACGCAAACAGAGGAGCTATTGCCTACCTGTGTCTAGCAGGCCTGCTCCCTTCCGTCTCAGCAGAATACGGTGAAAAGGTGAGACAGCATATGACGCAGGAGTGTAACATGAGGGGCAGATAAAGGCAAATGGTACTGATATAAAGCACACGTATATGACCTTAAGCCACACAGAGGGAGCTGTACTCTAAGATGTTAATGTTTTTGTCACTCTCTGAATATTCACTTGTACCAGGACTCCTACTGCATCCCCACCAGGAATCCCATTTCTGGGCTGATGGCAGGACTGCACTGGCTTCGGTCATCAGAATGAGTGGTTTCATTACGAGGTAACAAGTCATTCACCCAAGATTAAGTGGCTGTCAGTCAAGTCAAAGCTTGTATGGAAACATCAGCCCTGGAAACGTGTGATATATCTTAGCACACCCTTGCCCCACGATGGTCCTTTTCTGACTACTACTGCAGGATACTCTCACTTTGTGTCACCCACCTCCCAAGGAATTCCCTCTGAGGGTACTGACATCTCAAACCTAAGAGGGGGCAGAAAGGAAGAAATGCTTCAAAAGCTGCTGCTGCCTGGTGTCCCTTCTCAACAGCGTCCTTGCATTGGCTTTAAAGCCCCAAACATGATGAGAACTGAATTTGCTCCACTTTGAAGGAAAGCAAATTATAAAAGTGTGCATTATATGCCTGCATATGTTTCACAGAAAAGAACATTGCTTCTTGAAGTCAGCAGCTGTGTCTTACTGACTACCTTTCCCTGGACAAAGCACAGCGCCCGACACAGGGTAGGCGCTCAGTACACACTGATTGAGTTGAACTAAATTGAAGCAATATTGGTTTCCAGGTCAAATCCCATTACTTGTGTGAACTGGTATCATATCATCTTCATATTCTCTTACCTTCGCTCCTCTTTTAGTCCTAGCATTTAATAGTTACACAACAGATTTTTTCTTAGTAACATCTAAATCAAAAGTCACTCTTTTTCACGTATGGCTTTATGAGTTTGGCAAATGCCTACAATTGTGTAACCACGAATGCAATCAAGATAAAGAAGAGTTCTCTCACCTCAAGAAACTCTCCTGTGCTTCTTCATAGTCATTGCCTCCCCCACCTCTAGTTCCTGGCAATCCCTGGTTTGCGCGAATTTGAGTTTTCATTCACTTCAGTAAATACCAAGGCCTGGGATTGGTGGGTCATGTGGTCAATATATGTTTGACTTTAACTTCATAAGAAACTGCCACACTGTTTTCCGGAGTGCCATTTTCTGTTTTCCACCAGCAGTGTAGCAGAGTTCTGGCGGCTCCACCTCCTCGCCAGCACTTGGTATTGTAGTCGTTCTTTCTCATCAGGCATTCTAATTAGCACGCAGTGACACAGTAAACCAGGACGTGCGCATTGTAGGACGTGCGCATTGTTGAACAGAAGGAGGAAAGAAGGGGACACGCCCAGATTCTTAGATAGTGTAGGAATTTTGTGATAATTAAATGAGTGAAGACCATTAAGAAGGAACCTCATGGATATGAGTCATTGAACAAGAGCATTGCTAACTTAGTAATTCCCGTGCCTGGAGAAAGAAATTTGGGTGTGCTGTTTCCAACCCAAAACCTGCCCACTACTTTTTGTTTAATGGTAAAAGCACCCCTGTCACTAACAGGATTTTTGAGACCTACATCCACTTTCTAGGATGTAACCAACAAATAGGGCTTTAATGAACTACTCAATGGTATTCCCAAGAAACCTTCAAAGCGGAACTTGATATTCTCCTGTCTACACAGTTGAATCTCGAATATTTTATCAACACTTTGTTCAGTATTGTGTACACCATACGAGATTATTCAACTGAGATAAGTTTTGCCTTTCCTGGCCAATATGGTACACTTCCAGCCACATGTGACTATTGAGCACTTGAAATGTGGCTAGTGCCACATTGTAAAATTTTAAACTGAAACAGTGTATGAAAGAAAGAATTTGAAATATTTCATTAATTCCATATTGATTATATGTTGAAATGGTAGCATTTTTGGATATATTTAGGTTAAATAAAATGTATTACTAAAACTAATTTCACTTGTTTAAGTGTTTAATATACTTACTAGTAAATTTTAAATTACTCGTGTATTCACATACGTGGCTGGCATTATATTTTTACCAGGCAACACTACTCTAGAATATAGGACTATTGCTAAAGAGTTTCAAATCCTAGTTACATCTCCAAGATCTATGGGACATTTCAAATTTAGTGTTATTTTTAAATAAATATACACCATTGTTAAGTGGAGTAAAATAAGTTAGAAATTTACTACTTAAATATTGGATCATTTTACACATTAATTCTATATCAATATTCTTCTAAAATGGACATATCAATTTTTAAAGGAAAAATATTTTAAAAACAAAGTAGACAATGAAAATCAAAATAGTAAATATAAAAACAATAAAAAATTAAAAATAGAAAAATTAAAGACAACTTTAGTTTTTAAAAGACATGCAAAGAAACAAAAAGGCAATCCAAAGACTGGGAGAAAATATTTGCAAAATACATATCTTATTGAAGACTTTTATTCAGAATATATAAAGAATTCTTGCAACTGAGTGCCAAAAATTCAAGCAATTGGGTTTAAAGTGGGCAAAAAAAAAAAAAAAGAAAAGAAACTTCACCAAAGAACTTACATGAATGGCGAGTGAGTGCATAAAAAGATGTTCAACATCACCGGTCATTAGGGAGACACACACACTGACTTAAATGACTAAAATTATGAAGACCGACAGTTCGAAGTGTTGGTGAAGGTATGGAGCAACTGGAACTCTTATACGTTGATAGCAGGAATGTAAAATGCTACAGCCACTTTGGAAAAACAGGCAGTTTCTTACACAGTTAAATATAGACTTACCACACAACTCAGAAATTCTAATCCTAGGTGTTTACCCAGTCCACACAAAGATTTGCAGGTGAATAGGAGCTCTATTCATAACAGCCCCAACCTGGATCCAACTCAAATTTCCATCAATGTGCCATCAATATGTAGAATATTTATATGGAGTACTACTCGACAATAAAAAGAGACAAACTACTGATACAGACTGGATAAAACTCAAAAACATTATGCTAAGGAAAATTCTAGACAAAAGAAAACTAACAATTGAAAGCAGACTAGTGGTTTCCAGGGACCAGGGTTATGAAAGAGGATTGATCAAAAATGGGCAAGAAGGAACTTTGGGGGATGATGGAAATGTTCTCCATCTTAAGTGTGGTGAACTATATACAATTACTAAAACTCATTGAATTGTACATTAAAATTAGAAAATTTTATTGTATATAAATTATACCTCTTTAAGGTGAATTTAAAGAGTAAAATCAGCAATAAAATTATCAATGATGATGTACAGAAATGGGAATTCTCCTATACTGCTGTTGGAGGGAGTATAAATTGGTACAATGAATTGGAGAACAGCTTGGCACTAATAGAGCAAGGTTGACGATGACCCCCACTCAGGATCTAGGCATTTTACTTTAAGTATATTCTCTTGAGAGATTCCCAAACACAGTCATGGGGAGATATGTACAAGAATGTGTGCCTTATATGCATCAACATAGATCTCAAAAACATGGCTAAGATGAAAAATGGGACCTTGCAAAAGAGCATCACATAGTATTTTTCTAAATTTTGAGAAATATCAAACAATATTAAATATCATCATATACATTGTGTAAT